>NC_083571.1:14059782-14384282 GCF_027579695.1 Neoarius graeffei
AAAAGCTGGCATCGCGGATAACGGAATACTCGAGCCACGGTTGAGAATGATACCAGCTTGCACTAAAGCACCGAAGGGTTTGTCCAAATGGGTGCTTGGGGTAATTAGTTAAAATAGGCTGGGATGGGCTATCCATATTTAAGTCGGAAGGGACGTGCACATCAGAGGTTTGGGAGGACTGCGTACTTTGTGAAATGCAGGGGTTTTGAGTTCCTGAAGCGGCCACAGAACTGCAGAATGGCGCAGACCTATTCAGATCCTGTGAAGGGCTTTGCTCCGCGTTGGCAGCAGTGGTGCTGGGCTCAACAGCGGAGTCAGAAGCTTGCGCAGCGACAGGGGCGGACGAGGTCTGCTTTTTAATGAGCCACCTATGCATGTCTTTTGGTGTTACGTACTAGTTAATAAAATGTTTTAATAACGTCTGTGTGGGTTATGCTTATTGGCTGGCTGCCTGCCTAGGCTGGCAATTCAACTAGCTAGCACAGTCTCCTAGTCTTAATAATAGCAGGCTAGCACAGGCAGACTGCTGTAACTAGCTGACTTATCTACACAAATCAACAAGTAAATGAAACAAACAAGCTCAACTCAACAAAAACTACTACCACTACTTTGTGAAAAGATGACAGAGAAAAACGAAATAGGAACTGTATGGGCGCAAAGTAAACTCCCGCACAGCGTTGTGCATGCTAGTTGAATGGAGGAGGACTGACACACCCCCTATTCAAATGAACCAACTGGAAAGCAGTTTTGACGATTGTTCTGCCCCTTAAGATTACAGAGGGGGGAAACACGATAACAAAAAATAATTAAAGCTATAAACTTTGCAGATATATGCTGTTTTTAAATCAACACCAGCATTTATTCTACCAATACAAGACACAAACAGAGATCATAAATCGTGGCCTTTTTTCTGGCCAGTTTTCTTTGGATGGACAGGGCATTTCTCAGGGGGGCAGGACTTGTCCCTGGGGGGGCAGTGCCCACCCCAGCCCCCCCCCCCCCCCCGTGGCCACGCCCCGGATGAATGGGTGTGTGGCTCCCTCCAACCAGTGTCGCCACTCCTCAAGGGCTAATTTTATGGTGAGCAGCTCTGTTACCCACATCATAATTTCTTTCTGCAGATGAGAATTTTCTGGAAAAGAAGGCAACAGGATGGCATTTCTGTTTCTCCCAAAACATTGTGACAGAATGGCCCCTACTCTTATCAGATGCATGTACCTCAAGGATGAAGAGCTTGGGCAGGTCAGGATGCTGTAATACTGGGGCAGAGGTAAAGGTATGTTTTAGACAGCTAAAGGCTTCTTCTGCTGCAGGGTTCCACTGGAGCCATTTGGGTCCCTTCTTAAGCAGAGCAGTCAAGGGAGTGGCGATCGTACTGAAACCCCTAATGAAACCGCGATAGAATTTTGTGAAGCCCAAGAAACGTTGAAGGTCCTTTATAGACATGGGTGTGGGCTAAGAAGTGACTGCAGAGACCTTGGATGAGTCCATGCTAACTCCTTCAGCACTACTATTGGCATCTGATCAGGGCTGTGTCTTGCTGCTTGTGTTGCTTGACTGGAACAACTGAGTATTTCTACTTTTTTGTTTAGCTCAGGGAACAGACACAGTCTCGTTGTAGTGGACCCTGAGTGATGACTCTATGCAGCTAGCAGACAGTCGGTTTAGCCTGTTTGCCTGGTCCCTGGCCTTGGCTCTGGATTGTCAGAAATTAACTAGACCTTTTCTGAGACTATGACCTATGCTGCAAGAAATGAGAGCAGCACCTTCCCAAGTGGGATGGATACCGTCCCGCCCTAACAGGCCAGCAGAGCCCTAAAAATTAGCCCAATTATCTATAAAGCCCACACTGTTTTCAGAGCACCACCTGGACAACCAGTAGTTCAACAACCATAACCTGCTGTAAGCTACATCACCACACCGCATTGGGATGGAGCCAGAGCATACCACAACATCGGGCATCATCTTCTCTAATTTAAACACCTCTACAAAGTTACTCTTAGTAACCTCAGACTGACGAAGGCATACATCATTAGCTCCTGCATGGATAACTATCTTTGAGAACCTGTTCTTGTCTAGGACCCTAAGATTACCTGCCATGTCTGGCACCCTGGCTCCCGGTATACACCTGACTAAAGTGACTGGTGCCCCTAAAGGCTGAGCTAATTTCATGTGCCATATGATAGAGTCCCCTATAACCAGAGCTCTTTCAGGTTTCTCAGTGGGTGCATCACTAAGGAGAGCAAACCTGTTCGACACGTGAAGCAGAGAGGAGTGGTGCTCCCATGGGCGAGCACCAGCGGTAGCTTTAGCTCTGCGATTATGCCGCCGAGTCACCACCCATTCACCCCGCTGTAAGGGCTCTAATGCCAGAGTTGGGGGATTACTAACTCCACCTAGGGCATCCAGACTTTCCCCTACAGAAACTACACTGTTTTCATTCTCACTGGCCTTCTCTAAAGCCTGGATACACGCTTCTAAAACTGCAATCTTCTCTGTCCGAGAGCTAACTAATCTGCACTTTTCACAAATAAATCTGTCTAGTGACAGAGGAAGAATGACTAAACATCCTGCACTCAGCACACTGAACAAGCTGAAGGTGTGCCATGATGAAAAGATTCACATACCTTAATCGAAGATCTGTTAATATTAAAGCAGATCTGATGTGGATGGCCTCTGCTTGTGGTCTTTACGCAGGAGGAGAAAAAAAAGAAAGCTTGCGGTCTTGGCATTCTTCCTGAAAAAAAAAACCAGAAAAAGGAAAGCAAAAGTACATTAAAAAAAGGAAGAGGATACTAGAAAATTATTTGTAGGAAAAAAAAGATTCATGACTAACGCCAACACTAGTGGAAAAAAGACTCATTGCAAACAACTCAGAAACCAGGAACTGCTTTTATGGCTGAGGACTACAGTTGACTTGCTAACTTTAGGACTACAGTTGTCATGAAAAGTTTTGCACTCAAGTCTCCATCAATCAACAGTTTATAACTTCAACAAAACAGACTTCATGTTAAAACTGTTATAAATCACATCTTATCACCCAAATGAGGATGGGTTCCCTTTTGAGTCTGGTTTCTCTCAAGGTTTCTTCCTCATGTCATCTGAGGGAGTTTTTCTTTGCCACAGGATTGCTCATTGGGGATAGATTAGGGATAAAATTAACTCATGTTTAGTCATTAAAATTCTGTATAGCTGCTTTGTGATAATGTCTATTGTTAAAAGCAACATAAAAAATAAATAAATAAATAAATAAAAACCTTGACATATCCTAAGGAGACACCTTTCTGATGGAACTCATGCTTCTCCACTTTGACGTAGAGGGTAGATGAATTCGGAGTGCAGCACCCCCACCTGGATGTGAAGGGGGGTGGTGTGCATGGTGACAAGATCCTCTCCTATGGGTCCTCTGTCAATGGCTCGAATGCTGAGTGAGCTTTGGAGAGGGGTTGTTGGCAGGTTGAACCTCTGAGTGACTGAGCCGCTGATAAAATTCCCCTCTGCCCCTGAATTGATAAAAACAGAAAGTATGTGTGTGGAATTTGGCAATTTTAACAGCACTGGAACCTTAAACGATTTTGAATTGAATTTTCTTGCTAGACTCACATTATGTGCTGGACCTTCTGTGAGAGCTGCATGAGATGGATGGATCGGACACTGGTTGAGTTGGTGTTTGGCACTCCCGCAGTAAAAACACAAGCCCTCCCTCCTCCTCCTAAGACGTTCTGAGCATGTTAACCGGGTGCGTGACACCTCTGTGGGTGAACTGCCCTCTGAAGTTTGAACCAGCTTAACACTCTCCTGAATAGAGGGATGTTGAGTCAACAGGTGGTCTAGGCGAATGGTTAGGTCAATAAGAGAGTCCAGTGTGAATTGTTCATCTCTGCAGGCAAGCTTGCTCAGAATATCAGGACACAGACCTTGGTAAAAAACTGCTTTCAAAGAAGGATTATTCCACCCACTGGTGGCCGCCAATGTCCTGAAGTCCAGGGCGTACTCAGCCACGCTACAGGAACCTTGTGAAATGGTGAGCAAGCTTTCACCCACTTCAATTCCCTCCAGTTCATGGTCAAATACTCTCTTGAACTGAGTAAGGGCTCATAAGAGTTCATCAAACCCTGGTTCCAAATGGCACTGGCCCATTCGAATGCTTTACCAGTGAGGAAAGAGAGAAACTTTGCAATTTTATGCTCTTCAGACAGGTTAGCCATAGTAGCGAAATACATGGAACATTGAAGTAGGAAACCCCTTACATGCATTAGTGTCTCCAGCAAATATTTCCAGAGTGGGACGTTGCAGTGCAGGGTTTGGAGAAGACTCGGGACACGTTAGGAGGGCCTGCAACATCACAGAGGCTAGTTCCACCATATGTGTGTTGAGGTCTGCTAGCATCTGGTAATGTTCTCTCAGAAGGCGTCCCTGGGTGTTAAGCGCAGTTTGTTTCGCTTCTTCTGCTACACCCATGGTGGCGAAGTATCCTGTCAGAGTGCAGGCACTTACGGATGTCTGTGCAGATGAACGGTGGATGCAAATTGTCAACAAAGCCAAAATGAGAGACTGGAATCATAGTCAGTAAACTAACAAGGGTCATGTGATCAGCAAACAATGTAGTAGAGAGAAGACAGAGCATAAACATGAAAAAGAAGCAAAGAGTCAGAAACTGAGAGCCAATCAGGAATAATAAGGCTTGATATGTACTGATAAAGCAGAATGATACTTCACACTGGAGTAGTGTGGGAAAGTGGCATAAGTAGGGAGAGCAGTGATTAGGAAGATGTGTGTAAGCTGTAATCAGCAATCGGGAGACAGAGGGTGCTGTGAATCTTGGGGATTGTAGTTTGAGGTGTCCGTGTTTGTAGTCAGAGTGTTTTCAGCAAGTTTACTGACAAATACATGTATATTAATATAAATTGCTGTGTTCTGAGACATCATTTTTGTTATATCACAAAATTATTAATACAACAACAACAACAATAATAATAATACTATTGGGCGGCATGGTGGTGTAGTGGTTAGCATGGTCGCCTCATAGCAAGAAGGTTCTGGGTTTGAACCCAGCGGCCGGTGAGGGCCTTTTTGTGTGGAGTTTGCATGTTCTCCCCGTGTCTGTGCGGGTTTCCTCCAGGTGCTCCGGTTTCCCCCACAGTCCAAAGACATGCAGTTAGATTAACGTGGGGCGGCCTTGGGCTGAAGTGGCCTTGAGCAAGGTAACTAAGCCCTAGGCGCTCTAGTCTGGCTGCCCACTGCTCTGGGTGTGTGTGTGTGTGTTCACTGCTTCAGATGGGTTAAATGCAGAGGATGAATTTCACTGTTCTTGAATAATTATTATTATTAATAGTAGTGGTAGTATATTAATAATTCATCAATATGTAATACATGTATATTAAAAATTATGTTCTGAGATATAATTATTATTGTTATATTAATAAATTATTTATGTAATACATGGGCGGCATGGTGGTGTAGTGGTTAGCACTGTCACCTCACAGCAAGAAGGTTCTGGGTTCGAGCTCAGTGGCTGACGAGGGCCTTTCTGTGTGGAGTTTGTATGTTCTCCCAGTGTCTGTGTGGGTTTCCTCTGGGTGCTCCGGTTTCCTCCATAGTCCAAAGACATGCAGGTTCGGCTAATTGGTTGCTCTAAATTGACCATAGGTGTGAGTGTGAATGGTTGTGTGTCTCTATGCATCAGCCCTGTGATGGCCTGGCGACTTGTCCAGAGTGTACCCCACCTCTGTCCCATAGTCAGCTGGGATAGGCTCCAGCTTGCCTGTGACCCTATACAGGATAAGCAGTTACAGATAATGGATGGATAGCTGGATGTAATACATTTATATTACTACTACTACTACTATTAATAATAATAATAATAATAATAATAATAATAATAATAATAATAATCTTTAGTAGTATATTAATACTTTATATGTAATAAATCAATATTATTAATAACAAATTATTGTTAAATTTATGCTATTGAAAATACAGTTGTTGTCAGAAGTTTACATACAGTGACATAAATGTCATCTTCGATATGAATGTCAAGGCAATATTTGGCCTTTCAGTAATTTCTTTGAACTGTTCTTTTTCTGTGGCAGAATGTACAGCATACATCTTTAATTAAAAAAAAACCCACTAGAATTTGGTGCACGAGTTTTAATTTTCTTTGGGTTTTCTGAAATCAACACAGGGTTAAAATTATACATACAGGGTCAAAAAAAATAGGGGCGGCATGGTGGTGTAGTGGTTAGCGCTGTTGCCTCACAGCAAGAAGGTCCGGGTTCGAGCCCCGTGGCCGGCGAGGGCCTTTCTGTGCAGAGTTTGCATGTTCTCCCCGTGTCTGAGTGGGTTTCCTCCGGGTGCTCCGGTTTCCCCCACAGTCCAAAGACATGCAGGTTAGGTTAACTGGTGACTCTAAATTGACCATAGGTGTGAATGTGAGTGTGAATGGTTGTCTGTGTCTATGTGTCAGCCCTGTGATGACCTGGCGACTTGTCCAGGGTGTACCCCGCCTTTCGCCCGTAGTCAGCTGGGATAGGCTCCAGCTTGCCTGTGACCCTGTAGAAGGATAAAGCGGCTAGAGATAATGTGATGTGATGTGATGTCTCTTCGCAAAATTCACCTTGACCAAGCATTTTTATTTGCCATGAACAAGTTTCTGGCAGAATTCTGGTTGGATATTTCAAATCAAATCAAATCAAGTTTATTTGTACAGCGCTTTTAACAATAAACATTGTCGCAAAGCAGCTTTACAGAATTTGAACGACTTAAAACATGAGCTAATTTTATCCCTAATCTATCCCCAATGAGCAAGCCTGTGGCGACGGTGGCAAGGAAAAACTCCCTCAGACGACATGAGGAAGAAACCTCGAGAGGAACCAGACTCAAAAGGGAACCCATCCTCATTTGGGCAACAACAGACAGCCTGACTATAATATTAACAGTTTTAACAGGTATAACCCTCAACTGTCCTCATGGGGCCGTCCTTCACAGGAGTGGGGCAATAAAACTCCGACCAGACACAGGGCACCAGGATGGATCAAGCAGGTCCGAGGGGCAGAAGAGGCCAGCATCTCAATCCCAGGATCAACATGCAACTCAGAGGAACAGATGGGGGGGGGGGGGGAGAGAGAGAGAGAAAGAATACACGTTGTTAGGTATGCCCTAAAAATGACAAGTATTAAATCTGTGTGGTAGGCTCGCAGAGACGAGAGTCTTTACATCAGGCATAACACACAATGGCATGTTAATATGGTAAAAAATATATCATGACCTGCTCTGGCTGGATGCTTGATTGGGTGATGGGAGCACACTCCTCAGCAATGATGAGATGCAGATGGGACCCTTAGGCCTGGCCAGTTACATTTCACCGGGTCTGGGACATGCAACAGAATGTCTGACGGCCGATTCCCTGCAGGCTACGATAGCCAGTCGAGGTCCCCACCGTCTCCACCAAAAGATTTCCTGTTGACTCCATGTAACTCAGAGGGACAGATTTGGGGTGGGGGGGAGGGAAAGAAAACACAGGTGGTTAGGTATGCCCAATGTCACCTGAATAAGTAGGAACAGTATACATATTGCACTGAGTACAAGCATTTCATGACTCTTCAGGGTAGAATTGGTAGAGTTAAATTTTTTTTTTCTTCGCATAGATTCGACTTATAAGCATGGTCCATATATTTTCAATAGGGTTGAAGTCAGGACTTGTCTTAAGCTTCATGTTAGTCTGCTTTATCCTCCACAACCAGCTGTGATGTATGTTTGGGTTCATTGTCCTATTGTAACTCCCAAGTCATGTTCAAGTTTCTGATGTTTTATGCTGAAGAATTCTGAGGTAGTCCTCCTTCATTATTCCATCCACTTTGTGCAATGAACCAGTTCCACTGGCAGCAAAACAGCCCCAGAGCATGATGATCCTACCACCACCACCAGCTGGTACAGTGTCCCTCTGTACATGGTGGTCATTGTGGCCAAACAACTCAATCTTTGTCTCATCTGACCATACAGCTATCCTCCAGAAGGCATTTTTCTTTGTCCATGTAGTCAGCTTCAAACTTTAGTTAAGCTCGAAGGTGTCAATTTTGGAGCAGGGGGTTATTTCTTGGATAGCAGCCTCTTAGTCCATGGTGATCTGAACTGTAGACAGTGATCCATCAGCTTCTAGTTCATGGCAGGGCTGTGCCATGATGGTTCCTGGATTGTTCCTAACCATCCATACCAATTTCCTTTCAGCTGAGGGTGACAGTTTGGGTTTTCTTGAAGCAAAGTGGCTTGGCAAAGTGACTACACCTCACAATAACTTGCATACAATTGTTTGAATTGATCTTGGAATTTGCAGTTGTTTAGAAATGGCTCCAAGAGACATTTCGGAGTTGTGTATATCTGCAGTCCTCTTTCTCAGATATGCACTGAGCTCTTTGGACTTTCCCATTTTACTGTGTGTTGGTCAACCCAATGAGTGCTGTAAACAAACCCTTTTTATGAAGGCAAAGAGAAGCTACCAGCTGTAGTCAATCATGATCACTAACAGGAAGTTAAGAGACCTCGACCTTGGCAAGATAAGAGACATTTTGGAAGTTTCAGCAACTCTGAATTAATAATCTAAATGAGCGTATGTAAATTTTTGCCCCTGTATGTATAATTTTGACCTGTGTTGATTTCAGAAAACCCAAAGAAAATTAAAACTTGTGCACCAAATTATAGTTACATTCATATCCAAGATGACATTCATGTCACTGTTTGTAAACTTTTGACCACAACTGTTATTCTAAAATAAGTTCTGAGATAAACATATTTGTTAAATATTTGTGATGTAAAATAGCTTGTGTTTATTTACAGTACATTTGAAACAGTTCAACTGCATATTTATCACTTTTTTATTAAATTGTAGAGCAAAAAGTTTTTCTCTTGATGTATACTTTAAACAGGTTAAATTTTATTCTGATCTGTATTTTTTTTTTTTGGGGGGGGGAGGCCTTTCTTTGTTATCCTACCTCTCACTGAAGGACAGTGTGTTTCAGTGATTCATCATTCTCACATTCACTAAAGGTTCCCTGCTTTTTCCACCTGTAGTCAAAGTGTATTTGAAGCCCATAAAGCCAAAAGTCATTTATGCAAATGTACATCATTTTGAATGTCCAGATAATAAAGCAGTTAAATGGTGAACAAGTGTGGAGCATGTGTTCATTTAAAGGAGAGATTTATGAATTTATAAGAGAAAGTGCTCCAGCCTGGTATGGGCTCAGAGCTCTGAAGAGCCACACAGAGTCCTCTGAAGCAGGAGAAACAGAGACAACTTATATTTCATGCTGTTTGAGACGGGGCCACTGGCCCACAGCTATAACACTGCTGGATGTGTTAGAGAGGATGGACATCAGGAGTGAGAGTTAAAATTAATTCTCTGTCTGGCTACTCCAGACCCCCAGTGTTCAAAGTGGCCCCAATGACATATGATGACATTTTCAGAAGTCACCGACATCAGAAACTTGTCCATGTGATGAGATCTTTCCACACAAGTCAACAAACAGAAAAGGAGTCATAGTATGAGTCAAAGGGTTTGTAACCTGACAATTCAGAAATAATATATTCCAGTGATGAAGTTTGTCATGTTTCAAGTGCAATATTTGGAGGGAAAGAAAATTTTTAAAACCCTCCAAATCCCAAACAGACACTTATCCATCACCAGCCAATCATCAGGAAGAATAAATGTTCAACTTAAACCTAAGCAGCTGTGGCCAATCAAAACCTCAATATGGAGAGCAGGAGGAGGGAAAAAAAAGATGTTTTACATGTGCTCAGTACAAGTAATAAAACACAATAAATCACACCTCCAGTTGAACAATATCTGCACAGTCATGTTCACATGTGGCCATGAAAGCACAACTGGAAAAGCTAATGTCTGGAACTGCAATAAATTACAATGATTGATTCCACAATTAGGGTGCCATTTGTTTCTCACTGATATTACATTTACAAATACTGTAAACACAAGAGTTGTTTAAAACACAGGGAAATGTGTGTTCTTCACAACAATCTATGTCCATGTACTTTGATTAATGTACATTGCATTAATGTGTGAATCTGTTATGCATCTCATGCTTGAAACGTCTTTTTCCAAAACACATCTATTCCTGGTTAAGCACAATATTTCAACAACATTCACTCAAACCTTTTACCTGAACACATTAACCCTTCTGAAATATTTGGAATATTTCACAAGCCATATGTTCGACAGGAAGTTGCATGATCCGATTTCCTGAAGATCATGGGAAGAAGAAAATGTTCTTCTCCCATTTTTTTTTGTCTTAATATTCAGTGGTGTTGATATTAATCATCATATTGAATGAAGAATTTACTTTGAAAGTACAACCCTGTCACCCGAAATTATAGAAATTAAAATATTAATGAATTATTAATTCATTTTTAAGAAATATGGTAGAAAGTTCTTAATATCCACATGCCATTAGCATGAATGCTATTTAACCCTGTTTTGGGTATTTAAGCTACAGTCACACTACAGCTCATGATACTTTGTGATGGGTTATCGATGAAAACGAGGCGTTTTGGTGATGATGCATGGCAATATACAGGTGAGTTAAATGTTGTGGTCATACAGCAGATGAACATTTGGCTGTCACGCCTTTGTGCGCTTGAGAGGCCACACTCGCTCACAGGACCCAGTCGTTATAGGAAACACCTGATGCTGATTTGATTGCAATCAGCATGCACATATAAGGACACAGAAGCTTTGCAAAGTATTATCATTATCACTGTCATGTTTGTTTCTAGCCATGTTTATGACTCTGGTTTTGTTTGTGTTTTGTTTTTGTAAATATCATGCCTGCGCTATAAATAAACACTCTTCCTGCACTTAGATCTGTCTACCACTGCATACCTGACAGAATACTTCATAAAGTCTCTATGAAAACAGCATCCTTACATGAGTGTGCTGATTGCACTCAAATCAGTATCAGGTGTTTCCCATAACGACTGGGTCCCAAGTGGGCCCATAACACACTCTGAAGGATCCCGGAATGTAAATGCACTTTTTAAGTCTTGGCGAAAATTAGGTTATGCCGAGTCGCTGTGTTGATGAGGCTCCCATGAGCATTGGGGACATGGATTCAAGACAAATATATCTCAAGAGGCTCAAAGAAGGTTCCCTGAGCTTTGGGAAGTATTCCCAAACCCATCTGTGAGAATTCACCGCTTAGTTTGTTGACGAAAACATTGCCACCAAATTCAGTGCATGCACTTACATTTTTTGTGACCTTTCTGGCCACTCATGATGTGGAGACACATCAAAAAACAACTTGCGAAGCTCAGAGAACAATCGCCATGCATCGCACGATTGGTGGCAATGCTACTAATTTTTCATTGGCAAGTATTTGCAAACCCATTGCAAGCTGTAGTGTGCCCACTACAGCTAGCTAGATATAGTTCCAGAACTGAGAGTAGGCTTCTGTGTATCTAACTTCTTTCGAAAAAAAGGAAGTTTAATTGTCACTGAGTGATTTAAAATACCTTGATAAGTTCCATTTGCAATGTGTTTCCTCAACATTGGTTGTAACTCACATTGGTGAACGATCTGGGTGGGTTTTCAGAAAGCTTCTTAAGGCCAAGAGTGTCTTTAATTACCTTGTAAGATCCGTCACCAAACTAACATGGTTTTCCCGAACAATATTGTAGCCAAAGTAGTCCTTTAGTTTGCTCTGAATTTACGATGGACCTGGACCACTCGTTCAAAACAAAGAGCGTCTCCTTGCAGCCAAATACACAGAATGCACATGTACCTTTGAGAGACTCTTACAATTAACGGGGGAAACTGGTGTTGAATCTGCTGCCGGGTTTAAGTTATTTTTCTTGGACATTGCAAGTACATCAAGTTAATTATTAAACAGATACATGCAAAATATTATGAATATATTTCAATATGTTATGGAATAATGTATGGATATCGTAATGTCACACTGAGATTGCCACATTTTAATCAAATTTAACTCCATTAGGCGAGTGAGTATATAATTTAGTGTCATAAATGAGACATTTCTGCACCTGTAACATTTTGTGTGTGTGTGTGTGCGTGCGCGCACATGTGGGGGGGGGGGGGGGGGGTGTTTGATCTGTCTCTACCTAAGGAAGTATATGTAAGAGGTCAATTCAACCTCCTTAGGTGGAGTCAGATCAAAACCTCTCTTTCTCTCTGTCTCTCTCTGCGTGTGCACATATAAGGAAGAACATTGCCCACTTGGCATTGTGGATAACAGTGGAAATAATCCTGACTGTATGTCTGGGTAAGAGTGAAATAAGCAGGCACGGGGAATACATTTACTTAATTATTTAGTTCAGTATTTACTCATTCTTTCGTGTGAACATCTATTCATTTAATTAAAAAACATGTTTGGAATAAAAAAAAAACATTGCCCCAAAAATGTAAAATAGTTTCAATTATTAATTACCACATTATATATGTAATGCTTAATGATGATACAATATTTTAACATATTTAAACACTACAGTTCATTGTTTTTTGGTAAAAAACGAAAGCCATGTGACCTCATCGACTGGATTTAGCAACTACTAATGTCTATATCGGGAATGTGCATTGCAAAGATGCTCTTCGTCCTGTTGCTCTTTAGACTCCTTCTTATGAGTGAGTTCAGGAAAACCACGTACAGAGAGAACATTTGTTGCTTCAGAGAGTCTCTCAACTCACTTTTTAGCCCTAAAGGGCAATGTTATCATGAACCCACCCCTGACTATTTATCCTTATTGTATCTCATAGTATTTGCTTCATGACTAGCATTAAATATGAAGGTAGACGTCAACAGAATGATTTGTAAATTGCTAGAATAACCCTAATACTCGCTTATATAACCCCCCTACACGGCCAAAACCTCTGCAGCTGTTTCTGTTCTACTTTTTGATGTAGCCTCGTTTATGGTGATGTGCGGACATAATGAAGGTTGTCTGAAAATGAGGTGATGGCTGTGTGGGCTGTTGGAGGAAGATTAGCTCGCTTTACCATGGTGATAAATGCACACACTTCGTCTGCATGTCATCCCACTCCCATAATTTCAGTTCCTGACCTTGCGCCTTGTCAGCATCTTTACTCTTTCACGAGTGAAATCAGACATAGAAATGCATTGCTTCCTGTTAAAATGAATGAGAGAGAGAGATATTCTATAATAGTAGTTTGTACATTTTAATGTGTGGTTTAAAATTAGTCTTTCTGAGCCCTGCTAGTCCTAAGATTGTGACTTGCTGTGCAGTAATGACTGCAGCTAAACGTTTCTGGAAATTGCTGATCAGATCCTGCACATCAGCTTTGAGGAATTTTAGCCCATTCTGTTGTACAGAACAGATTCAACGTTGGTGGGAAGTTGGTGGGTTTCCTCACATGAACTGTTGCACAACATTATAACTGGAAAAGTTTTAGGTCATATTTATGAAGAAATATAGAAAATTCTAAAAAGGTTTACAAACTCTCACATTGATATGTACAGTATACATTCTGTGGAAATGTGTTTTACTGGGAAATACACCACACATATTTTTCATACGAGCTACATCCAGGACATGGAGATTCAAAACTGTGACATAAATCTCTATATGTCACCCGTGAGGCAATTGATGAATTGTTTTGATAAATTTGGGGACTTTTTGTTTGTGAATATGTCAATATAATAAAAAGAAAATCACACGTTGGCTTGAAGATATGAAGTTTATCTTCTCATGTTGAAAAACTAGCATTTTTCATACAAAATACATTGCAGATCTGAGTGACATATTTAAATAATGTTGGCTGGCTTTTTTCATGGTATATCAGATATATTCTATTCAGCTAGCATGATATTGAATGAGTTGAAGACGAGTAGCTGAATGGAATATACCTGATAGACCACAAAAAAAGCCAGCCAATATTATTATTATTATTATTATTATTATTATTATTATTATTATACACACACACTGTTTTCATATCAGCATTCTCGAAGGCCAACACGAGCTTACCTGTGACTCAGTGCTGTTAGCGTGGCAGTCCAGTTACCTTCCAGCCAGTGTAGTGTTAGCGAAGGCCAATGCTAGTGCAGTCAAGCCAAATGTTATTATTATTATTATTATTATTATTATTATCCTTTAAAATTATTTTATCAAAATTGACAAAATCAACAGACAGCTACAAACAACAGAGCTGCCTGGCAGCCAAAATTCTCTCAAAATCTTCCGCTTTTAACAAAGCAAACCTTGCGGCCATGTTTGTTTACAAATTGTCACTGTTGCTTACTAATGCAGAAGTTTTACATCTCCAATATGTGATGTCTTGTTGTCTTGACAATGTGCAATATCGTAAAGCATATTGCACACTCATTCTCCATTGGGTAGAGTGGCGTAGTACATGTAAGATAAGCGATATGATAACTATATTGCATGCTATCAATAAACTCACTAGAAGGGAATAGAATATATGTTTTGATTGCATGGAAAAAATGTCCTGTATGTATAATCAAAGCCAAAGTCCCTTCCATGCCAGGATCTGGTCTTCCCAGGCAGTCTCCTGTCTAGCCCTAAGCCTCTCACCTATACAGCTAGGGTTACAGTGGGGGGCTAGTCTTTTGGTAACCACAAGAGTTTGACTTCCCTACTCACATCTGTATTGCAGCGTGCCTTGCCAGATGGCAGTAGGTACCATTTTTATGATGGTCTTTGGTATGACCCGACCGTGAGTAGAACTCACGATTTCCCAGTCAAGAGGTGATACGCTAACCACAAGGCCAGCTCACGGTCCTGTATGTATAACAATTCCCGATATTTCACTCTAATGATGTCACTCCCAGTATTTTCCTGCTAACTAGAGGTGCATTGTCAAAATGGTGAACCGGTTCAAAATTAAAATTCTTTTGATTAACTTGCTTTTTTTTGTGGAGTCCATATCACTTCGCTCACTCATTTATATACAGTGGTGCTTGAAAGTTTGTGAACCCTTTAGAATTTTCTATATTTCTGCATAAATATGACCTCAAACATCATCGGATTTTCACACAAGTCCTAAAAGTAGATAAAGAGAACCCAGTTAAACAAATGAGACAAAAATATTATACTTGGTCATTTATTTATTGAGGAAAATGATCCAATATTACATATCTGTGAGTGGCAAAAGTATGTGAACCTCTAGGATTAGCAGTTAATTTGAAGGTGAAATTCGAGTCAGGTGTTTTTAATCAATGGGATGACAATCAGGTGTGAGTGGGCACCCTGTTTTATTTAAAGAACAGGGATCTATCAAAGTCTGATCTTCACAACACATGTTTGTGGAAGTGTATTATGGCACGAACAAAGGAGATTTCTGAGGACGTCAGAAAAAGTGTTTTTGATGCTCATCAGGCTGGAAAAGGTTACAAAACCATCTCTGAAGAGTTTGGACTCCACCAATCCACAGTCAGACAGATCGTGTACAAATGGAGAAAATTCAAGACCATTGTTACCCTCCCCAGGAGTGGTCGACCAACAAAGATCACTCCAAGAGCAAGGCATATAATAGTCGGCGAGGTCACAAAGGACCCCAGGGTAACGTCTAAGCAACTGAAGGCCTCTCTCACATTGGCTAATGTTAATGTTCATGAGTCCACCATCAGGAGAACACTGAACAACAATGGTGTGCATGGCAGAGTTGCAAGGAGAAAGCCAGTGCTGTCCAAAAAGAACATTGCTGCTCATCTGCAGTTTGCTAAAGATCACATGGACGAGCCAGAAGGCTATTGGAAAAATGTTTTGTGGACAGATGAGACCAAAATAGAACTTTTTGGTTTAAATGGGAAGCATTATGTTTGGAGAAAGAAAAACACTGCATTCCAGCATAAGAACCTTATCCCATCTGTGAAACATGGTGGTGGTAGTATCATGGTTTGGGCCTGTTTTGCTGCATCTGGGCCAGGATGGCTTGCCATCATTGATGGAACAATGAATTCTGAATTATATCAGCAAATTCTAAAGGAAAATGTCAGGACATTGGTCCATGAACTGAATCTGAAGAGAAGGTGGGTCATGCAGCAAGACAACGACCCTAAGCACACAAGTCGTTCTACCAAAGAATGGTTAAAGAAGAATAAAGTTAATGTTTTGGAATGGCCAAGTCAAAGTCCTGACCTTAATCCAATCCAAATGTTGTGGAAGGACCTGAAGTGAGCAGTTCATGTGAGGAAACCCACCAACATCCCAGAGTTGAAGCTGTTCTGTACAGAGGAATGGGCTAAAATTCCTCCAAGCCGGTGTACAGGACTGATCAACAGTTACCAGAAACGTTTAGTTGCAGTTATTGCTGCACAAGGGAGTCACACCAGATACTGAAAGCAAAGGTTCGCATACTTTTGCCACTCACAGATATGTAATATTGGATCATTTTTCTCAATAAATAAATGACCAAGTATAATATTTTTGTCTCATTTGTTTACCTGGGTTCTCTTTATCTACTTTTAGGACTTGTGTGAAAATCTGATGATGTTTTAGGTCATATTTATGCAGAAATATAGAAAATTCTAAAGGGTTCACAAACTTTCAAGCACCACTGTGTATATATATATATATATATATATATATATATATATATATATATATATATATATATATATATATTCAGCACAAAGATAAACTTCATATCTTCATAACTTCATGCCACCATGTAATATCGTCATCATATTATCTTAACCACCTTCATGAGGTAGGTCACGTGGAATGCTTTTCAGTTAACAGGTGTGCCTCAGCAAAAGTTAATTAGTGAATGAGTTTCATGCCTTCTTAATGCACTTGCAATCAAACAGTAATAATAAAATACCCTATTACATAGCCCTATTCCACAACTGTAGTAATCCATATTACGTCAAGAACCGCTCAACTAAGTCAATAGAAATGACACCCATCATTATTTTAAGACATGAAGTGACTTTTAATTAATAAAAATAAAGAAAGAAACATTTTTCAAGCTACTGCTCATGCTGTGTCACTAGGCAGCATAACACACTCAGAAGAAAGCACTATTCTCTTTCCTGTACATGACCTACATGCACTAGTCACCATGATTGACAGGAAAGAGAGAAAGTAATCCATTCCTCCTACCCAGAGAGCAAGGTCAATTTTGCTTCCTGGGCTCCCTCCATGGATTAGTTGTAACATTATCGGGATTTGAACTTAATCTGTGTTAAATTATGCACATTACTCTCCCTGGGGTCTTTAAGATTCTCTCATCATGGCTATCAAACACATTTGGTGCACACAAACACCTAATTTACAAGTTGTTCTCTTCCTAACGTCATTAACATAGTTGTTTTTTGGGTTTAAAAAAAAAACCCTGCAAGAAGATAACTACCTGTACACACGTTTCCCCCCACCACCACCACCACATACAAAAATTTGCACTTTTTACTTGAGATTTTGGTTCTTCAGGCCATAACTTCATATTTTTCCAATATCCAAATTTCAATAGTCCAAAAAATGAAGAAGAAGAAGAAGAAGAAGAAGAAGAAGAAGAAGAAGAAGGAAAAAAGCCCAATACATGATGTGTGATCTCAAATTTTTTTCTTGTTTACTTTGTGTTTCACTAATAAATGCTGCAGCTGCTCCAGATATGATAATGGAGATTCCTTCCCTCTAGCACAGAAAAAAGCAATTTCACCGCCTCGGTAGACGAGGTGTCATCGCCTGCATTGGGAGCTGTAATGGTAATGTTGTGCTGCTATATATTTCAGTATATATCAAGCTTGTTTTCAGTGCAAATCATGACTTTAGGCTATTTACATCTTGGTCCAAATCTTTCTTTTGCTATAACACAGCCCATGCTGAATTTTAATGATGTGAGATTTTGACTATATGGCAAAAATCAAGTTTTGTTGATATCTTGTACATATTACAGAGGTCGTTCTCAACCGGTGGGGCCCACCCCCCTAAGGGGGCGCAGACACTCTCCCGGGGGGGGGGGGGGGGGGGGGCACAAGTAGGCTAGAATGAGGGGAGAAAATCAGGAAAAAAATCATTTGAAAAAAATCACGAAAATTCCCATGTCGAAAACGCAAGTGGTTGGACTACTATAACACAGAAACAAATCAACCACACAGTTTCATTTCAAATTTACCAATACAGGGGGTAGTAATTTGAGCCTGTGACGCGATGTCACGTAACTGCTAGGCTAGCCTACTATATAAGCGTCAGCACACGCGTTGAGCTTCATTCACTCTAGTCTAGTATCTTGCCAAGTTCGCTTGTGCTAGCTCTCGCTAGTCTATCTGTTATCAGTGTTGATATCGATCTACTTTAGGCCTTTACTTCAAACCCAAACAGTCTTTTTAAAGACTAATACCACAAAAAGTCTTTTTAAAGACTATCCCAATCTCAGCCCTAGCTATTTTTTAACTGCTAAGCGTGCACTTAGCTAATAGGGTAAGCCTCTGCCTTTTTCACCGTGTTACAACACATACGACACACGCGACAAAGACAATCACTCACTCACTCACTCACTCACTCACTCAGGACTACAATCTTAAGTCTTCAGATAAAATTGGTATTGCCTGCAAAATTGTTAAACACTTGCATTAAAGAACGTGCATATGTCCCATCTGATTAGTCCTCGATACTTGTCTCTTACCATAGTCACACATCCAAATTATAATTAACAAAAATGGAGAGATTTCTAGTGAGGACCAACAAGGCAACCGATGCACCACCAGCTGCAAAAAAGCTTCGAAGGTACGATGAAGCATACCTGCAGTTTGGATTTACAGTCACGGCTGATCTGAGACTGACCTTAGTGTGTCGTGTGTGCCGAGGTGCTAGCAAACGACAGCATGAAGCTATCACTCCTGTCTTGAAAAAACCTGGAGCAGCTATTGATGATTTTAAAAATTATCGCCCCATTTCCAATCTTCCCTTCATTGCAAAAGTCCTAGATCGTATTGTTGCTAATCAGCTCCAAGAGCATTTAACCCAATATAATCTTTGGGAGAAGTTTCAGTCTGGGTTTAGGGCCATGCACAGCACCAAGACTGCCCTGGTCAAGGTTGTCAATGATTTGCTGTTAGCTGCTGACACTGGCCATGTCAGTATACTTGTTCTCCTCGACCTTACAGCAGCTTTTGACACTGTATGTCACAATCTTTTATTGAGCTGCTTAGAAACTCTGCTTGGCATCACTGGTTCTTCTTTAGCCTGGTTCAAATCTTATCTTACCATAAGAGAACAGTTTGTGTCAATTGGAGACTTTAGATCCCCTAAATCACCCCTCCTTCATGGTGTCCCTCAGGGCTCTGTCCTGGGACCCTTATTATTTGTAATATACATCCTTCCTCTTGGCCACATAATACAACATTATGGGCTTAACTTTCACTGTTATGCAGATGACACCCAAATTTACATTCAAACCAAACCCTCTTATCCACTCCCTCCATCCAATCTTGTCAACTGTCTAAATGCAGTTAACAACTGGATGGTGCAGAACTTTCTTAAATTAAATCAAGACAAAACAGAAGCCATCCTCATTTCCACCCCTTCTATCTTGAAAAAACTGGAGCACTCACAGCTATCTATTCCTGGTTATTTCACCTTCACTACTGTTGAAGTAAGAAATCTGGGTGTTATTCTGGACTCTACTCTCTCTTTTGACTCACACATTAAAAGTATTACTAAAACAGCTTTTTTTCGCCTGAAAAGTCTCTCCAAACTCCGTCCTTCTTTAACTTCATCTGCAGCTGAAACGCTTATACATGCTTTTGTCACCTCAAGACTGGACTACTGCAATGCCCTGCTCGATGGCATCCCAGCCAAGCGACTAAATAAGCTGCAATATGTCCAAAACTCAGCTGCTAGGGTACTCACTCACACCAGGCCCTGGGATCATATCACTCCTATTCTATACAACCTGCACTGGCTCCCAGTTAAATACCGCATCCAGTACAAAATTATCTTACTTGTCTACAAATCCCTACATAACCTGGCCCCTCCCTATTTATCAAATCTCCTAACTCCATATCAGTTGCCTCTAAATCTTCGCTCCACAGATGTCCACCTATTAGCCGTCCCTTACTCTCGGCTCTGCTCTATGGGTGACAGGGCTTTCAGTGTAAATGGCCCTAAGCTGTGGAATGCCCTGCCACTAGCGTTGCGCCAATGCTCAACACTGTCCTCTTTCAAAAAACAGCTAAAAACGTATCTCTTTAGCTTGGCCTTTTGTCTTTGATTTTTAATAACGTTATTATTATTATTGATTTCTTATTATTTTTATTATTGTTGTTATTCTATTGTTTTGCTTTATACTGTTTGTTTTTTACTGTTCAGTGTCCTTGGGTACCTTGAAAGGCGCTTATAAATAAAATGTATTATTATTATTATTATTATTATTATTATTATGAAGCCCTGCAAACTTAAAAGGCACCTCGAAACAAAACATGCTGCTATTAAAGATAAACCAGCAGAATATTTTAAAAGAAAGCTTGATGGCCTCCATCAGCAACAGGCAGCCATTTCAGTGCACAGCACTGTGTCTAAACAGTGTTTGGAGGCATCGTTTGTAGTGGCCAAAAGAATAGCTAAACTGGGTAAACCGCATACAATTGCCGAGACTCTCATTTTGCTGGCTGCACAAGACATGTGCAGAATAATGATAGGAGATAGTGCAGCAGCCAAACTCGGTGCAGTACCACTGTCCAATGACACAGTCGCTAGGAGGATTTCAGACATGTTTCATGACATCAGAGAGCAACTCATAGAGTTCATAAAACAGATTCCTTACTACGTGCTGCAGCTGGACGAATACACTGATATTGCTGGGCAGGCACAGCTCCTCGCCTATGTCAGGTATCTGTGTGACAAGGCGATTGAAGAGGATGTCCTGTTTTGCCGGCCTCTTCAGTCGCACACTACAGGAGAAGCCATCTTCAATGTCCTTGATATTTTTATCCGTGAAAATGGTTTGGCTTGGGACCAATGCATTGGCCTATGCACGGATGGTGCATGGGCAATAACGGGCCGCGAGCGTGGCCTAGTTGCTCGTGTTTAGCAAGTAGCTCCACTTGTGAAATGGACACATTGCATGGTCCATCGCGAAGCATTAGCTGCTAAAAAAATGCCGGTTCTCTTTGACTCCGTGCTGAACCAATCCGTGAAAATGACAAATCTAATCAAATCACGGCCGCTAAACTCTCACTTGTTTGGGGTCCTCTGCCAGGAGATGGGGTCAGGGCATGAACAGCTGCTTCTGCACACTGAAGTTTGCTGGCTCTCCAGGGGGCGGGTGTTGCAGTGGTTGTATGAGCTGCAAGAGGAGGTGAAGTGTTTTTTGACAGAAATCAAATCAGATCTGGCGAAGCATCTGGATGACACTATGTGGCTTGCATCTCTGTCCTATTTGGTCGATATATTTGACCATTTGAATGGCCTCAACCTGTCTCTGCAAGGCCACGAAACTCATATTTTGCTCCTCTCAGACAGAGTGGATGCCTTCACACAAAAAATTTACCTCTGGCATGGCCACATCAGTCGAGGGAACTGCGACATGTTCCCCAGCCTTGCAGACTTTATCACTGATGCAGGCACATCACACGATTTCTCCTCTCTATTTCAATCAGTGTCTGAGCACCTGTCTGCAATGAGAAAAGAATTTGCGATGTACTTTAAAGAGGATTATTGCTCTTTTGCGTGGGTTCGAGGTCCATTTGTGTGCACAGCAAACGAGCTGTCAATTGATATGCAGGAACAGCTTACTGAGCTGAAGAGTGACAGTACGCTGAAGGAACTTTTTACCTCCTGGCCTCTTTCGTCATTCTGGGCAGCATTGATGCAGGAATACCCTCAACTCTGTGACGTCGCCTTGAAAATTCTCCTCCCTTTCGCGTCCACATATTTGTGTGAGGCAGGATTCTCAAAAATGACTGCACTCAAAACGAAATACCACAATCGTGCCAAATCGAGGATGATTTGAGTCTATGTTTACCAGACATTGCACCAAGAATTGAGGATCTTTGCAAGGCAAAGCAGGCTCAGGTCTCACATTAACATCGCCTACCTGCAAGCTTCTGTAAAACATGCAGATGATATGCCTATTATTAGGCCTAGTAATAATAACAATAATAAAGCATAAATTCATATCAGAGGTCTAGTGCCAATTCCCAGTTATAGCAATAGCCTAGTAATGATAATAGGCCTACTGATAATAATAATAATAATAATAATAATAATAATAATAATAATAATAACAACAGCAAAACATGTAACCTCATAATTATATAGCTATAGCCTAGTAATGATAATAGGCCTACCACTACTCATAATAATAATAGTAATAATAATAATGCCTGCAAGCTCACATTAGAAGTCTGATGCTACTTCCAGTTATAACAATAGCCTAGTAATGATGATAGGCCTACCTACTGCTACTAATAATAATAATAATAATAATAATAATAATAATAATAGTGTGGGCCTAAAAATAATAGTCTATCTATCTATCTATCTATCTATCTATCTATCTATCTATCTATGCAAGGTGGTGTAGTGGGGGTGGGGCCGGTAAGGGGGGGATGCCAGGAGGAGGGGGGGCCCCAACTGCAATGAACCAGCTTTGGGGGGGCCCAGCTTGAAAAAGGTTGAGAACCCCTGCATTAGAGGATAAACAGACATATGTTTCTCCTTGATTTGTCCCTCCTGATGATTGCGTCCAGATTTTAGACTTATCTTAAATGATTATCTTCTCGGATTATCCTGTAGTACGTGGTGTCTCGTCTCATCTTCTTCCGCTTATCCGGGGCCGGGTCGCGGAGGCAGCAGTCTGAGCATGGAAGCCCAAACTTCTCTTTCCCCAGACACCTCGGCCAGCTCCTCGGGAAGAACACTGAGGCATTCCCAGACCAGCCGAGAGACATAATCCCTCCAGCGTGTCCTGGGTCTTCCCTGGGGCCTCCTCCCAGGGGGACATGCCTGGAACACTTCCCCAGGAAGGCGTCCAGGAGGCATCCGAAAGAGATGCCCGAGCCACCTCAGCTGGTTCCTCTTGATGTGGAGGAGCAGTGGCTCTACTCTGAGCTCCTCCCGAGTGACTGTGCTTCTCACCCTATCTCTAAGGGATTGCCCAGCCACCCTGCGAAGGAAACTCATTTTGGCCGCTTGTATCCATGATCTTGTTCTTTCGGTCATTACCCAAAGCTCATGAGCATAGGTGAGAGTCGGAACATAGCTTGACCGGTAAATTGAGAGCTTCACCTTTTGGCTCAACTCCTTCTTCACCACGACAGACCGGTAAAGCGACCGCATGACTGCGAAGGCTGCACCAATCCACCTGTCGATCTCACACTCTAGCCTTCCCTCACTCGTGAACAAGATCCCGAGATACTTAAACTCCTCCACTTGAGGCAGGACTTCTCCACCAACCTGGAGAGGGCAAGCCACCCTTTTCCGGTTGAGAACCATGGCCTCGGACTTGGAGGTGCTGATTCTCATCCCAGCCACTTCACACTTGACTGCAAACCACCCCAGTGCATGCTGAAGGTCCTGGTTTGAAGAAGCCAACAGGACAACATCATCTGCGAAAAGCAGAGATGAAATCCTGTGGTTCCCAAACAGGATTCCTTCCGGCCCCTGGCTGCACCTAGAAATTCTGTCCATAAAGATTATGAACAGAACCGGTGACAAAGGGCAGCCCTGCCAGAGTCCAACATTCACTGGGAACAGGTCTGACTTACTGCCGGCAATGCAAACCAGACTCCTGCTTCATTTGTACAGGGACCAGACAGGCCTTAGCAAAAAGCCCCGAACCCCATACTTCCGAAGCACCCCCCACAGAATACCACAAGGGACATGGTCGAATGCCTTCTCCAAATCCACAAAACACATGTGGACTGGTTGGGCAAAGTCCCATGAACCCTCGAGCACCCTATGAAGGGTATAGAGCTGGTCCAGTGTTCTGTGACCAGGACAAAAACCACATTGTTCCTCCTGGATCCGAGGTTCGACTATTGGCCAAATTCTCCTCTCCAGTACCCTGGAGTAAACCTTCCCTGGGAGGCTGAGAAGTGTGATTCCCCTATAATTGGAGCACACTCTCCGGTCCCCTTTCTTAAAAAGAGGGACCACCACCCCAGTCTGCCACTCCAGAGGCACTGTCCCCGACCACCACACAATGTTGCAGAGGTGTGTCAGCCAAGACAGCCCCACAACATCCAGAGACTTGAGATACTCAGAGCAGATCTCATCCACCCCTGGTGCCTTACCACAGAGGAGCTTGCTAACCACCTCAGTGACTTTGGCTTGGGTAATGGACGAGTCCACCCCTGAGTCATCAGCCTCCGCTTCCTCAATGGAAGACATGACAGTGGGATTGAGGAGATCCTCAAAGTATTCTTTCCACCGCCCAACAATGTCCCCAGTCGAGGTCAACAGCTCCCCACCCGCACTGTAAACAGTGTTGGCAGAGTACTGCTTCCCCCTCCTGAGGCGCCGGACAGTTTGCCAGAATTTCTTCAAGGCCAACCGATAGTCCTCCTCCATGGCCTCACCGAACTCCTCCCAGTTCCGAGTTTTAGCCCCCGCAACTGCCCGAGCTGCGGCACGCCTGGCCTGCCGATACCCATCAGCTGCCTCAGGAGTCCTGGAGGCCGACATGGCCTGATAGGACTCCTTCTTCAGCTTGACGGCATCCCTTACTTCCGGTGTCCACCACCGGGTTTGGGGATTGCCGCCACAACAGGCACTGGAGACCTTGCGGCCACAGCTCCGAACAGCCGCGTCGACAATGGAGGCAGAGAACATAGTCCACTCAGACTCAATATCCCCCGCCTCCCTCGGAAGCTGGGAGAAGCTCTCCCGGAGGTGGGAGTTAAAGACCTCCCCGACAGAGTGCTCGGCCAGATGTTCCCAGCAGACCCTCACCATACATTTAGGCCTGCCAGGTTTGTCCAGCTTCCTCCTCCGCCAGCGCATCCAACTCACCACCAGGTGGTGATCAGTTGACAGCTCAGCCCCTCTCTTCACCCGAGTGTCCAAGACATAGGGCTGGAGATCCGATGAAACGACAACAAAGTCGATCATTGACCTCCGACCTAAGGTGTCCTGGTGCCAAGTGCACTTATGGCCACCCCTATGCTCGAACATGGTGTTCGTTATGGACAAACTGTGACTAGCACAGAAGTCCAATAACAAAATACCACTTGGGTTCAGATCAGGGAGGCTGTTCCTCCCAATCACGCCCCTCCAGGTGTCACTGTCGTCGCCCACATGAGCGTTGAAGTCCCCCAGTAGAACAATGGAGTCCCCAGTCTAAGCACCTCTCAGTACCTCTCCCAGGGACTCCAAGAAGGCCGGATACTCTATACTGCTATTCGGCCTGTAGGCACAAACAACAGCAAGAGCCCTCTCCCCGATCCTAAGGCACAGAGAGGCAACCCTCTCATTCACTGGGGTAAACTCCAACACATGGCGGCTGATCTGGGGAGCTATAAGCAAGCCCACACCAGCCTGCCGCCATTCACCATGGGCGACTCCAGAGAAGTGGAGAGTCCAGCCCCTCTCGAGGAGCTGGGTTCTGGAGCCCAAGCTGTGCATGGAGGTGAGCCCGACTCTAGCCGGTACCTCCCGCACAAGCTCAGGCTCTTCCCCCCCCAGCGAAGTGACATTCCATGTCCCGACAGCTAGCTGCTGTGTTCGGGGATCAGGTCATCAAGGCCCCTGCCTTCGACTGCTGCCTAATCCACACTGCACCAGCCCCCTATGGCTACCTCTGTGGGTGGTGAACCCACAGGAGGTCGGGCCCACGTCACCGCTTCGGGCTGAGCCCGGCCGGGCCCCGTGGGCAAAGGCCCGGCCACCAAGTGCTCGCATATGAGCCCCAACCCTGGGCCTGGCTCCAGGGTGGGGCCCTGGCTGTGCCATACCAGGCAACGTCACGGTCCTTGATAGATTATTATCCATAAGGGGTTTTGGTGAACTGCTCTTAGTCTGGCCTGTCACCTAGGACCTGTCTGCCTTGGGAGACCCTAACAGGGGCGTAATACCCCCGACAACATAGCTCCTAGGATCATTCAGGCACACAAACCCCTCCACCACAATAAGGTGGCAGTTCTAGGAGGGGTAGTACGTGGTGTGTAAAATTTAATTTTAATCCCTTGCGAAATCAGTTCATAACCCCCCCCAATTTAAAAAAACCTGTAAATATTAAAGATTTTTCAATATTTACTACTCGACATCCTGTCATGTCAGGGGACTTGTGGGGAAACGCAATCATGAAAGACCAATAACCAAGCCTCATACCGAGACGAACCGTCATCCACCATGTTTGTTTTGAACCAAAGTCATGTTTGATTATGAAGGATTCTGCAAGACTCTGGGTGCAGCCAGGTGTTTCAGAGGTGATAATATTTCTAACAATAATATCCTAGCAGGCAGAGAAAGTAAACAGAATTTTACTACAAAATCACAAGCACACATCAGTGAACAAGACTTTTTGGGGTTTTTTTTCTAGATGTGAACCAAACAAGATGCAGAAAACAGCAAGGCAGAGAAGGACACAAAGTGCAGTCAGGATTCCTTTAACTGTAAATGCTATAATAATAATAATAATAATAATAATAATAATAATAATAATAATAATAATAATAACAACTCATGTATGCCACTTACGGTACAAGTGCATTAGTCAAGATTTGTCAAAATTGGACAAGTGTTTATTGTGGTTTATTGTATTGGCTTTGGGGTGCTCTTGATGGGATGAAGGTGGAAATCTGACATCTATCAGTTGCTTGGAGGTTATCCTGTCCATCATCACTCTCCTCGCCTGTGAGGTATCCACACCCAACAGCACCTCAACTTTAGTTCATACTTTCCTCAGAGTTCTGATATCAAACAGTACCTGCTTTTGAAGTGCGCTGTTATCAAGTTGGACCTATATGTCTGATATACTTAAAGCAGATACGTAGAACCTTTATTTTTAAATAAATTTCTGAGTGGATAGTATCTCCATCCTTGACTCTTGTATGCTGCATAAATGGGAATAAAAAATATATTTTTGAGAGTTAAAATTGACCACAAAGTTGGGATTTGAGCTGCCCCACTGAGCCAGCCAGCCCTGAGTGCGTGACGTCACTGCGGTAACCAAGGCCTTTTACAGCTATAGACCAAAGTCATATAAATAAAAATTTATGGTGAAAGTAAGAAACACCATTACCAACTTGCTCAAATAAGACTGATTTGACTTCATTGACTGTGGGTTGACTCTCATTAAAACAGGATAGGCATTAACTTATGCAACATACATGTACATGCATGCATTTTCACTGATAAAACGTAAAAGGCTAATTAAATAATCAGATGAACTGAGACATTCTGAAACAAATTAAATAATCTTATACCGGTAACTTATTAACACAATACAAGTTACATGTATTAATCTAAATGCAGGTAAACAACGTGTTGTTTTTGTTTTTTTTATCCAAATGAGAGTTGGAGCTTACCCGTCTGTGTTCTCGGTTCTTGAAGGCCAATCTTGTGGCCGATTGTTTTGAGACAATCTGACTTTCAGTTGTTCATTCAGTTCTCCACTCATTCACTTCTTCCACGTAAGGGCGAGATGGCAGCAATATCCAGTTTAGAAATAAAACGACTGCTCCACTCATTCTCTCCATACTGTGTATTCTGCCATTACTGCTCGGCTCAGGCAATTACTAAAACCCGGGATGGAACGAGATGTCACCAGTTTTAGCAACAACCGTGGGGAGGTCACTGCCCAAGCGATATGTCCCGTCCCATTCCGTCCCGGGTTTTAGCAACAACCCTTGGCTCATGCTACAGGACATAGGTGGCCAACCCGCGGCTCGTGAGCCGCATGCGGCTCTTTGCCTGGTGTCATGCGGCTCTCACCTTCACATCCAAGTTGGTGTTCGTTTGTGGTTTTATGTGCGTTTTCGCTTCACTGCAGTTAATTACGGTTATTTTATTAAAGGTGCTTCGCTTGGTTTCATTACGGTATTTTCACATCATGACAAATGCGCAGGTGCGTGAGATGATATGCTAAATTTCAGATCTCAAAATGGCAGGGAAAAAAATGCACTTCAAAAAGAAAATATGAAGATGAAAACAGGACGTTTTTAACAGAGTGGGAGGATTTATATTTTTTCGTTGAACGTTATGGCAAGCCATTCTGCCTTCTATGTCAGTCGTCATTGTCACATTTCAAGGCTTCAAATCTTCAGCGTCACTTCAGCTCACTACATGCTAAAATCGACCAGGACTTTCCGAAAGGGAGTGAACTTCGTAAACACAAGTTAATCACGTTAAAAAGTCAATCACAAAAGCAGGTACAGCTCTTCAAAAAATTTACAAAACAATCAGAGACAGTAACACATACTGTTTGAGGAAATTAAATTAGCACTTTGTAATTTCCATTTTCCGACTGACTGTATTTATTTGAATACTTATTTATTTGAATGCAGGTCTTGTGCAGGTCATGCAATTGAGAATTCAAGCTGAATCAAAATGGCTTTTGCATTTTCGATGTTAAACAGGTAACTCCAAAATGCACTAGAATACAGGAAATTGCATCTAAGAAATCCAAAATTTTTCAGGGGAGGCCCCCCGGAACCCCCCCAATGGGGGGAATCCCCACATTGTAAACAATGTCTGCCTTTGTGCCCCACCTACAATTTTCTTCACCAGTCACCACTGTTGAAAATGACTGGCCTGTGGTCTTGGTACTGCAGTAAATGTATCATTATCATGTTGGTGTGGGGCATTGGTTAAGTTGGAGTGTGACATCAATGTGGCTGTGTGTGTGTGTGTCCGCGCGCGCAGAAGGAAGGGTAATATTTGTGTGCCCATGTGCCGATGTGGCTCTTTGCCGTAACACAGTAAGAATTGTGGCTCTTGGGCTCCGACTGGTTGGCCACCCCTGCTCCAGGAGGACTGGTGCAATTAAACTCACTTTAAAAAATAAAATAAATACTTTCCTTTTCTTGTTTTATTTTTCCTTAATTGTTGGTACTGCACCCTCTTTCAATACGGGCTGATAGCCAACACTCCTCAACAGATCAGAGGTCTCGTGCGAGTCTTCAGTAAAATGTGCAGAGCAGAGGAGAGATCACTTTGTAGGTGCCCAATGTGCCTGTGAACTTCTCGCAAAATGCGTCCAAATCTTTGCAGTTTGAACATTCTTGGGCCATGAATGCAACGTAAATCCACCTTCTGTCATGTTACTGCACTGGGCAGCAACATATCTATGTGGCATGGCAATAAATTAGCTCAAAATGGAGGATTGGAGTTGCAGTCAGCTCTGTGTTTTAGTATAGTGGAAATGGCGATGAGACTGATAGACTTCCTGCTGTGACGTTACGAACGTCAAGGTCATTCACTCAGACCGCTACCTATATAAATCACTTTAATCGTAAAAATTACTATATTAGATTTATTGTTAGCATTTAAAACTATTCTTGTGCCATTCTTGAGGTCCCAAGTAATTTATAAACGAAAGTGAGGCCATGGCTCTGTGTATATGCTTTAAGAAGTTGGCAGTAACAGAAGTTGTGGATAGGTAATTTGTTGGTGATCTCATGCAGTCGTTCTACAACAGACCATCATTATGAAAAACTGTTGCTATGGACGGCGTCATTAGTGGAAACAATAAAATTTTTAAATCAAGAAAAACATTTTTAAATCCATATTTTTGCGTCAGATTATTGATTTATTTAGTAAGTAGCCATGCAATTAAGTGGGATAATGAACAGTGAGGGGGCGGCACGGTGGTGTAGTGGTTAGCACTGTCGCCTCACAGCAAGAAGGTCCTGGGTTCGAGCCCCGGGGCCGGCGAGGGCCTTTCTGTGTGGAGTTTGCATGTTCTCCCCGTGTCCGCGTGGGTTTCCTCCGGGTGCTCCGGTTTCCCCCACAGTCCAAAGACATGCAGGTTAGGTTAACTGGTGACTCTAAATTGACCGTAGGTGTGAATGTGAGTGTGAATGGTTGTCTGTGTCTATGTGTCAGCCCTGTGATGACCTGGCGACTTGTCCAGGGTGTACCCCGCCTTTCGCCCGTAGTCAGCTGGGATAGGCTCCAGCTTGCCTGCGACCCTGTAGAAGGATAAAGCGGCTAGAGATAATGAGATGAGATGAGATGAACAGTGAGGGTTATTTTTATTTTTTAATTTTTTTTATTTAGCACAATTTAAAATGCACATTAAACAAAGATAAAAGTAAGCAATATACAGTAGTGCAGGGAGAGGCAAAAAGCCCAAAAGGCTTATTTGAAGCCTCCACCGATAACAAAATGTCATAACATTTCACAAAATTTTACTTTAACAAAATAGGGGTGGCACGGTGGTGTAGTGGTTAGCACTGTTGCCTCACAGCAAGAAGATTCTGGGTTCAAGCCTAGTGGCCAACGGGGGCCTTTCTGGAGTTTGCATGTTCTTTGTGTGTCTGTGTGGGTTTCCTTTGGGTGCTCCGGTTTCCCCCACAGTCCAAAAACATGCAGGTTAGGTTAACTGGTGGCTCTAAATTGACCATACGGTAGGTGTGAATGTGAGTGTGAATGGTTGCTTGTCTCTATGGCTACGTTTACATTAGACCGTATCTGTCTCGTTTTCTTCGCGGATGCACTGTCCGTTTACATTAAACCCCCTGGAAAAGCCAGGAAACGGGAATCCGCCAGCGTCCACGTGTTCAATCCAGATCGTGTCAGCTCTGGTGCTGTGTAAACATTGAGAATACGCGAATACGCTGTGCTGAGCTCTAGCTGGCGTCTCATTGGACAACGTCACTGTGACATCCACCTTCCTGATTCGCTGGCGTTGGTCATGTGAGGCGACTGCTGAAAAACGGCACGGACTTCCGCCTTGTATCACCTTTCATTAAAGAGTATAAAAGTATGAAAATACTGCAAATCACACACGGACTGGCCATTGGGAGTAGCGGGAGTTTTCCCGGTGGTTCAGTGTGGGCCGGCGGAGAAAAAAAAAAAAAAAACAGTTGCGCGCTGGCCTTTAATATGATAAGCAATGTTAACAGTTTCTTTAAGAAACTGTTAACATTGCTTATTACAGTTGCGCGCTGGCCTTTAATATGATGTTAACAGTTTCTTAAAGAAACTGTTAACATTGCTTATCATATTAAAGGCCAGCGCGCAACTGTTTTTTTTTTTTTCTCCGCCGGCCCACACTGAACCACCGGCCCACCAGGAAAACTCCCGCTGGCCAGTCCGTGTGCGCTGCAAATACTGATGCAAATACTGCCCATTGTGTAGTTATGATTGTCTTTAGGCTTGCCATCCTTCCACTTGCAAGTAATAAGTGATATGCGCTGGGATCACACACACAGCGGCTCAGTCCCGAATCGTGGCTTGTGCACTTCACTCGCGCGCTGTGTGAGCTGCGCAGGGCCAGAGTGCGCACCCTCCAGAGGGCACTCGCTGTTCAGGGCGGAGTGATTTGGAGCGCAGGATGCTTGCGGAGCCGAGCGTATCCGTGTATTAGGCTTGCCATCCTTCTACTTGCAAGTGGTGAGCCTTGTGCGGCTTGCCATCCTTCTACTTGCAAGTGGTGAGCCTTGCGCATGCCCTAAATGCACTGGGATCATGTTACGCGCCGTCTGAAATGCACTGGGATCATGTTACGCGCCGTCTAAAGTCATGTGATTAGTGTATCCGCGTATTGGCGTTGCTGTGTGCACGGCTAACGGTTTTAGTGTAAACACGAATCGTTTTAAGAACGTTAATCTGATGATCCGCTGATTTGATGTAATGTAAACGTAGCCATAGACACAGACAACCATTCACACTCACATTCACACCTACGGTCAATTTAGAGTCACCAGTTAACCTAACCTGCATGTCTTTGGAGTGTGGGGGAAACCGGAGCACCCGGAGGAAACCCACGCGGACACAGGGAGAACATGCAAACTCCACACAGAAAGGCCCTCGCCGGCCACGGGGCCTGAACCCGGACCTTCTTGCTGTGAGGCGACAGCGCTAACCACTACACCACCGTGCCGCCCAAGTATAATATTTTTATCTAATTTGTTTAACTGGGTTTTCTTTATCTACTTTTAGGAATTGTGAAAATCTGTTGATGTTTTAGGTCATATTTATGCAGAAATATAGAAAATTCTAAAGGGTTCACAAACTTTCAAGCACCACTGTACATACGACATGAAAACATTTCTTTTGTGAAAGTCAACAATGAGGGTTTTTTTCCATTTTCAGCCTTCTTGTGTTTTATTTTAATATGTCCTCCTTGCCTTTTTGTGTCTGTGTGCAGCTTGATTCTTTGTCTCTAAAGTACATCTTGTGCATGTCAGTGTTAGTGAGAGGAATGCTACAGCTCTCTGCTTAAGCCCTTCACCTTTTCCTTCCAAACACATGCACAGGAGACACAGAGTGAGCTAGCTAGAACACATTACACATCATTGATCTGACCCCCATGTCTCCATCTCGCACCTGCCCCAGATCCAGTTTCTCTGACACATTGCAGAGGGATGATCAGTTCGACTTTCAGAAAGTGTTCAAAGTGATCTCTGAAGCCTTCCAGTGAAAGTAAGGTTAGTTTTAAATGCATTTCTCTCCAGTTTGAAACCTCAACTATTCTTTCTACAGCCTGATGATGCTTCACCATATACTTGTACCCAAATAAATGAAAGATCACATAGCATTCAGCCTGGCAAATCTCAAGCATTATGACATTATCTGAACTTTTAAAGCAATAAAGGGATGTATTAGTGAAAACGAAAAGGTCACATTGCTGTCTTTACCTTAATTTTTTCATGACACTGAATGGGTTGCATTTAAAATGTTCCTCATCTCCAAGTTTGAGAGTGGAATCAAGGTCATAGCCAGCTTTCAGGCATGCGGCATTACAGCTGCCAATGTGATGGGCAAAACAGTGGTTATTAAAATGATTAAGTTTATACACGCCCCCATGCAAAATGTAGTCAAATCAGCAGGGGTTTGATTTGGATTTTTATTGTGGAAAATCTCTTTCAATTTTTTATTGGTGCCTACAATTGCTCCATGTTATACCACAGTACCATTAAATTCTTAAATCTGATTGGTCAGAAGATCATTCTAAAATGTTGTCATTTCTATTGTAACAGCTCATACACAGAGACCTGTATGGTTGGATGCGCTATGTAATCTATATAAAAAGTTATGTAATGAAGAATAATAGTTTGTATCAAATATATACTAGTTGATATGATGAAACATTCCTTAAGGAGATATATATTTAACATTCATGGAAGGCGTCTCCACCGTCACTGTTCTGTGACATGATAAGCTTCATTTTTGTCCTATTAACTTTACAGGTGCTATGTGTAGGAATTTGTAAGAATTTTAGTTTAAAACTTTCAAAAAATTAACTAAAATTATCAACAGACTGAAGTAACAGCTTTGACATTATGTATTGTGTTCCAGAGATATCTACTGAAGTTAGCATATTAACCAGCTGACTCCGATACAGGATGTACCGTACCATCCATCTCATAATACCACTTTGCACCTCAAGAGGTGATAGTGAGTTATTGTTACACCCAGTCTGCACTCTGCCCAAAATGAGAGAAGAAATCATTGCGTGTCACTGGCAGCTACATGCACATTAGCCTCTCAACTCAGACTGCTAAAAACTGAAGAAAAGAGAAGCAAATGGGTCACTGCAATTTGCAGAAACTACAGAACCCAGGGACTGAGATATGGATACACTAAACATAACCACTAAACAAAAGTGAAAGACTGGATTACAGAGCCTCCACTCACATATTGGGACACTTTAATCTCGTATTTGGACTGAGTGTATACACTTTGCATGAGTTTAAAAGTTACAGATCCCTCGAGGCTTGTGAACATTTTTTTTTTTTAGTGGCTGTGTGGAAGATCTGCTAATTCAGAAGCCGGCAAGTACAAGAGTACATTCTTATAAAGGTAAGATGGCACTCCTCTTTTTGGCCCAATGATTAAAACAAACATATGATTCAAAAACATTCAGCTTTGTGGTTATTTTTTTTTAGCTATAGGCAGTGTGTTTAATCAGTCACATTATTAATAAAAAGGAATACACATCTGCCATGTCAAGAGCCGTAGTGGTCTCAGGCATTACTGGGGGAAGCCTAGTGGTTAGAGAAGCAGTTTGGAACCAAAAGGTCACCAGTTCGATTTTGTGGACCAGCAGGAATGGTTGAAGTGCCCTTAAGCAAGGCACATAACCCCCAACTACTCCCCAGTCTGCTTTGGATAAGAGTGTCTGCGAAATGCCTGTAATGATGTGCTTGCTAAAAATTGAGCTACTATCCTACTAATACATGAGTTTCTGTCCCTGTCTTCTTCTTGTGGATGTTTTCTTGCGATAAACTGAGCTAAGCAAGCTATAACAAACTATAGGCTGATGCCACATATGAAGATTATAAGATAGCAGTATTATCTTGACCAGCTCTCAGAGTTTCTGCAGTTTGGTCGAATTGTGCATATTTTTACCCTGCTATTTAGTAGTTTTGTTTTTATATAATTGTTTATATAATTGTTTATATAATTGTTTTTTATGAACTCAGATTGAATAAAAATAGCTTTAAACTAAAGGGTAACGGGGTAAAGGGGAGGGAGAACTGTGCATTTCCTGGTTTCTTATAATAGAGGTTGACATCCCAACTATTTGATGATGTACTGTGTAGAAGCTGCCCGGATGTGGATGGAGCACAGAAGTACGGCAGGCTGTTAGCATTTAGATATACTTTTTTTTTTATTATGCTTTTCAGCACACCACTTTCCCAACTGGGACAGTCACACACAGACACATGCACACACCGTCGTGTTCTAGTCCCAATCCAGCATTCCTCTGCTCTCTTACTCCTTTTATGCAGCGCCGTCACTGCAAGAGACGCACAGACACACATTAATTGACAACAGGTGTAGCAATTTGGCCACTCACCTTCCTCCTCGGTGGCACGGTGGTGTAGTGGTTAGCGCTGTCGCCTCACAGCAAGAAGGTCTGGGTTCGAGCCCCGTGGCTGACGAGGGCCTTTCTGTGCGGAGTTTGCATGTTCTCCCTGTGTCCGCGTGGGTTTCCTCTGGGTGCTCAGTTTTCCCCCACAGTCCAAAGACATGCAGGTTAGGTTAACTGGTGACTCTAAATTGACCATAGGTGTGAATGTGAGTGTGAATGGTTGTGTGTGTCTATGTGTCAGCCCTGTGATGACCTGGCAACTTGTCCAGGGTGTACCCCGCCTTTCGCCCATAGTCTGCTGGGATAGGCTCCAGCTTGCCTGCGACCCTGTACAGGATAAGCGGCTACAGATAATGGATGGCTGGATGGATGTTTCCTTTACTAAGCTTTAAAAACATTTTTATAGATCTGTAACTTCTTGCTGTTCCCGTTAGGGGTCACCACAGCGGATAATGTCCCTCCATCTCCTCCTGTCCTCCATATCTTTTTCTGTAGCATCAACCGTCCTCATGTCCTCCTTCACCACATCCATAAATCTCATCTTTGCTCTTCCTCTTTTCCTTCTACCTGGCAACTCTATCTTCAGTATTCTTTTCCCAGTATACCCTGGATCTCGTGTTCGAGGTGCCACAGCCAATCATTGCTATAGATGATATTGTCTAGGTACGCAGCTGCGTAGGCGGTGTGAGGGCGGAGAACCCTGTCCATGAGCCGCTGGAATGTAGCGGGAGCCCCAAACAATGCAACAGGAAGTGTGACGAATTGGTGTAACCCAAATGGTGTGGAAAAGGCCATTTTCTCTTGGGATAGAGGAGTCAAGGGGATCTGCCAATATCCCTTCGTTAAATCCAGTGTCGAGTAAAAATGAGCAGTGCCTAATCGATCAAGCAGCTTGTCAATGTGAGGCATTGGGAATGCATTGAATTTAGACACCGCATTGACCTTTCTATAGTCGACACAGAACCGGACCAACCCATTGGTCTTGGGAACCAGGACCACTGGGCTGCTCCAGTCACTGTGGGACTCCTTGATTATGCCCATTTCGAGCATCACCTTGAGTTAATCCCAGACCACCTTTTTCTTGTGTTCAGGCAGGCTTTAAGGGCGGCTGTGCACCACAACCCTCGGAGGCGTCTCAATGTGGTGTTCTATGAGGTGGGTGCAGCCGGGCAGGGGTGAAAACACATCGGAAAATTCTTTCTGCAACTGGGCCACCTCTGTGAGTTGGACCGGTGAGAGGTGATCTCCACAAGGGACCAAAGTGGTTGGAGATGTCAATTTCTATTTTGTACCTCCGGCCCCAGCTCTGCCAACACCAATGCCATGGGGACCTCCTCATTCCAGTGTTTTAATAGATTCAGGTGGTAAATTTGCAATGCCCCACCCCGTCCATTCACCTCACCTCATAGTCAACGTCCCCGACTTGCCGTGTGACCTCAAAGGGCCCTTGCCACTTGGCGATTAATTTGGAGCTCGAAGTGGGCAATATGAGCACTTTGTCTCCCGGTGTGAACTGTCTAAGGTGTGTGCCCCTGTCATACAGTCGGACTTGATGTTCTTGTGCCTGCCACAAATTCTCCTGGGTTAAACGAGTGAGTGTGTGGAGTTTTGTGCGCAGGTTGAGAATGTATTGAATTTTGTTCTTACTAGGCGAAGGTCCCTCCTCCCAATTTTCACATATCACATCCAAAATGCCACACGGCTTATGGCCATATAATAAATAGAATGGTGAAAAACCTGTGGAGGCTTGCAGGACCTCTCAAACTGCAAATAACAGGGGCTCAAACCATTTATCCCAATTACGTGCATCCTCCCTGACGAACTTTCGAATTATGTTTTTGAGTGTTCGATTAAAATGCTCCACTAAGCCATCTGTTTGTGGGTGATAGACACTGGTGCAGATAGACTTAATCCCCAATAACCCATACAGTTCGCGCAGTGTGCGTGACAAATGCAGTGCCTTGGTCTGTCAGGATTTCTTTTGGAATCCTGACCCAGGAGATAATATGGAAGAGCACCTCCTCAAAACTGGATGCTAAGATATTGCAGAGAGGCACTGCTTCCAGATATCACATTGCATAGTCCACCAGAACTAAAATAAAGCAATATCCCTGTGCTGACCAATCTAACGGCCTGACAAGATCCATCCCGATTCTTTCAAAAGGGGTCTTGATCAAAGGGATAGGGCGCAAAGGCGCTTTTGGATTGGCTGTGGGATTTAGTAATTGGTATTCGCGGCACACTGCACACCACCAATGGACATCCCCGCGAATCCCTGGCCATTAGAACCAGGCCATTATTCAGGCTAGTGTTTTATCCTGCCCTAAGTGTCCAGCCATGGGATTAAAGTGAGCCGCATGGAATAGGAGTTCCCTACAGTTCTTTGGGATTAATAACTGCATTGTTTTTTTTCCAGTCTGAGTGTCCTGCATAACTCGATATAACCTATCCTTAATAATAGCAAAGTATGGGAAGGCTGGCATCACATTTGGCTGGAGAATTTGACCATCGATTACTCTCACTTGGTCAAATGAATGCTGCAGAGTCTCATCTCGTGACTGCTCCAATGGGAAATCCTCAAGGGAATCCCTGAGAGAGGGAGGAGGGGTGGGGTGCTCCTCACCCTGATGTGGTGCTGATGTAGATGGCTCTGTGACAGCTTCTCCCACCAATGCTAGTCTGGGATCTTCCCGAGACATATTACTGCAGGACCAACTACTTACTTTGTGTTCCATTAACACACTAAATCCTGGCCAATCAGTCCCCAAAATCAGCGAGTGGGTGAGATGAGGATTAACCACCGCCTTTACACTATGCTTTTTTTCACTGAAAAAGAATGTGGGCAGACACTAAAGGGTACTTATGAACATCCCTGTGCACACACAATACCTTCACCACTTGTACTCTCCCCCAATGCCTCACCTTGCACCAGACTTTGGTGGATTGAGGTCTGGTTACAGCTGGAATCAACCAGGCCCTTGGACACTTACCGGTATGCAATATGCTCCGGCCTAATTGAGGGCGGTTTCTGGAGCGTCGGGGACCTGGACCACCATGCCCACCTCCATCGCGGGGCACTGATTTTGGAGATGTCCCGGCTCCCTGCAGCGCCAGCAGACCAGCCCAGGCTTTCCCTCTGCACTGGCATTACAGACATCACTCACCTGGGGGAGAGCCAGCTGTTGCCTCCGTGGTGGGGGGAACAGGGCGAGGACGGGAAGCACAGAGAGAGAGAGGAGAAGGGGAAGCATGTCTTCCTGCCATCAGAACTGCCACCATGTGGTCCTCTACCAGCTTGATCCAGCGATGCCGGGCGAGGACACTGGACCCACTCCACCATCCCTTCTGGAAGTCGCGCGATGAACTGTTCCAGTGTCACCAGGTCAATAATTCCCTCTGCATTGTGGTCATCTGCCCTCAGCCACCGCTGGCAGGCGTCCAGGAGTTGTTGGCCGAACATCAATGGCTGGCCGACCTCCTCCAAGCGCAGCGCATGGAAGTGCTGATGCTGTTGTTCCAGGGAGAGGCCGACATGCTGGAAAACGGCTCTCTTTAAGTCTGCATATACGAACCGGCTGTCAGCAGGGGAAGCAGGCATGCTGTACACTGCCTGACCAGCCAACCCCACACTGCAGTTGCTTGCTCAAAGAGTGCGAGGAAGGCTTCTGGATCGTTGTGCAGACTCCTCTTTGTTAAGGTGAGGTGGGGAGGGTCTGCTGCAGTGGCAGTCAAGGACCCCACAGACACGAGCAGGTGCCAGAATGCCTGGCGGTCTTCTTGTTGGGCCAGCATCAAGGCTTCGAACCGTTGTTCCTGCTCCTTTCAGAGGACAATCAGCACTTGATGCTGGTTCTGCTGTGCCATAGCCAGGGCATGAATGAGGTCTTTGAAGGGCAAGGACTCCATGGTGGGGTTCCCTTCTGCACTCCCAGGTTTCCGCACCACTGTAGAAGCTGCCCGGATGTGAGTGGAGCACAGAAGTATGGCAGGCTGTTGTTAGTATTTAGATACACTTTTTTAAAATTATGCTTATCAGCACATCACTTTCCCAACTGGGACAGTCACACACACCGTCATGTTCTATTCCCAATCCAGCACTCCTCTGCTCTCTCACTCCTTTTATGCAGGACCATCACTGCAAGAGACACACAGACACACATTAAGTGACAACAGGTGTAGCGATTTGGCCACTCACCTTCCCCGACTCTGCCCTCCATTCACAAACTGATGCTCGGTCACACCCCTGCTGCAACATACTGTTTCCTATTTGTTTGGAGTGTGGAGTATGAATTTACCAGGTGGCCAATTTTAACACACTGCACCTTTAAGTTGGATAAAAAAAAAGTATAGCATGTGTGATAATGGGAACTTGTCTCACAGACATTATCCATCCATCCATCCATCCATTTTCTTCTGCTTATACGAGGTCAGGTTGTAGTGGCAGCAGGCTAAGCAGGGTATTCTAGGCATTTCTCTCCCCAGCAATGCATTCTAGTTCCTCCTGGGGGATCCCAAGGCACTCACAGGCCAGATGAGATATATAAGCTCTCCAACATGTTCTGGGTCTACTCGAGGTCTCCTTCCAGTTGAACGTGCACGAAAAGCCTCCAAAGGAAGGCGCCCAGGAGGCATCCTAAGTAGGAGCTGCAGTACCTCACCCTGGAGTCAGAAACTGGGGCCTCCTCCTGGAGCCAGACCTCGGAGGGGAGCTTGCCAGCAAGTATCTGGTGGCCAGGCCTTGGCCCATGGAGCCAAGAAGAAAATGCATGGCCATGGCCTGAAGAAATTACGTGGAGTCACCACCATGTGGGCTCAACACCCGCAAGGACAGACATCGGGGTTGGGTGCATTGTGAGCCAGGTGGCAGGCAAAGGCGGAAGCCTGGGTGTGCTGATCCGCGACAGTGCAGACTAGTTCTTGGGACAGATCTTCTTCTTCTTCTGGCTGCACCCAATTAGGGGTCACCACAGTCGATCTTTCATCTCCATTGCTCCCTGTCTTCCACATCCTTCTCTACCACACCTGCCACTTTCATATCCTCTCTCACCACATCCATATATCTCCTCTTTGGGCTTCCTCATTTTCGTGTGCGTGGCAGCTCCATCCTCAACATTCTCCTTCTAACATGCTCTGCATGCCATTGTAGGGGGCTGCCATAGTACCCACAATTCCCTGCTTCACTTTATGGCCCATCTTCTCCCCTTTCACTGTTACAACATTGAACACAACAATCGCTGTACTTGATGCCATGTTCTATCTCTGCCCATTCTTCTCACACTCACCGTAATGGTATTGGATACAGAGATGATACCGGATACCAAATACAGTGACATCCCGATTGTGCTTTAAAACCCATGGTGGAATCGAAATTCTCTCTCTCTGGTGGTGGATCCCTTGTTGCATCTGTGCTAAAGAACAACAAAGAACAAACTATTGATACCGGACATTTAGCCAAAAGTTCAATGTATTTGATCTTCGCATAGTTGTAATAATAACTGAACCGGTTAGTTACTGCAGCCCACGCGGTATTTTAAAAGAGAAAAGGCGACCGGATCCCTTTTCCCTTTCACAATGTCAACAAACTACAAGCAAGATTCCTTCCAGATCATCGGATGACCGACGAGCTGTAAAAGCAAAAGGAACAGAACTGTTTTCTCCCTGGACCTGTGCTCCACGCTGTCTTTGGATAACAGACGACGCACCTTTGGTCGCCAAGCAAGATCGATCTCAAGTAAGGCTGGCATCTGAATTTATTTGAATTCATTCATGGTTTAAACGTATGCATTTTGATTCACACGAAAGTGGGTCTTAGACCGCGTGTTGTTTGATTTGCTTTGTTTACTATTCGTATTAGTAAGATCATGCATGCGCTCTCTCTCTCTCTTTTTAACTCCCTCCATCGCACTACACCCCTCAACATTGGGATTTCAGGAGTAGCTAAGGGTTGGGTAGAAGTTTGGGTTTAAGGCCTAGTTGAGACTAGTGCTTAAGTTACAGATCCTTTGTTACTCTCCCTCGTGTGTTCTCCTTGTTGTCCATCCCCCCTTTAGGCGGTGCCTAGCACAAAGGCTCACGCACTACATTCACATACCACACCTATCTTTCGCCCGCGCGCCGCACACAGCCTCATTCCCTCACTCCCCTCCTCTTTGTCATGCGCCTGTGCACGCTCCCTCCCTAGCTCCTCCTCATCTTGTTAGTGCGTAGCTGTGCACATGCCTACACCTCACACACAGACACACAAACACATGATTTCCCTCTCACATTTTAACATTCACTCGCCCCTACACTGCAACACTGGCATATAGCCTATTACTTCTGATCACCATTAGTGTCTTGGATATCATCATATTCACTGCTGATTTCTCATCCTGTTTACTGCTGGTTATTATTCTACTTACTACTGACTATTGCTTTACACACTACTGATTATTGCTTGCATACAGTATCACCATTTATATTTAATTATTTCTTGGCTGCTATTGTTGCTATATCGGATCAGTACAAGTTTGCTAATTCGTGTCAGCCATTTCAATAAATGGTACCTTTGGAGTAAACTGTGTGCTATCTATTGCTACAACATTCAGTGAGTGCCAACCTCTGCCAACAAGTATTCTAATTGCCTTCACCCATTTGGTTGTTATATGAATGTTATACAACCCCGATTCCAAAAAAGTTGGGACAAAGTACAAATTGCAAATAAAAACGGAATGCAATAATTTACAAATCTCAAAAACTGATATTGCATTCACAATAGAACATAGACAACATATCAAATGTCGAAAGTGAGACATTTTGAAATTTCATGCCAAATATTGGCTCATTTGAAATTTCATGACAGCAACACATCTCAAAAAAGTTGGGACAGGGGCAATAAGAGGCTGGAAAAGTTAAAGGTACAAAAAAGGAACAGCTGGAGGACCAAATTGCAACTCATTAGGTCAATTGGCAATAGGTCATTAACATGACTGGGTATAAAAAGAGCATCTTGGAGTGGCAGCGGCTCTCAGAAGTAAAGATGGGAAGAGGATCACCAATCCCCCTAATTCTGCGCTGACAAATAGTGGAGCAATATCAGAAAGGAGTTCGACAGTGTAAAATTGCAAAGAGTTTGAACATATCATCTACAGTGCATAATATCATCAAAAGATTCAGAGAATCTGAAAGAATCTCTGTGCGTAAGGGTCAAGGCCGGAAAACCATACTGGGGGCCCGTGATCTTCGGGCCCTTAGATGGCACTGCATCACATACAGGCACGCTTCTGTATTGGAAATCACAAAATGGGCTCAGGAATATTTCCAGAGAACATTATCTGTGAACACAATTCACCGTGCCATCCGCCATTGCCAGCTAAAACTCTATAGTTCAAAGAAGAAGCCGTATCTAAACATGATCCAGAAGCGCAGACATCTTCTCTGGGCCAAGGCTCATTTAAAATGGACTGTGGCAAAGTGGAAAACTGTTCTGTGGTCAGACGAATCAAAATTTGAAGTTCTTTATGGAAATCAGGGACGCCGTGTCATTCGGACTAAAGAGGAGAAGGACGACCCAAGTTGTTATCAGTGCTCAGTTCAGAAGCCTGCATCTCTGATGATATGGGGTTGCATTAGTGCGTGTGGCATGGGCAGCTTACACATCTGGAAAGACACCATCAATGCTGAAAGGTATATCCAGGTTCTAGAGCAACATATGCTCCCATCCAGACGATGTCTCTTTCAGGGAAGACCTTGCATTTTCCAACATGACAATGCCAAACCATATACTGCATCAATTACAGCATCATGGCTGCGTAGAAGAAGGGTCCGGGTACTGAACTGGCCAGCCTGCAGTCCAGATCTTTCACCCATAGAAAACATTTGGCGCATCATAAAACAGAAGATATGACAAAAAAGACCTAAGACAGTTGAGCAACTAGAATCCTACATTAGACAAGAATGGGTTAACATTCCTATCCCTAAACTTGAGCAACTTGTCTCCTCAGTCCCCAGACGTTTACAGACTGTTGTAAAGAGAAAAGGGGATGTCTCACAGTGGTAAACATGGCCTTGTCCCAACTTTTTTGAGATGTGTTGTTGTCATGAAATTAAAAATCACCTAAGTTTTCTCTTTAAATGATACATTTTCTCAGTTTAAACATTTGATATGTCATCTATGTTCTATTCTGAATAAAATATGGAATTTTGAAACTTCCACATCATTGCATTCCGTTTTTATTTACAAATTATACTTTGTCCCAACTTTTTTGGAATCGGGGTTGTAGGTCTAGAGTAAATGTATTACATTCGAGCTACAATACTCACTAAAACTATAGCAGCATCACCACTAAGTTATTCCATTGATTTTAATAGTTTAGCTATAAACTATTAGACACTTGAATTAATGATTAATGAATTTGAGACCAATCCCTTTTACATGAGACTGATTCGATAAGCCTGTTGCACCTACACCATCTCAGTCTCATCTCTCTTAGCTTAATTCCCAAGCTCTCCACATGTGCTGTCCCTCTGATGTGCTTGTTCCTTATCCTGTCCAACCTTGTCACTCCCATCGCAAACCTTAACATCCTCAACTCCGCCACCTCCAACTTTGCCTCCCGTCTCGTCGTTAAGGATACCGTCTCCAATCCATACATCACAGCTGGTCTCACTACTGTCTTATACATCTTACCTTTCACTTTTGCTGGGACTTTCCTATCACAAATGACTCCCAAAATCCTTCTCCAATTGCTCCACCCTGCCTGCACTCTCTCACCTCACTATCGCAGCCACCATTTTCCTGCACAGTTGAGCCCAGGTACTTGAATTCACCAGCTTTCTTTACATCTACTCCTTGCATCTTCACTACACTCTCATCCCCATTCTCATTGATGCACATGTATTCTGTTTTGCTACTGCTCACCTTCATTCCTCTTCGTTCCAACGCATACCTCCATCTCTCCAAACCCAGCTCAACCTCCTTTCTACTTTCACCACATATCACAATATCATCCACAAACATCATGTTCTTCATGACTCTTGCCTCACTTCATCCATCAAGCTATTCTTTTCAATCTGCATGTTATATTTTGCACAGTTTTACGCCGGATGCCCTTCCTGACGCAACCCTCTCCATTTATCTGGGCTTGGGACCGGCGCCAAGAGTACGCTTATGCACCCCCAGTGGCTGGATTGGGACAGATATTCTATAACATTAAATGCAACTATAAACTATAAACAGCAGGAGGAACAGCAGGAGGAACAAAAGGATGACGTAATAAATTGATACAATTTTAATAGTTAGCAAATTTCTGTGGTGTAAGAGGAATTGATATCATTGAAATGTGATTAGAACAAGTTTTTGATATTCCTTGGCATCCCATAGAAATGGGTTTTCTCAGACCACTCCACAAATACCATATTTGAAGCATCCTATCACTGTATGACAGTAAGGTAATAGCACCATGGCACAAGTGCCTTTCTCCATCCATAAGAACTGATAGGAGCTACAGGATAAGAGAAGAATCCACATCACTCAAACAGACCAGCAATGTCTCATGTCACTTTAGAGTTCTGCATAATGTGCTTCAATCTTCGCACAGTCGATTGATTTAGAGCAGTGCCGATCGGATTTGTCAAATCTCCACAAAGCCGCATGCAAATCACCCTGAGAGAACAGGATTTACTCAAATCTCTCACATAATCCAATCTGAAAGCGTCAGAAAAGCAGCTCACAAAATGTTCCCCAAGTACTTGGTGTGAAGCATTTAGTGTGTGTGAGTGGGTAACATCAAGGGCAGCTTTAATTTGTCAGAATTCAGTAAAGGGGCAAAGATGGATGGATGGGTGGATGAAGTGAAAGAGAAAGACAGCAAAACCTATCACAGTTGCTAAAAAGTGCTGAAGATGGAGGTTTTTTTTTTCTTTTTAATTCAGTAGACTCAGCTATTCGAGAACTAGAACAAGGTGGCTCAGTAATTAAGGATTTGGGCTACTGATTTAAGGTGACCAGATTTCTGAGAAGAAAACTGGGGACATTTTCGGTTCGGTGGTGAAAATATCATTAAAACATCTAATGTTTTCATCTTTGTAATAAAAAGAGGGGACATTTCTGGTTTTCATGTATTTTGATCATGCACTGCATAAAAAGTGTGATTTTCCTCACTGAGGGCACTGTAGGTCGATTCTGCAACTCCTGTATATGAACATTAATTAAAGACAATGTGAAAATCTCTGGTATGTGCACATAGTTTAGATTTATAGACTTAAATTGCAGGCTAGCTGAAATAGATGTTTTAGACCCATGAAAGTAAAGATATTAAATTAATTACCATATATGCCACTAGTAATGAACAATGCATTTAAAAATATACAAAACACAACACAATTTAAATAAAACAGTTTACTTCAATCCAAGCAATTTCAAGGTATGGTAGCATTATTATTATTATTATTATTATTATTATTGAGGAAACAAATGATTCCTGATCTCCTATAGCCTAAATTGTAGCCATAGCTGAATTGACGACCTTGCTTAAACGAATAGCCTTAATCAAAATGTGTAGTCCGCTACACATCACAACAAATTATACAAATTACTGACACTTTGGTAACATTACCACAAGCCTGCAGCTTTACATAGCCAGCTACTCTGTAGGATAACACATTAATTTGTGTGTAAGTTAGCTTATGCTGTTGAATGGTTACAATTTTCCCTCAGCTAGATTTCTGTTACAGCAATGCTACAGCTAGCAACAAATTCAGCTGAGTGATTGGCGCTGCACTAAGCTTTCTCCTGCTAGCATTGGCCACAGTAGGCTATGGTTTGTTAGGTCAACTGCTACATCTCAACATAGTGTGACAGGCAATGTTATGTCATATAAAACATCGCAAAATGTAGCTTACACATTTAAAGGTTAAATAACATAGATGACAAAAAGTCACTTAAGCCTACAAGAAATGGTTCACCTGTCCAGAAGCGGATGAAGCAATCTCTCAAAGCTGAATGAATGACTTTAGGCAAAAATTCTAGCCCTCCACTAAAAAGTTGTTCCTCAGCTCCACCAATCAAAATACTGGAAAGACTATCACCAGAGGTGTTCTAGAAAATCTTTTATTGGCCTGAGCCTGTCTTAAAGTGATCTACAAAACAATATTCAAGGCATCTGCTGAAATCTGGTAGATGTTTCGGTCGGGGGGGGGGGGTTCTGTCTTTTTTTGGGGTCTGTCGGTCATGGTTAAAATGGGGACATTTCCGGGGACATCCCATCTCATTATCTCTAGCCGTTTTATCCTGTTCTACAGGGTCGCAGGCAAGCTGGAGCCTATCCCAGCTGACTATGGGCGAAAGGCGGGGTACACCCTGGACAAGTCACCAGGTCATCACAGGGCTGACACATAGACACAGACAACCATTCACACTCACATTCACACCTATGGTCAATTTAGAGTCACCAGTTAACCTAAACTGCATGTCTTTGGACTGTGGGGGAAACCGGAGCACCCGGAGGAAACCCACGCGGACACGGGGAGAACATGCAAACTCCGCACAGAAAGGCCCTCGCCGGCCACAGGGCTCAAACCCGGACCTTCTTGCTGTGAGGCGACAGCGCTAACCACTACACCACCGTGCCACCTTTCCGGGGACAGGCCACCAAAAATGGGGACTGTCCCCAGAAAACGGGGACATCTGGTCACCCTATACTGATTGGAAGTTCAAATCCCAGCACTGTCAAACAGCCATGGTTGCATCTGTGAGCAAGACCCTTAACCTTCAACTATTCAGTTATATCCTGTTTCAGTTGTACATTGCTTTGGATAAAAGCATCAGCAATACAAGCAAAATGTAAATGTATTCTCTCAGTGCCTATCACTGTAACGTAGTGTTTAAAGCAGCGACACCATCAATGCAAATTCAGCTGTTAATCCATCAACCTTTAAAGCTACCTTCACACACTGGCACTTAGCCTCCTCTCCAGGGTTAAATAGCTGTTTGTGTGTGTGTGTGTGTGTGTGTGTGTGTGTGTGTGTGTGTGTCGGGGGGTGGTATTTGTGGACACAGGCCTGAAGGAAAGAATTTAAATAATCTCCAGTGCTCATGCCCTGACACTGCAGATTATTACAGCCACAAATAAATTAACACAGAGATATTATGATCAGTCGGATGAGTTACAGTACCTGATCATGCTGATAAATGTCTATAATAAAGCCTCAATCCTTTAGAGTACATGAACTTGGTTCTGAGCATCAGAGAAGTAGCCAAGTCATCAAATAAGCTGTAAAGAATATTTCAGATACAATCTAATAAAAGCACTCATGCTACAGTTGTGTAAGATGAATGGCTGGAAGGATGAGTGGAAATGGATCATGATGATGATGAAGAAGCACAGAACAGGAGATGTGACTGATCTCTGATTTCAAGACACTGTACTATGACATAATTACCAAGTTTGGAAATTAATGTGATTATTTCCTTTAGTGGGTGGCACAGTGGTGGTTAGCAATGTCGCCTCACAGTAAGAAGGTCCTGGGATCGAGCCCAGTGGCTGACGAGGGCCTTTCTGTGTGGAGTTTGCATGTTCTCCCAGTGTCTGCGTGGGTTTCCTCTGAGTGCTCTGGTTTTCCCCACAGTCCAAAGGCATGGAGGTTAAGCTAATTGGTGGCTCTAAAATGACTGTGAGTGTGAATGGTTGTTTGTCTCTGTGTGTCAGCTCAGTGATGACCTGGCGACTTGTCCAGGGTGTACCCTGCCTCTCATCCATAGTCAGCTGGGATAGGCTCCAGCTTGCCTGCAACCCTGTACAGGATAAGCGGCTACAGATAATGGCTGGCTGGCTGGATGTTTCCTTTACTAAGCTTTAAAAACATTTTTATAGATCTGTAACTTCTTGCTGTTCCAGTTAGGGGTCACCACAGTGGATAATGTCCCTCCATCTCCTCCTGTCCTCCATATCTTTTTCTGTAGCACCAACCATCCTCATGTCCTCCTTCACCACATCCATAAATCTCATCTTTGCTCTTCCTCTTTTCCTTCTACCTGGCAACTCTATCTTCAGTATTCTTTTCCCAGTATACCCTGGATCTCTCCTCTGTACATGTCCAAACCATCTCAATCTCACCTCTCTCACTTTGTCTCCAAGCCATCCTACATGTGATGTCCCTCTAATATTCTCATTTCTAATCTTGTCCAACTTTGTCACTCCCAATGAGAATCTCAGCATCTTCAGCTCTGCTACCTCCAGTTCAGCCTCCTGTCTTTGTCAGTGCCACTATCTCCAAACCATACAACATACAGTAGCTGCCTTTCACTCTTGCTGGCAACCTTCTGTCACAAATCACTTCTATCGGTCACTAATTCCTGTCTCAGAACATGTTTCTGAATGCAACAAGTGCTGCTTACATGTCATTCTGTTTAAGTTCATACGATGTGCTTTTGTTTCTGTTCTAGTCTTGTCTCTGCCCCTGAGGGTTCATTACCCTTTTGTAGCCACCTTAGCTCTTAGATTAGTTTGTCCGCCCTGCTGTTTCTTGAACTTTTTGCAAAATCTAATCGACTTCATTTCCCATCCACTACCTAACAAATTCTCACCCACTAGCTAACTCGTCCCTATCAAACAAGAGCTACCAACTAGAGTGGGTGGGGCAAACACATGCTTCTTTTGATACACACTCCACATCTTTTCAAACTGCTGCTAATGCTGTGTCACAGGGTAGCGTAACACATTTGGAGGAAAGCATTATCTACTGTCTTCCCCATACATGAGCTCACAGGTGCCCATGATTGGATAATGGTGCTGAGATTGACAGACATGAGAAAGTATGCCATGCCTCCCACCCAGATAGTATGGACAATTTTGTTCTCTTGATTTCTGACCATGAAAGGCTATGGTATCATTGGGATTTAAGCTTTGAGGTCGAGGATAGGATGAACACCTTTCCAAAAGAAGTTCCCATGAATGAGTTGTTACTACAGAAATGATAAAGTATTACAGTACCAGTATGTGTACATTAATATAAAACTTGCATCAGAATTATTGCCACAATTGTTATTGAAAATTAATGAACACTTTCTGACCTTCAGAATTCAACAGCACTGTGGTATAAATATTATATATACAGTACACTCACTGGCCACTTTATTAGGAACACCCACACACCTGCTGTTTTGTGTAGTTATCTAAAATCAGCCTTGACAGCAGCATACTGCATAAAATCATGCAGATACAAATCAAGAGCTTCAGTTAATATTCATTTCAAACATCAGAATGGGGAAAAAATTGTGATCACAAAGTGTGACTTTCACTGTGCCAGATGGATTGGTTTGAGTATTTCAGAAACTGCTGATCTCCTGGGGTTCTCTCTCTCTCTCTCACTCACACACACACACACACACACACACACACACACACGTGTCTCTAGAATTTACACAGAATGGTGCGAAAAACAAAAAACATTGAGTTGAATGAGGGACAGTTCTGTGGGTGGAAACACTTTGTTGACAAGAGAGGTCAGAGGAAAATGGCCAGATTGGTTCAAGCTGCCTGGAAAGATATGGCAACTCATAGCAACTCTTTACAACCGTGGTGAGCAGAAAAGCAACAGCAGAAGACCACACTGGGTTCCACTCCTGCCAGCCAAGAACAGGAATCTTAAAATCAACAACAAGTTCCTATTAAAGTGGCCAGTTATTGCATACTAGATTTCCTTGTTTTATAAAAGAAGGGTATGCTATTACCCTTCTAATATTAACCATAAGCTGTAACATATTTAAATTTTCATATGACCATTATTTAGAAAAAAAGCAAACAAGAAAGCAAAAAAACAACAACAAACAAACAAAAAAAAAAACTTGTTGGACTTTTCCATAGAATAGATCATCACTGAGAATCAAGATGCTCAGCATACGTGTGTGCGCGCGCGTGCGCGCGCTGTCCTTTGGGCCTTCCCGGGCTGCACGCCGACCTAAATAAGATGAATTGCTATGCCAATGCAAGCTGACCACAAAACCTTGTGAACCTTAACCAAATTACAAGCAGACTCTACAGAGATGTGATCAGACATCCATCAGAGACCCAGCAGACCCCGAGCAAGTCCGCTGCTGTGTCACAGGGAGCAGCCTGGCCTTGGGGACAAAACATCAAGGCACTGGGGTCTGAGAGAGTCATCACTTACTGACAGAAGGCTCCAGAAAAATTCATCCATAGGCAAGTGAGTAAACACAGAACTGACCTTTATTGTTTACTTTTATCCAGTTATTTTAAAGATACTCGACTCAGGACTAGAAAAACAAGAGAAAACGAGGGAGACCAACATAGAACATGTATTTACTTTATCTGTAGCAGGTTTGATTTGCCAGTGAAACACTTGATGCCATTGTTTTTCTATAGGTTCATATTAAGAATCAGAATCACTTTTATTGCCAGGTATGTGGAGACACACGAGGAATTTGACTCCGGTTTCACTTAGCTCTCATAGTACAAAACAGATAAAAAGCCTACCTACTAACTAACTAATCTGTGGTGGTTGTACTGGTTTGAACACTGGTGTGTTTTATACACTACATTGCTTATTTTCCGCTGGCCCTCTTGGAATTAATAAATAACTACTATGTGTCAGTGGTGGAGCCAGGAATTGATTTCACATGGGTGGATGAGAAAATATGATTTAAAAAAAAAAACCCACAACCCTGCATGAGTGTACAATTAAATTGATAAATGTGATGTGCTTGTGAATTTTGTGTAGATGTCAGACACCAGTAGAAGTAGTGGTGGCTTTCAGAATTTAATTATTGAAGGGATGAACTACTGTCACTCAAATCTTGTCATCTTATTAACATTAATGCTGATTGGAAATCATAAATCTTAAAGTGCCATTCCACCATTGGATGTATTCTTTGGCATAAAATACAATATATTTTGACAACATATATAAATGGTATCACTAGATAGAGAAATCTTTTAGCTTCAAAATGATATATCAAACATAATTTTTTGACAACGACAAGTATATTAATTTTGCGACCAAAGTCACCTGCCCTTTTAATTTCTGCGCATGATGTCATCGGCAGGTTCCCCTTCTTGTGTACCACGTGACGTGGCACATATTATCAGCAATGGCAGATAGAACGCGATAAAAATAATACCAATAAATCTAGCTAATACCAATAAATCTAGCTAACTGAAAGATTAACTCAATTTTTCGCAATTTTTTTGGCCCCCATATACGAGGAGAAATGACTCTCTCACTTTGGGGGTTTCCTGGTCTAAAAATAGACCGACACGTGGTACACAAGAAGGGGAACCTGCCGATGACATCATGTTTCACTACCGTGCGGAAATTAAAAGGGTAGGTGACTTTGGTCGCAAAATTAATATACTTGTTGTCAAAAAAATTATGTTTGATATATCATTTTGAAGCTAAAAGATTTCTCTGTCTAGTCATGTTGTCATAAAATATATTGTATTTTATGCCAAAGAATACATCCAATGGTGGAATGGCACTTTAAGGACAGTTCCACTAAAAAATGATTAAAATTCTATAACATGATAAGGGGGAAATGGCATCTTACTTTCTAAAACTACCCATCTCTTTCTCCTCCAGTACTTTATCAGCTGTTAGCTTGATATCCCTTAACTCGAAGTGTAGCTAGCTGGCAAGTATGCTAAATTGCAAACAAAATGCATGATCCTGATTGGTTGAGTGTTTTTGACCAGAGCAACTGGGAACCAATGTAATGTGATTAAACAAACTAATGCTACGGTCACACTACAGCTCCCGATGCTTTGCAAGGAGTTGTCGATGAAAATTAGGCATTTTGGTGGTGATGCTTCCCTGAGCTTCAGGAAGTATTCCCAAACCCATTTGCGAGTATTTGCTGCCTAGTTTGCCAATGAAGGCCACTCACGAGGTGGAGACACACCCAAAAAACAACTTGCAAAGCTCAGAGAACATTTGCCATGCACTGCATGATTGGTGGCAATGCTAACAATTTTTCATCGCCAAGTATTCGCAAACCCATTGTGAGCTGTAGAGTGACCAGGGCATTAGGGACACGTCTATTTGACTTTTTATGGAAGAATCAAAATGTTGACATCACTGACCTCTTATGAACATGTCAAAGTCCCTCCCATGCCAGAGCCTGGTCTTCCCAGGCAGTCTCCCATCCCAGTACTAACAAGGCCCTTAAGGTGCATTGAGTGGCGCCGATCTCTGCTTCTATAGCCCTCGACCTCTCGCCTATACAGCTAGGGTTACAGTGGGGGGCCAGTCCTCTGGTAACTGCGAGAGTTTGACTCCCCACTCACGTCTGTATTGCAATGTGCCTTGCCAGACAGCAGTAGATACCATTTTTATGATGATCTTTGGTATGACCTGACCATCAGTAGAACTCGTGATCTCCTGGAAGAGGCAGACATGCTAACCACTAGGCCAGCTCATGGTTAGCATGGTTTTAAGCTTTAGGTTGGTATGAAATTGCCAGTTAAGATTGTAGTTTAATGAATAGTTTAATGAATCTTATGAATATAGTACAATGACTGTGCAAGTCATGCACAGTTGGAACTGTTATGCCTCTGGTTTTCTCCACTCTCCCAAAAGCACACAAGTAGATGGATTAGCAATGCTGGGGTTGCCTCTAGGTGTGAATGAGTGTATGTAGATGTGTGTTTATGTTTGATGTCCTGTAATGTGGTGTTCCACTGGCCCCATACTATGTTTTCCTGGGATACTGTCTAGATCCACTGCCACTCTGATTACCATAAAACAGTTACTGGGTATAAATGTAATTCTCCTCACTAAAGAAATTAGCTCAGTGCTTTATTCCCTCCTCATGGTCTTTTCTATTCTCTGAGGTTTTAAGCTTTAGGTTGGTATGAAATTGCCAGTTAAGATTGTAGTTTAATGAATAATTAAGCTGAGCCATAAAGCATGATTGCTTTAAAATTTTACATCAAGTGTTGATGCTGTACCTGTGACTATTTCCACCTTAATTTCAGCAGTCAGCATTGTTTGTTATATCCTGTAATGGCACTGGAGTTGCTCCAAATGTAAAGAGCTGCTACAGTAGATCAGACCCTGGAACTCGTTTTGAAAAGGTCACTAAAAGGCAATTGCTGCATTTATCTGTGACGATTTACCTCAAGTCAGCATCCTGAGACTGCAGCTGCTAAAGTAGACAAAGCATTTCTTTTGTTTTCTTTCTCTCAGGCTGTTGGACAGAGGGAGACAATTTTATTTTTTTAAATTCTCAACTTCCTTATTACAAAATCATATATACACAGGGTGTTTCAAAAAAAATGATATGAGATCATTGTCATTCATATGAACTAACCAAGAGTCACAGTGGGAGGTCAGGGCAAGAGAGCCAGTTGAGAGTGGGGCCATCAAGAGTCTTTAGCCCCAGGATTCTGTTGGGGAACTGAAGACAGGACAGGGTTCGAGTAGGTGTATCACAGTTTGGGGGGGGGGGGGGGTGTGTGCCACAGGAGCAGTTCTCAGAAGCTGTCACGCCAAATGGTGTGGAGGAAGGCCTGAGTTTTCCCCTCAACCAGTTCGAAGATGGTTCAACCTGACCCAGGTGGGGCATGGGAGGGAGTGCCCAGCAGGTTTAATGGAGGGCTCAGGGGTGTAATTGTGCAAGGTGGAATTAGCACCCTCCCATTCCTTGCACCACTGATCCATGACCCATGGTGAGGGGGGGGTGCTGTTCTCAAGTTCTGCAGCACATATAGCAAAAGTACTTGCAGTTAAGGTGTGGTTGAGTATTAACTTCTCTGATGTTTGGTACCAGGCTGACTGGGATACGAAATTTCTCTGAGAGTTTGAGAACCAGGTGGGATGCCTGTAACAGGCAGCATAGCATAGGGAGTGGGAGTCATGCATCCAGAGATAACTCTCAAGGGGTCATTGATCATGGTATTGATGGCTGGGGTGTGGTAACTATGCACCCAGACCAGAGCAGCATACTCTGCAGTGAAGAACACCAATACAAGTGTTGATGTGTGAAGGGTGGTGAAGTTGGCACCCTAGTGGGTGCCAGCAAGCTTCTTGATCAGGTTTACCCACTTGGAAGACTTTTCCATGACTGCTTTCAGGTGGGGACCAAAAGGTAAGGCTATGATAGAGAGTAATGTCAAGGTACATGGGTTGTGGATCAAATCTCAGGGTTTTGCCTTTATGGCGGATGATCAGGTCTTTCTTGGCCAGTCAGTTTGCAAGGTGAAATATGGAGCGGACAGTCTTTGTTTCACTGAGTTTTAAATGCCATCTGTGAAAGTACTTGCATAAGATAGCCAGAGCCAATTCAAGGGTGTGCTGGATGGCCCCAAAGGTCTTGCCTGAGAAGGCGAAAGCACTATTGTCTGCATAGATGTACTGCTCTGAGGGAGTTGGTGGGAAGTCTGCAGTGTAGATATTAAACAAGACTGGAGCCAGGACAGCTCCCTGAGGGAAGCCATTTCAAAGCTTCCTTTTCCTGCTACGTTCACTGCTAGAGGTTTTAACAAAAGAAGGAATGGTTCTGGATAAGGAGCATGATTAATTTGACTGATTTCATATCTAGTAGTAGTACCCTCAGTAGCTTGGGATACAGGCCACGGTGCCACACTATCATAAGCGGCTATGAGGTCGATGAAGATTGCCCTGGTTTTTTTCTTGTGCTAAAAAGAAGCTTCAATGTCCTGTACGAGGCAGCAGAGCTCATCTGTTGTAGAGCGACCTTTCTGGAAACCAGCTTGCACCTTATGAAGGTAGATGACCTTCAACGAGGTCATCTATCCTCGCTAGGATGATCCACTCCATAAATAAAATAAAAAATAAAAAAAATAAAATAAAAGTCATACAGAGGAGGGAGATGGGTCAGTAGCTCTTAGGATCATCTGCTGGTTTTCAGAGTTTCAGGATGGCGGTGACCTTAGCCTGGTCACCAGATAGCAGGAATAGTCAGGGTATCCAAGCAGTTGCAGAGGAAGCAGTTGCAGAGGAAGCAGTTGAGCCACTCAATGGCCCGCAGGCCCATATTGGCCAGGAACTCTGAGTGTACCAAGTCAAGACTGGGAGCTTTGCCACTTTTCAGGCAAAATATAGCATCAAGGAGCTACTGGGTAGTAATGGGGCCAGATAGAGCACTGGAGGAAGGGAGCTCTGCAGAAGCCAATTTAATCTCTGCATTTACGGAGCACCTGTGAGCTTTAGCCTCAGGGCTTAGAGCTTTCCATTTCCCATTCTCAACAAATACAGCTGCAATAGAGTTTGCAGAAACTGGACAGGGCTTTGGCTTTGTGCTTTTTCCAGTGAGGTAGTTGATGGTAGACCAGGCTTTGTGGCTGGAGTGAGTGAAGTCAATACTCTCCACTGTTTCATCTCTTAGTGTCAAGAGCACCTCACTCTTCCTGGGTATCTTGCTGATGCTAACCTTGTTGTATTCATTGTTGGGTTCATGCTGTCTACCTGCCTGTGGTGACCCTGCTATGACTTCTTGTCCTTGACAAGGAATTCAACTGAAGACAGCTACCTGAACCCACCACATAAACAGATATCGATTCACACGTCACCTTAAAAGGTCACATGGTTCTTGGGAACTCTCATTCTTCTAAGAATGAGCCATTCATGGCTACTCCCAAGATCTGCATGCTCCAGCTCAACATCAAATGGCTTATCAGAGCCAAACATCATCTAATCCAACACTTTGCAGAGTGTCAAATGTCAACATCTTGCAAGAAATGCACTCTGAAGGTGAAGGCAAACTTGACACAGAAGAGTTCAATACCATTGACTATTGCTCACAAATGCCATGGCATCACCTCATACACCTGTGAAGGCCTGAACGGCAAACTAGTTCACAAATCCACCAATGACAGCCCCATTGCATGGAACATCATTGATGCTGATGGATGCCAAATCGGAAATTTCTATAAGCCCCTACCTGCCTTAGTCAACCAATGGCATCTTCCGAGACTTTAACAGCCATAACCCAACCTGGGGTTATCTTGACTCCAACCCTAACAGGGAAATGATCTCCCAGTGGGCTGATTCACTAGATCTCCATCTACTGTACGAAGCCAAAGACCACCCCTTGTTCTATTCAGGCCACCATAAGAAGTGGACCAATCCAGACCTATCATTTGTGTCTGCTGACCTAGCTCTTAACTGTGTCTGCACTGTGCTGGACAAATTCCCTCACTTCGGCCATTGCCTGACCATCATCAGCACTAAAGCCGAAATTAAGATCCAAAGCCTCAATAAGAAGCGATGGAACTTCCACAAAGCCAACTGGGAGAAGTTTGCATCCCTAACAGACTTATCCATAGTCATCCCGAGCCTGACTGCAGCGGAATCACAGGCTTACTCTGCTTTCACGGAGATGCTTTCCTTGGCAGCTAAAGCCTTGATCCCCAGAGGCTGACATGATTGATTGATTGATTGATTGATTGATTGATTGATTGATTGATTGATTGATTGATAAGATAAAACTTTATTGAGCCCTTTGGGAGGGTTCCCTCAGGGAAATTAAAATTCCAGCACCATCATTACAGAATAAACAGAGAAGAGAAAACTTCTAGATAAATTAACATATACAAAAAACCCCAAAACAAACAAACAAAAAAAAACTAGCAGGAGAGGTATTGCACATTTATATTGCACATTGTTCAGTATTGCTTTTTGTCAGGCTAGGTTACTGCTCCTTCCTGTCCTCTGTCCTCCTGTTACCCCTCCTTCCCCCCCAGAGGAGTTGTACAGTCTGATGGCATAATGGACAAAGGAGTTTTTAAGTCTGTTAGTCCTGCACTTGGGAAGGAGCATTCTGTCACTGAACAGACTCCTCTGGTTGCTCATGACAGTGTGCATTGTCCATGATGTTCAGTAGTTTGTCCATAGACCTCTTCTCTGCCACCATCACCATAGAGTCCAGCTTCGTACTGACCACAGAGGCGGCCCACCTGAGCAGTTTGTCCAGCTTGGATGTGCTGCCCCCCCCCCAGCACACCACAGTGTAAAACAAGACACTGGTGACCACAGACTGATGGAATATCCACAGGAGTTTCCTGCAGATGTTAAAAGACTGCAGCCTGTTCTATCCCTTCCTGTACAGGTGGTTGCAAGTCCAGTCCAGCTTGCTGTCCAGCCACAGCCTGAGGTACTTGTAGGAATCCACAGCCTCCACCTTGACTCCCTCAATCAGAACTGGTCAGGACCTTGGTCTGGACCTCCCAAAGTCAATGACCAGCTCCTTGGTCTTCGAGGTGTTGAGCTGCAGATGATTCCGATTGCACCCAACAGCAAAGTCCCTCACCAGGCTCCTATATGCCTCCTCGGTCATCCCTGATGCACCCCACTATGTCTGGGTCATCGGCGAACTTCTGAATGTGACACATCTCCGAGTTCTAGCAGTAGTCCAGTGTACAGGGTGAAGAGGGGCCAACACCTTGCCATAGGGTGCTCTGGTGCTGCTAATCACAGCGTCAGACGTGATGTCCTTCAGCCTGATGTACTGTGGCCTGTCGGGAAGGTATGAAGAATGTGAAGCAGCACTCAGAGTACATTTGAGATGTAAATATCCCAGAAACTACATAGTCTAGGCAAATGGAACTGAACAGGCTTAATGTTGATTAATATAAAATTTATTCCTAAATTTGAATGAGAAATTCAAAAAGGTATGTGGATTCCATGAACGATTTCACAAATTTTCAACATGTGCACTGCCTGACACACACACCCTTCCTCTTAACTTTTTGTGCCATGTCCAAATCTGCATTGCAGTTGGTGCATTTTTAGAGAATTCTGTCATAAATGCACACTGCAGTCTTGTTTGACTGTGTTCGAGTGTACTCTAACATACAAAACACCTTTTCTTTTCCAGTGAATGGCATTTCTATACCTAAAGAGATAAAAACAAAAAACATTAAACATAAAATTGACCTGTTTCCACACATGCTGTTAAAATTTGAGGTCAATTGAATGAGAACTGGCAAAGTTATTAGATTGTGAAATATAAATTTTTTTAAAACACCCTGTTTAAAATAAATAATACACACACACACACACACACACACACACACACAGTACATACGTACATACATACACAAAAAAAACACTACCAAATAAATTAATTACAGAATTTAATTTAAAAAACAAACAAAAGCAAGAACGTGGGATCCAGCTGTTTAAAAAAAAAAGTCATGTACAAAATGTTACTTCTCCTCAACTGTACACAACGCACCATTGTAATGCCATATCTGCTCAAAAGAATCAAGGTTTTCCATTGCCTTATAAAAACGAAAATCAATTAAAATACAAGAGCTCACTAAAATAGAGAAAACCAATACAATATCCTCACTAGAAATTTTTCAACCTTGTTTTTTCAGCTCACAAATTGCCATTTTTCTTGTTCAAGAAAATTTATCAGCTGGCACTTGAGATGACATTTCTGTACTTGTTTAAAACCAAAACTCTCAATTGAAAACATGTTTCATTAATCTGAATAAAAAGCATCTGGAAAACAGCAAATAAAAGGTCTTAGGGCCTGGTCACACAACACTGATAACTATAACTACAACTATACATGTGCCTGAATTCCAGTCTGGAGCAGTCACACCACAACTATAATCCTGACTAAAATAAGTTGGTTGGTCCTGTTGCTCAGGCAAATAAATGCCTGCAACTTGGGAATAGTCATGGAAGTTTTTTCCCCAAGTAGTAGCACATTATTCCAGGTCATACTGTACAGCTTGGACTTCAAAACAACCCATGCACATACTCCGGTGGTTGAAAAAAAAAATATGGATAGGTCACAGACTATGGAAATAATAATAAAAAAGGATACAAAATATGGAGTGGTTACAGATTTTAATATGGCTCCATCATGGATAAAAAAAATAAAATAAATAATAAAAAAATCAAGAAGTCTAAAACAATTAGATGTTTGGACCGCTGAAGTTCATAATTAAAATATCTATAGGTATCGTTATTGGTCTGGTGTGACCACCAACCACATCAACTGCAGAGGACTGATTTTTTTATAATTATACTTGTCAGTATTGTGGGACTGGGCCTTTAGCCTCACGCACTGCATGAAAGCATAGAATATGGTTTTGCTTAAGGAATAAAATGAGCAGTCTTAGCCTACATCAGGATTTAAAACAGAAACAAATGCATTAACTGCAACACCACCGTGCAAAATTCTCCATTGCAAATCTCCAGTTTTCTTTATTAATGGTGACTTGTATAGAGGATGTGCAGTCACGTGACCCGCACATGTGTACTCCGCCATATTGGACGGCATCAGGATTGTTTACCTTACGTGAGCGTAATGGATCCAGGGAGTAATCCCCAAGAAAATTCGGAAAATACCCCATCTACATCGCACGATAACTTGTCCAAGTTTGTTCAGCATCTTGAAGGTGACGTGAGGCAGCGTTACGTGGAAAAGTGTTCCAGGTTGGGGATTGCAGATCCATACAACTTGCCGCGATCCTTGTTCAGGGAAATTGGGAGCTGTGGTGCCAGCGATTTGCCCGATCTGGCCTACCACGACATTTACAATTTTCTTGTTAATCGTGTTACACTGGCAAAGCCCTCAAAGCTTACAAGAGCCTGGAAGCTTATAAATATTTTGTTGCGGGATGGGTATCCCAACTATACCTCTGGAAGGTTCCGAAGAAGGAAGTCTACTTAATAACCTCACGGGTAAGTGGCATTAAGACTTTTATCATAAAGAGACTATGCAGGACGTTTTATCGTAAGAATGTTCGAAATCTAAACCCAGTTCCAGATAAGAGAAGAAAACAGTAAATCAGAAAGCTGCGCACATTTGCACAGCTTCCACGAAAACGTGCGCAGCTTTCTGATTTACTGTTTTCTTCTCATACTTCCTGTTTCATGGACTGTAACGGCATTTGCTTATTTAGTAATTTTAATACAGAATTTACTCTGATGAAATTATTCAGACACTCCAATGCCCCCCTAAAAAAAAATTGGATCTGCACGATTCAGCCATGAAAAAGTCGACATCCACCAAAAGGCATGCCTTTTGCATCCCTGTTTAAACTCATAGGTTAACCGACTTTAACCGGCTAATGAGGCTCGGTGGTCGGTCAAGATTTTTTTTAGTTTTCGCCATCCCTACTATGGATTGGCCTTTCAAAAGGCATATATGAGCCAAAAAGATAAAACATTGTCATAGACTAGGCCAGGGTAGTAGGGCTAGGCATAGCCATTTTAAACGTTAGAGATCAAGCGGACTGACGGCCACAAACACTGTTCTGTCTAGTTTCTAAGTATGCAGTTATCACTCAATCTGAAAATCAACTTAACAGATGTACTAGGAGTATTGAATTAGAAGATTACACCTACCTGATATGAAGTGTTCACTACAAATTCGGCTGGTAGAACTGGGGTACCAGTTTTCTCTTTGCACAGCGGACACCCATTTTGCGCGTCTCTCCTCGTCTGCGGGGAATCTATAAAATGACAGGCCCTCCTTTTGGCCCTGTCTATTGGTACAACCAAATGCTGAACAAGATATAACCATTCTCGAAAGATCTACTCCCACACACTTGATAATTAGAACAGGTTCGTCTAAGTTCTATGCGCGGCTTTGCCGTCCAAGATGGCAGATAAACAAATATCACGTGACCTCGTGAAGTCACGTGCATGCTCTCTATAGCGCTGTCCATTGCGGTTTAGCACTTTCCCCAATCAGTAAGACATTACGTCAGGGTGTATCTGCTCTTTTGTCCAGAGCCTTTGTTTAAGGACTTCAAAACAGGTCTTTTATAAAGCCTTGCTGGTTGCTGAATTCAGACCCAAGAATGTCAAATAAATACATGTACTACCCATTAGTTTGGGAGAAAAAGTAAATTAGGTAAGGGATCATTGTAGTCTAGACTGCAAAACCTGCTGATGTAATCTCCCAGCAACTATAACTCTTGCTAGTGAAGACTGCCATTTCTCAAGAATTTGGGCAACAATGTGGATGGACCTCACCCCCAAGTGAACTGCTACTTTGTCACCATTCCCAAAATCTGGTCCAGCTAGTGCTAGTCTAATGAAAATTACATCACACATTATCGGGTTTTCTGTGTGCAATATGCTCAAATAGGTTGTAAAGTTCACCCATAAATAAAAAAAATTGGTTAAAAAAAAATCACTAAAAGCTTATCTGCCATTGGATCGCAGTGACTTACAGGGCAGCAGTGCTGCATGTGTGACATCATATGCGCCACTGCCTTCTTTTGTGTCCACACTGACATTAATATTCTCTGCAATGGTGTGCGTTCGTGATACTAATTCTTTTAAAAAACACGAAAGCTCTTCAAATTAATCCTCAATCTTTGGTTGGTTGTCTGAGGATGATTTAGAACCTATAGCCACGGAGAAAGATGTGGGCGAATACACAAGCCAAGTCACTCGTGAAGAGCAACAACTGCTTGAGCGGTTTTCTGGAACCCAGGAAGTTAATACATTTGTACAAAATCATAGATTGCTTATTCATTTTATTTTACTGATTTGGTGTTCAACATTCACAGTTATGATGAAGCAGTCTCTCTTTGTAATTGTCATCTCTGTAACCTCACTTGGTAGGCACAAGGCTAAATAATGGCAATAAATAGGCACTTTCAGTGTGGCAGGAGCACGGGGTGTGTTGTGCCATACACATTGTGTGCAGTGAGCACACAACAAGCAGGAATTTGTTAGGGTTCACCTCCAAAAGTAAAGTTGCTCATAAAACTACAACCTTTTCTGGTTCTGACAGTACCAGTTAGGACCATGTAGAGCCTTACTTAATGTTGTGCCACAAAATAGAAGAGTTGTGTGTGTGCACGCATGTGCGCATCTGGGGGAGGAGGGCAGTGTATTTCTGAATCTTGGTCATTGCCTTTTTGTCCACTGAAACACGTGTGATGTTATACTGCATCTAAAAACATGATTTCAATATCAAATAAATCGACACACCATCCTGTTATCTCTCCCAACTAACTAATTTTTTTCTGTATTTAAAGGCTCTGAAAGAGATTAAAGACAAGTCTTTGTCATTGTCACTTTTCCAAAGGTACTGTTGACCGAGTTATAGATAGAAAGAAAAAAAGGGGGTGGAGAACAAATAAAATATAAAAAATAAAGTATACAGAGTTGCACTGGTAAAATGGTATAAATAGAAAACTATTGTATGGTTCTATATGTGCATGGATTGCACTTAAGATAGTATGAACTGAATTGTTTTGGTTCTGTATGTACACAGATTGCACTGGCCAAGAATAGTTCTATTGCACATTTGAGGTTAAAGCCATGATGGCTTTGGGATAAAAAATTTTTTAGGTGGTTTGTCCTGGTTTTCATTGCTCTGTATCTCTTGCCTGATGGCAAAAGCTGGAAGAGACAATGACCGGGGTGTGAGGAGCCTTTTGAAATGTCCATTGCTTTCCTGCGGCATCTGGAGGTGTAAATCTGTTCCAGGGTGGGGAGAGGGCAGCCTATTGTTTTCTCTGCTGCCCTAACAACCCTGTGGAGCGCCTTCTCTGAGGATGCGCAGCTGCCATACCATACACAGTCTGTACAGTATGTGAGCACACTCTATGGAACAGTGATCGAAGACCTGGAGCAGATTTTGGGGGAGACAGTTCTTTGGGGATTCTCAGAAAGTACGGTCTCTGCTGCGCCTTCTTCAGCAGCTCCTTGGTGTTGGCACTCCAGGTTAGGTCGTTCTCCAGTTCAATGCCGAGAAACCTGAACACTGGGACCCTCTCCACACAGGCCCAGTTGATGATGAGTGGGTGGATGTCAGCTTTGTTTTTCCTAAAGTCAATAACCAGCTCCTTTGTATTGGTGGTATTGAGCAGATTGTTGACTGTGCACCACTCTGACATCCGCTCCACCTCGTCCCTGTATGCTAGCTCACCCTCCTCGCCCAAGATGAGTCCGACCACAGTCGTGTCATCTGCGAACTTTACAATCTTGTTGCTAAGGTGGATGGAGACACAGTCATACGTGTAGAGGGTGTAAAGGAGTGGGCCAAGTACACAACCCTGTGGCGAGCTGGTGTTCAGGCTGAGAGCAGTGGAGGTGTGGGAACCCAGCCTGACCCTCTGGGAGCAGCCTGACAGAAAGTCCAATATCCAGCTGCAGGTGAGTGGAGGAACCCCAAGGTCCGCCAGCTTGGACACCAGTCATTGTGGAAGGATGGTGTTAAACGCCAAGCTGAAGTCCACAAAGAGCATTCTGGTGTAGCTCCCCTGCTGCTCCAAGTGGGTCAGTGCAGCATGAAGTGCTATGCATACAGCATTCTCCATGGATCTCTTTGCTTTGTAAGCAAATTGAAGGGGGTCCAGCTCAGCAGGCAAGGATATGACTCTGCACCAGTTTTTCAAAGCACTTCATGATGACTGTTGTAAGTGCCACTGGGCAGTAGTCATTCAGGGTGTTGATGTTAGTTTTTTTTGGCAGTGGTACAATGGTTGAGGACTTAAGGCAGAATGGGACAATGGCCTGAGACAGGGACTGGTTAAAAATCCTTGTGAAGACTCCAGCCAGTTGATCCGCACAGTCTTTCAGCACCCATCCAGTCACACCATCGGGTCCTGCAGCCTTCCTTGGGTTCACCTTCCTCATCACCCGCCTCACCTCACACTTCTCTACCGCAAGTGTGAGGCTGCTGTGGACAGGTGGCTATGATGGAGCTGCTGTTGGTGTCACCTCAAAGCAGGCAAAGAAGATATTCAGCTCCTCTACCAGAGAAGAGTCTCCCTCTGTGGGTGGGGGGTTGCTGGATCTGTAACTGGTGATGTGCTGGACACCCTGCCACACCTGCCTGGTGGTGTTGCTCCTGAGCTGGTCCTCTATCCTCCTTCTGTATGTTGCCTTGGTCTCACGGATGCCTCTTTTCAGGTTGGCTCTAGCTGCACTGTAGAGTGCCTTATCCCCTGACCCGAAAGCAGTGTTCCTGGCTTTCACCAGGCTCCGGACCTCCTTTGTCATCCAGGGCTTCCTGTTGGGATAAATCCTTATACGTTTGTCCCTGGTGACATTGTCTGTGCAGAACCTGATGTAAACCAGGACTGCTGTAGTGTGGTTCTCCAGGTCCTGGTGAGCAAAAATCTCCCAGTTGGTTCTTTGGAAGCAATCCTGTAGCTGGAGGGAGGCATCCTCAGGCCATGTGCTAACAGTCCAGGCCATAATGGGAGCTTGTTTCCGGGGGGGGGGGGGTGTATGCAGGGATCAGAAGCAGGGACATGTGATCAGACTGGCCAAGGGTGTGCTAGGGGTTTAGCCCTGTAGGCCCGTCTGATGTTTGCGTACAACTTGTCCAGTGTTTTTTCTCCCCTGGTTGCACACTTTGTGTTGATGGAATTTGGGGAGGACTGCTTTCAGATCAGAATGATTAAAGTCCCAGGAAATGATGTGAGCAGCCTTGGGATACTTGTTCTGTTTGTTGCTGATGGTATCATGCAAAAGCCCCAGAGCAGAGCTAGCATTAGCATCTGGTGCTATATACACAGCAGTGAGTAGTACAGCATTAATCTCACGGGGGAGGTACAAGGGTCTGCATTTAATTGTCATGAACTCCACATCCGGAGAGCAGTGTCTAACAACTACCGTGGAATTCGTGCACCAGCTGTTGTTTACAAAAATGCATAGCCCCCCTCCTCTTTTCTTACCGGAGCTTTCCGACCCGTCTTGCCGGTGTGCTGTGTAGCCTGCTAGCTCGATAGCCATGTCCGGTATGAGTGGATTCAACCACGTCCATGAGTGGATTCTCTCACAGTATAAGCAAAATGTCCTCTGTTCAATTAATACCGTATCTTCAGGCACTAGTAACATATCCATCTTCCATCAAATACTGCTTGTAAACAAAAACTGTCTAAACAACCACTCTTCTCCTTTTGGTATTTCATCTGAGTGTGCTATAGCCAAAAGAGCTGAAGCACCTGTGTCTACTGTAGTACAAATAGCAGCTCCATCCTCTTCAAATACTGCATCATCAGTACAAACAAACCCTTCCACCCTCTTCAACTACATCTGAATTTTAGTTAAAAAAAAAAATGTGCACTGACCGCCCTAGCACGGATTTAAGGACACCCCCCCCAAAAAAAAAAAAAAAAATCTTGGTACAAGGTTACTTGGATTTGTAACTTCATTGTATTGCAGTTGCTGAGATACCCGCTGTTTTATTAATGAGGTTTAAAAAAAACCAAACAAAAATAGTTATGTGGGATTGAGTTTATGGTACAAGTTTATATTTAATAGTAGTTCCAAACTTGGGTTTTTCACTTGTGACATGAATGCAGTGAAAAGCAAGCTGGGTAAGTCTTGTTGGATTTTAGCAGGGCGCAGGAACTTCGTGCAGTGACATAACATTGTATTCCCGGACTGCGCTGTAGACTACATGTAAAGGGTGTGCACCATCCTTTTATTTTACTGTTAGAACCAGAAAAGGTTGTAGTTTTATGAACAACTTAGTTTTGGAGGTGAACCCTAACAAATTCCTGGCTGCTGCGTGCTTGCTGCGCACAATTATGGCACAACGCGCCATCCGCTTCTGCCAGCACCAGTGAAAGTGCCTAATTACTGCCATTATTTAGCCTTGTATAAAACTTCAGAACTACTATCAGTGAAAAGGATAAAAGATGGACCACTAATAAATTCAAGCAACAGGCTAAGCACTTGAAGGTACCTCTCTCTGTCCATACAAACCGAGCCCATTCATTCTGTAAGTGTCCTGACGACTTTGGACTATAATGGATTGAAATTCCACTTTATTGGCTACACTTGAACACCACACCTCTTAGGAGACATGCTTTGGTTTTAGTTTTTTTTTTTTTTTGGGGGGGGGGGGGGGGGGGGAATGGCTCCACTTTGCAAAGCAGATGCAGCCAGAAATGCCGCAAACTTTCAAGTGTTTCACATATGGCCTCACTTCCTTTGAATTAACAGTAACTTTACCAGGAATGCATTTGTTTAATGGTGGACTCAAAGAACCAAACTTTACCGGTTAAATAGAACATGTTCCCGGTCTCATTAAAATACAAGATAGTAAATTATTTAACATGTCTAGTTTTATAACATATAATTTCCAGGACAGATGTCATTTTCGTAAGACTAGCACTTTAAGTCACCTAGAGTTGTGACTCCAGACCTGAGAATCCCTCTTACAGACTTTTGAGAGATTGTCTTTTGAGAATCCCTCAAAAGTCCATAAAATGGTGCAAGCCACAGACTTCCAACCTGAATCCACTTGTCCTGTGAATAGACATTACCCAAACTGATGACGAAAAGCAGATGCTCCACTTTGTAGATGAACAAATCCATGCCTATTTTCCTCCTTATGCAGATATAAAACATGCTATGGTACCCAGTGAAGATTACCCCAGAAGTAGTTGACCATAATTGAATGGATCTTTGGCAGCAAGTGTGCTGGAGGGTCCACACAAGCCAGCCAATGCCAGAGGAAGGATGCCACCAAATTGTTAAGAACATGCCCCCTGTAGGACAATTTATTCAATAAAAACTTCAATTTATCAAGATGACCCATTACCTTTTCAACAGCACCTTCAAAATGTTTTTGTATGAACACTTCATCCCTGAAAAAGACTCAGATATTTAAAACCCTCCCTGGTCTAATTTGACTCTCCATCTGACCACTTCCCAACCAACATAGCAACACTTTTTGATTGGTTAACTTTTGCAGAGGAAATAAGTCTAAAATCCTCAAATATTTTCAACATTACATTCACATCCCTCTGGCCACTAAGAAACAAAACAAGATCTGCATATGCTGACACCTGAAAAATGCTGACACCTGAAAAACACTTTCACAATTTGGAATAGTCACCCTGTATAGTTCTTTTCTTAGTTTTATCAAAAGGGGCTCTATCGCAAAAAGTTTATAACGTGCCAGACTAAGCACATCCTTGTCCAACACCTCTATGGACTTAAAAAGGAGCACACAAGTCACCATTAATCTTTAATATATTTTCAATGTCATAGTACAGGGCTCTTGTGTTATTCATAAAATGTGGACTGAAACCAAAAGCTGCCAGAACATTCCACAAGTAGTTGTGCTCAACCCTTTCAAATGCTTTTTTCCTTGGTCTGTTGACACCAGACGAAATTTCAGGTTAAAAAAAAAAAAAACACTTGCCAAAATCAAGAGACATTGTTATGAAGTCAACCTACCCAAAACACAGTAGGGCTGATCAGGGTGGATGACCTGCTCCAAAACTTCACTCAGTCTGTTTGCCAACATCTTAGAGATATGCCTATGAAGGTTCTCAGTCATCAAGGTCATCTGCTTCACAGAGCACATCAACATCAATTTCACTCGGGAAGATGCCTGTGGAAAACAACCTAGCCATTTTTGACCATGGCGTGCACACTGAACAAGACAGAAGCCTTAGCATCAAGGTCTACCGGAAACCCCCACACACAGACCAGTACCTACTGTTTGACTCTCACCACCCACTGGAACACAAATTGGTGGCCATTAGGACCTTATATCACAGGGCTCAGAACATTCCTTCAATGGTAGAGGGAAAAGAGAAGGAACAAAAACACATCAAGGAAGCACTTCAGAAGTACATGTATCCCAACTGAGTTTTCATCAAGACCAGGAAAAGAAACAGAACAGACAGGGAAAACAGCAACAAACAAGAATTGTCATTCCCTACATTTCTTGACTGAGAAACTCAGGAGGATCTTCTATAAAAACATCCCTGTACACTTCAGACCCAGGAACATTGAGGCAGAAATGACCCTAACGCCTACAGGATGGCTGAGAGGGTCAACAACCCATGTGACTTCAACGACTCTCCTTAGGGTTGCTTTTGGTCCACTAAAGGATAAATACTTGGAACTCCCCACTAGTCAGACAGAACTGAAGAAGCCTTTCAGATGAGAAGTGAAACATCTTCATTCAAGGATTTCAAGCAAGTCCAGTTGCCTTCTTTAGCACCTACAGAGACCATCTTAGAAAGCAGTTTATATTTGGTGCAGAGAATTGACACAAGCCTCCATGACTGTCATTCAGGTCACCTTTTTTTTTTTTTTACAGTAAAGTCAGTATCGCTTTACTGCAACTCGGCGGTAGCTGCCCCTTGGCGTACAACCAGTATGTCCTCACCTATTTTGGGCCAAAAGGATTTGTAAAAGTCAACTGGTAAATGGTCTAGCCCTGGTGCTTTACCACACTCCATACCCTGGAGAGCTCTGTGCAGTTCATCCAGGGTCAAAGCCCTGCCAAGATCTACATTGGCCTCTGGAGACATCTGGAGTAGGCTATCAAGAAAGGCTCGGTCCTGTAAACTCTTACTTTTGTATTAGTTCCTCATAGAAGCTAACCACTCTCTTGCATACTGTATGTCAGCATGGTCAGTCAAGAGTATACCATCTTCAGAGTGCAAACCATAAATAAATCTTTTTTTTTTTAATTGATGAATTTTGAAGGAGCATCTATCAGCTCCATGCTTTGGAAGTGAGACCTGACTAGAGCACCCTGTGCTGTTATTCCTAGCAAATCAGCCAGTGAGTTCTTCTCAAGTCTAAGCTTTTCAGAAGAAGTCTGATTGCCATTATTTTCAGCTGACTCCTGGACCCCAGGGATTTCTCTCTCTAATGTTTCCATAGAATGAGTTATGCCTCTGACACTGAAAATATATTCTTGACAATTGTTTTCTCTACTTTAGCAAAAGCCCACTGTTGCTGCAAAGACTGGAAAGATGATTTTGTGGTCTTAAAACCATCCCAAAAGTATCTAAAAGCATCCCTAAAAATCAGAGAGTAAATTTGTATTAAAACGCCAATAAGCACGTTTTGGCTTAGTGCTTAAAAACTAATCTATGGTCTGAAAAACCAACTCGAATAACAGAGGAGCTTCTGAATAGGCCAAGCTGGTGTTTAAAACCATAAAACCTATCCAGTCTTGCCAAAGACAAAAGATTGTTGTATGAAAGAACCATGAAAAATCCTCCAAATGTCAACAAGTTCATTTGAATTCCCTGTCTCAAGGAGCCGTCTGCATGAGGGCATGTGCAGCTCTCCATGATTCCGATCAGTTGCATTTTCAGTGCAATTAAAATCCCTCCCCAGAAGTTAAAAAAAAAAAACCTTCAGGATCACAACTATGTAAAGCATTGTCTAAAGTGTTTAAAAACAGCATTCTCTCAGTAGCCATAGTAGGCACGTAAAAACAAAAGGCCATCAAATTCTCTTGTCCAGTCTACTGTATTAATCACATCAGAATGTGTTTGAACTAAAACAAACTTCTGTTTGATTATCTCAAACAGTACAGACATCTTATTTCTTCCTCTACCACCATTTAAATTCAAAAAGCCATATGGATTTCACTCAAAGAAAAACAAATATTTTATATTTATATATATATATATATATATATATATATATATATATATATATATATATATATATATATATACACACGCTGCCATTATGAAACGTAGGAAATTAGGCTTTATCGTTAGCACCACTGCTATTCAGTAAATCATTAAGCTTGGTTAGAATTTTCTTCAAATGGTAAATCTCCTGTACAGTAAAACTAACAACCCTCACGCATAAGTGACCTTATTTTGTTCCACATCAGGGAAGAAGTCATCAGTGCCAGCATTTCAAGCATGCTCTGTTTCTTTCATGAAAGATTTAATATCCTCTGCGGTATAAATGTAACTGGTAAACCTATTCTGCTGCAAACTACAAGTCACACTGCAGTCAAAGAAATCATTCACCATCAAGTCAAGTTTATTTGTATAGCGCTTTTAACAATAAACTGTCGCAAAGCAGCTTTACAGAATTTGAACGACTTAAAACATGAGAATTTTATCCCTAATCTATCCCCAACGAGCAAGCCTGCGGCGAAGGTGGCAAGGAAAAACTCCCTCAGACGACATGAGGAAGAAACCTCGAGAGGAACCAGACTCAAAAGGGAACCCCATCCTCATTTGGGCAACAACATTGGGCAGGACTATAACATTAACAGTTTTAACATGAAGACAGTTTCGTTGATGTTGTAACTCTTCATTGATGGAAATTGAGTGCAAAACTGTTCATGACAACTGCAGTCCTAAAGTTAGCAAGTCAACTGTAGTCCTCAGCCATAAAAGCATTACTGTAAGAGTCCAGTGCATCTTCCAGGTGTAACTTTCAACAGTCCTCATGGGGCCATCCTCCACAGGAGCGATGCAATAAGACTCCAACCAGACACAGGGCACCAGGATGGATCAAGCAGGTCCGAGGGGCAGAAGACGTCAGCATCTCGATCCCAGGACCGACATGTAACTCAGAGGGACAGATTGGGGGGGGGGGGGGGGGGGGGGGGAAGAGAAAACACAGGTTGTTAGGTATGCCTTAAAAATGACACAAGTATTAAGTCTGTGTGGTATGCTCGGAGAGACAAGAGTCTTGACATCAGGCATAATACACAACAAATGGCATGTTAATATGGTTTAAAAAAATATCATGACCTGCTCTGGCTGGATGCTTGATTGGGTGATGGGAGCACACTCCTCAGCAATGATGGGATGCAGATGGGACCCTTAGGGCTGGCCAAGACAATTCAGTTACATTTCACCGGGTCTGGGACATGCGACCGAGTGTCTGACGGCCGATTCCCTGCAGGCTACGATAGCCAGTCGAGGTCTCCACCCTCTCCACCAGAAGATTTCCTGTTGACTCCATGTAACTCAGAGGGACAGATTTGGGGGGAGGGGGGAGAGAGAAAGAAAACACAGGTTCAAGATATGCCCAATGTCACCTGAATAAGTAGGAACAGTATACATTTTGCACTGAGTACAAGCAGGGACTCCGGCAACTAACTATGACCACATAACTAAAAGGGGAGAGCCAGAAGGTAACACAGGCATGAGGGAGCCCCAGGACATAAAGCAGCCAGCCACTACACTGTCAACAAACTCAAGTGAGCAAACGAGTGGGGACTGAAAGCATCCATACATCCCAGTTTACCAAAACACTCTGTCTGAGGACCCTCCAGATCTACACCTTTACCTCATAAACACCATTAACAAAAGGCTTGACTAAACAGATATGTTTTCAGCCTAGACTTAAACACTGAGACTGTGTCTGATTCCCAAACATTACTTGGAAGGCTGTTCCATAACTGTGGGGCTTTGTAAGAAAAGGCTCTGCCCCCTGATGTAGCCTTCACTATACGAGGTACCAGCAGATAGCCTGCACCTTTTGATCCAAGTAGGCGTGGTGGGTCATAGAGGACCAGAAGTTCACTCAGGTACTGTGGTGTGAGACCATTTAGTGCTTTAAAAGGTCAGTAGTAGTATTTTATAATCAATACAAAATTTGATTGACCATCAGTCGCACTGAGATCAGTAAGCATTTTGGACTTTAGTTTTTCTATTCGTATAAGCCACCCATTTTCTCTTTGGAGGTATTTTAAAAATATGCTTCTGTTTCCAGGACATTTTCGTCTAGGAAAACCTGATCACCGTTAGTAACTGAATTATTCCTGTTTAGTGAGCTAGCTGTGAATTCAGGTTTAGCATCATCTACAACTCCAGAACTTGCGGTCTCATTTTGTTGATCTGTTGCATTTTCTTCTGAGGCACGATTACCTTGGATATTTCTCCAGCACTGGGTGAAATCATTGCCATTTCACCTGCACTAGACACAGCACCACCAGACTGCCCCTCCCCGAGTTACTCTTGGGCCTACCAGCATCATTTTGTCTGGTTGCAATATGCCCCATCTGACCACAACCACATCACACTGACCTCATCACACTTGTAGCTGCAGTTAAACAACAGCTAAACTTGTCAACATTCATTCACATTACAGTAAGAGTAAGATCCCATTCATCTTTATTATCTTTCAAGATCATGTATACCAGAGGGGAATTGTCAGGGCCTCCTAGGACTTCAGAGAAGGCTCAAACATATCCATCCATTATCCGTCACTGCTTATTCTGTGCAGGGTCACAAGCAAGCTGGAGCCTCTCTCAGCGGACTCTGGGCAAGAGGCAGGGTACACCCTGGACAAGTCACCAGATCATCGCAGGGCTGACACAGAGACAGACAACCATTCACACAGTCAATTTGGAGCCACCAATTCACCCAACCTGCATGTTTTTGGACTGTAGAGGAAACCCATGCAGACACGAACAGGGTCACAAGCAAGCTGGAGCCTCTCTCAGCGGACTCTGGGCAAGAGGCAGGGTACACCCTGGACAAGTCACCAGATCATCGCAGGGCTGACACAGAGACAGACAACCATTCACACAGTCAATTTGGAGCCACCAATTCACCCAACCTGCATGTTTTTGGACTGTAGAGGAAACCCATGCAGACACGAACATGCAAACTCCACACAGAAAGGCCCCAGTCAGCCACTGGGCTCAAACCCAGAACCTTCTTGCTGTGAGGCAACAGTGCTAACCACTACACCATCGTGCCACCTGGCTCAAACATATCAGCATTTTAAATCTCATCTCATTATCTCTAGCCACTTTATCCTGTTCTACAGGGTCGCAAGCAAGCTGGAGCCTATCCCAGCTGACTACGGGCGAAAGGCGGGGTACACCCTGGACAAGTCGCCAGGTCATCACAGGGCTGACACATAGACACAGACAACCATTCACACTCACATTCACACCTACGGTCAATTTAGAGTCACCAGTTAACCTAACCTGCATGTCTTTGGACTGTGGGGGAAACCGGAGCACCCGGAGGAAACCCACTCAGAGACGGGGAGTACATGCAAACTCCACACAGAAAGGCCCTCGCCGGCCATGGGGCTCGAACCCAGGACCTTCTTGCTGTGAGGCGACAGCGCTAACCACTACACCACCGTGCCGCCCCAGCATTTTAAATGTTATTTAATTTCTTTCATACTTTAATTTCTTTCATAATTTCATTATAATTATTCTCTTCTAATTCTATCAAATTTGCTTCAGAAATGAAAGGGTTACTGTCCTGAAAACATTAGTTATCCAATGAGAATTTTGCGTTTGTTGTCTCTAGGTTGAGAAGACTTTAGAGCCGGCTCACTCGTTGGTTAGGACTTCATTGCTGGGACAGAAGACCATGGCAGTGTATGTTTATGGTGGAAGTGACAGATGAATTAACCAATCAAATTTTGATTTATAGTGGGAGGGACCAAAAATTTATCACCCTCAGCCTTCTCGAAGGCCAACGCAAGCTTGACTGTGAGTCAATGCCATTGGTGAAGTCACCTTCCAGCCCGTGTAGCGTTCATCAGTAGTGTTAGTGAATGCTAATAAAGTGGTCAAGCCAGTGCTATCAAGAGCAAGTAGCACAGGCTAACAACTGAGAAACTAAGATTTCTGTCTCCAGGCTCTCCTTCCATGCACACTCACCACAGTATTTTTCAAATCATACTTGTGTATTCATTTCCCTGTGTAATTTACTTAATTACTTTTAAAATCAACATTAAGAACTACACACAATGGAGTGACCTGGCCGCCTGCTGCTAATCCCTTACAAAATCCTTTGCCTTGTTGCTTTTTGGAGTGACTGGCTAAGTTTTGGCTGAGCTGAAGTTCCAGTTCTAATAGTAATGGGTCACCATTGATGTACACAAATTGCCTAAAAGACATATCTGTGAAGATTCTCAGTCATCCACGTCATGGTAAACTGTGGGTGGTAAAAGAGAGCAACCGGATTTGCTTGAAGATTCTTGATGTTTCACCTCTCATCCGAAAGGCTTCTTCAGTTCTGTCTGACTGGTAGGGAGCATCAAGTATTTATTCTCTCATGGATGAAAAGCTCATCTAAGGTGTCATTGAGTCATACTATTATGTGGGTCAACTAGGGGCTGGTTGTGAACGGCCTCGAGAGTTGTTAGGATGATCAATGGAATGCTGATTCTCTCTGTCCTCCTGTGAGTCACTGAAAATAGCTGGGTTTTGGTGTGCATTCAGTTGTCTGGGAAGTGTGCCAAGGACTGCATTGTAGGTGGCTGATAAATGATGTCCAAGACCCTCCATCTCTGTTCAGTGATGGCCATTCCAGGTTGACAAAAATGGCTTCTTTAACTCCTTGCTCATACCAACGATCCTCTCTGGCTAAAATGCGTACGTTGCAATCCTGAAATGAGTGTCCTTTGTTGTTAAGATGAAGGTAGACAGCAGAGTCCTGGCCTGAGGAACTGGCTCTCCTGTGTTGAGCCATGCGCCTGTGAAGCGGTTGCTTTGTCTCCCCAATATATGAGTCCGTACATTCCTCACTACACTGAATGGCATACACTACGTTGTCCTGTTTGTGTCTGGGTATTCTGTCCTTAGGGTGGACCAGTTTCTGCTTCAGGGTGTTACTGGGTCTGAAATGTACCAGAATGTTGTGTTTGTAGAAGATCCTCCTGAGTTTCTCAGATAAACCAGAAATGTAGGGAATGACAATGTTCTTGCATTTGTTCCTGTTATCCTCCTTGTCTGTTATGTTCCTTTTTCTGCTCTTGAGGAAAGACCAGTTGGGATACCTGCAGTTCTGAATTGCTTTCTTGATGTGATTCTGCTCCTTCTCTTTTCCCTCTATCATTGTAGGGATATTCTGAGCCCTGTGTTGCAAGGTCCTAATGACCCCCAATTTATGTTCCAGTGGGTGGTGAGAGTCAAAGAGTAGGTACTGGTCTGTGTGTGTGTGTGGGTTTCCGGTAGACCTCGATGCTCAGGCTTCTGTCTTGTCTAAGGTGTACATCACAATCCAAGAAGGCTAGATTATTCCCACTGACGTCCTCCCGAGTGAAATTGATGTTAATATCCACTGCATTGATGTGCTTAGAGAAGGCTTCCACCTCATGGGTTTTGATTTTAACCCAGGTGTCATCCACATATCTGAACCAGTGGCTGGGAGCAACTCCTGAAAAAGTGGTCAAAGCTTTATGTTCCACTTCCTCCATGTAAAGAAGCCATTTTTGTCAACCTGGAATGACCATCACTGAACAGAGGTGGGGGTCTAAGGCCAAGTTTACATTAGACCGTATCTGTCTCATTTTCTTTGCTGATGCACTGTCCGTTTACATTAAAGCGCCTGGAAACGCCGGGAAACGGGAATTCGCCAGGGTCCATGTATTCAATCCAGATCGTGTCAGCTCCGGTGCTGTGTAAACATTGAGAATACGTGGATACGCTGTGCTGAGCTCTAGCTGGCGTCGTCATTGGACAACGTCACTGTGATATCCACCTTCCTGATTCGCTGGCGTTGGTCATGTGACACGACTGCTGAAAAACGGCGTGGACTTCTGCCTTGTATCACCTTTCATTAAAGAGTATAAAAGTATGAAAATACTGCAAATACTGCCCATTGTGTAGTTATGATTGTCTTTAGGCTTGCCATCCTTCCACTTGCAAGTGGTAAGTGATGTGCGCTGGGATCTCACACACAGCGGCTCAGTCCCGAATCACTGCTTGTGCACTTCACTCGCACGCTCTGTGAGCTGCGCAGGGCCGGAGTGCGCACCCTCCAGAGGGCACTCGCTGTTCAGGGTGGAGTGATTTGGAGCGCAGGATGCCTGCGGAGCCGAGCGTATCCGTGTATTGGTGTTGCTGTGTGCACGCGAATCGTGTATTGGTGTTGCTGTGTGCACACTAATCGTTTTAAAAACATTAATCTGATGATCCGCTGATACGGTCTAACGTAAACCCCACCTAAGACATCATTTATCAGCCACCTACAATGCAGTCCTTGGCACACTTCCCAGACAACTGAATGCACACCAAAACCCAGCTGTTTTCAGTGACTCACAGGAGGACAGAGAGAATCAGCATTCCATTGATCACCCTAATGGGCAATCTACTGATCATCCTAATGACTCTCGAGGCCGTTCACAACCAGCCCCCAGTTGACCCACACCAACAGGATGACTCAATGACACCTTAGATGAGCTTTTTATCCATGAGAGGATAAATACCTGATGCTCTCTACCAGTCAGACAGAACTGAAGAAGCCTTTCGGATGAGAGGTGAAACGTCTTCAAGAATCTTCAAGCAAGTCCAGTTGCTCTCTTTTACCACCCACAGTTTGCCTAAAAAGACACTGTTTTAGAAGAGGTGATTAAAAAGATTCTAATCTCAAAGTGATCAGTGAAACTAAACAATTTACCATAACATGACAGGGTTTGCCCCAAAATCTCGTCTTTAATGAATGACAGTACATTTGACAAGGTAATTTTTGACGCAGATAGAAAGAGGAAGGACAGGGAAAAAACAAGTCAGTCAATCACAATCCCATTTTCAACTAAAATCATTTGCCATTTCAACCTTCCTCAAAAACAGAACAAGCACATTATTCATGCAGGCTGTTAATGAAATATTTTCATTTCCTATAATTTCCCCAGCAGTCAAACAAACAATCTTGAACACTAGCATTTGATGCTAATGCTATTTTGATGGCATGGCTCTGTGTAAGTTGTTCAAATGACCCCGTACCTGGGACAGCCTCACTCCCAGAACAATGCTAATCGTAGACACCCTGGTACAGTGTGTCAACTAGCCTACCCCAAGTGCTAATTTCACTAAACTAAGCAAAACTATTAAAAGCACTAAGAATAAGCATTTAGTATAAAGATAGGGAAAAAAAATCATCATTCATTCCTGGCATGGCAGCCAGCCACAGCTCCAAACTCACAATGTTCCAGCTCCACCCATTCACTCAGTCCATGGTGTCACAGTGCGGGCACTTACGGATGTATGCGCAGAAAAGTGATGAGGAGCAAAAACAGTAACAGTGCCAAAATGAGAATCAGGAGTCATAGAACTAGTGAGGATCAGGCGATCAGCAAACAGCATTAAAGGGGAAAGACAAAGAGCAAAAAATGGAAAATAGAGAAGCAAATTCAGAAGAATGAGAGTCAGTCAAAAAACAAGGGTTAATTTTAAATTCGGTGTTGTGTTTGAATTCTGTTTTTTGTGTAGTTGTGTTGTATACGAATAAAATTAAAAAAACCCAAGGGCTGTTATGAACTGATCTAGGCAGAACAATACTTCACAATGGAGTGGTGTGAGAAAGGTTTATATAGGCAGGGGGACTAATTGGAATGATGAGTGACAGGTGAGTTCAATAATCAGGAGACAGAGAGTGCTATGAGTTCTGGGGAGTGTAGTCCACAGTGTCCATATTTGTAGTTTGGACAATTTCAGTGGGTTTACTAGCAGAGCCCCCCCCCCCCCGAGGAGCTCCCACTGGGAGCCATAGTCTTTCTAGGATGCCCCTTACCTCTGGCTGCAGGTTTGTCTGGGTGTAAAGCATGGAATTCTTGCTTGAGTAATGGATCTAGGATGTCTTTGGCTGGAATCCAGTTCTGTTCTTTGGGTCCGTAACCCTCCCAGTCTACCAGGTATTCAATCTACCCTCTTTGACATCTAGAGTTGAGAATCTTGTTTACCTGGTAGATGGGTTCACCTTCCAAGCTGGGTGTTCTTGGCTAGGTGAGTTCTCCGTGAGACATCCCAGGATGGCAGGTTTGAGGTAGGACACATGGAATGTAGGTGACAGCCTGCTGTGAGGAGGGAGTTCTAGTTTGTACAAGACTTCATTGATGTGTTCCAGGACTTTAAAAGGCCCAATAAAATGTGGCTGCAGCTTTCTGAAGGAGTTGGGTTCCCTGAAGTTTCTAGTGGCTACCAAAACTGTCACTTGGGTTGTATGTTGGAGTTTCTGCATGATGCTTATCAGCATACTTCTTGTACTTGGCACTGATAGTCTTGAGCTGCTGGTGGACCTCCTCCCATATTGCCTGGCTGTGAGAGGACCACTCTTTGATGGCTGGGACCTGGCTGGGTGTGTTGTTCTGGGGAACAGAGGCAGCTGGTAGCCAAGTATGTACTGGAATAGTGTTAGTTGGGTTGCAGAGTGCTTGAGGGAGTTTTGTGCATACTCAGCCCATGGAAGGGAGCATGCCCAATCCTCCTAGTTGTGCATGCAGAAGATCCTCAAGAAACAGCTGATTTCTTGGTTGGCTCTCTCGACTTGTCCGTTAGACTGAGGGTGGTATCCAGATGTCGGACTCACAGATACCCCTAGTCTTTCCATGAAGGACCTCCAGAAGCGCAAGATGAACTGGGAGCCTCGATCACTTACAATATCTTCAGGGAGACCATAGTATCAAAAACTTGTTGGAACAATAGTTCTGCTGTTTGGGCTGCAGTGGGAATGCCGGGTAAGGGAATCAGCTTGAGGGCTTTGGAGAAGTGATCAATGGTTACCATAATTGTTATCTTGTGAGGGAGGAAGGTCAGTGATGAAGTCTATGGCTATATGGGACCAGGATCTCTGAGGCACAGAGAGGGGACAGAGTTTACCAGCGGGTGGAGTTCTGGGTACTTTGGCTTGTGTGCAGACTGAACATGATGCGATGAACTGGTTGATCTCAGGGAGCATGTTTTCCCACCAATATTTGTTCTGAAGCATCTGACGGGTGCAATGGCTGCCCGGGTGTCCTGTGGCAGGTGATGCATGAGCCCACGTGATAAGTCTGCTTCTGAGTAGTTTGGGCACACATAGACCAGGTGGAAGATTATCAGGAAGTTGTTGGGGTTGAGAGTTTCTGATTCCTCTGGCTAGGTCCCAAGTGATGGACTGGATGAAGCATTGCAAAGGAAGGATGGGATTGGCAGCAGAGTCCTGATGAGAGGGTGCAAAGATTCATGAGAGGCCATCAGCTTTAGTATTCTTGGAGCCAGGGCAGAAAGAGATGGTGAAATTGAATCTTGTGAAGAGAGCCCATCTGGCCTGACAATGGTTTAACCACTTGGCCTTCTGGAGATATTCTAGGTTCTTTATGGTCTGTTAGAATTATGAATGGGTGATTGGCACCTTCCAACCAGTGGCACCATTCTTCAAGGGCTAGATTGATTGCAAGTAGCTCCCGATTCCCCATGTCATAATTTCCTTCTACTGATGAGAGTTTCCTTGAAAAGAAGGCCACTGAATGAAGTTTGTTTCTCCCCCAAATGTTGGGAGAGAACTGCCCCTACCCCTGTGTCAGGGGCATTAACTTCCAGGGTGAAAGGCTTGGAAGGATCTGGATGCTGTAGGATGGGGGCAGAGGTGAAGGCTTTCTTGAGATGACAGAAGGCTTCTTCTGCTGTGGGATTCCATTGAAGGTACTTGGGTCCCTTCTTGAGAAGTGCTATCAAGGGGGTGGCAATCGAGCTGAACTCTCTAATAAACCAGCAATAGAAGTTTGCAAAACCTAGAAAAACACTGAAGGTCTTTGATGGAAGTGGGAATGGGCCAAGATATAACTGCAGAGACCTTTGAGGAGTCCATAAAAACTCCCTCGGAACTGATGTATTCAAGGAAAGAGATACGCATTTGATGGAATTCACATTTTTCTGCTTTAATATAGAGATGATGCTGGAGCAGGCATTGAAGAACTGTTCTTACATGCTGTTGACTTTCTTTGTCTGGGGAAGATATCTGGATGTCATTGATGTATGCAATAGCTTATTTGCCCAGCATTTTCCATAGCACATTGTTGATAAGGCACTGGAACATGCTAGGCACCGAAGAAAGGCCATACAGCATTACCCGGTATTTGAAGTGACCGGCAGTAGTGCTGAATGCGGTTTTCCATTAATCTCACTTTTTGATCCTGATTTTTAAAAAAATAAAATAAAATGTATATTATTTTTTTTTTTTACATGCTGCATAAAATCAAGCTTGGAAAAGATTTTTGCTGGTCTAAAGTTGTTCCAGGGCTGCAGGAACAAGAGTTAGTAGATAAGGGTATTTCACGAAGACCTGGTTCAATCCCCTGTCGTCCATACGTGAGCGAAAACCTCCGCCTCATTTTTCTACAAAGAAGCAGCCAGCCGAGGCTGGAGACCTTGAAGGGTGGACGTAACCCTGCTTGAGAGCCTCCTGAATGTACTCCTCCATAGCTACTTGTTCCTTCTGAGACAGAGTGTATTTACGCCCCTGAGGTGGTGACATACCTGGTAGGAGGTCAATCGTGCAGTCATATGGTCTGTGAGGTGGCAAACCACAGGCTTTTCCCTTGCTAAAATCCTCCTTGAGATCCAGATAATATTTGGGAACATCCAGAGTGTCTGGCTGAGGGCTCTCTACAGAGGTGGATGCAAGAGCAACTTGAGGATGAGCAATGCAGCCCTGAAAACATGCAGGTAACCACTGTAGAATGTTCTTGTTTTGCCATGAGATTAGGGGGTCGTGAAGCTGGAGCCAAGGATGAGATTGTAACTTATGGTAGTGGTGACATAGAGCAAGATAAGCTCTGAGTGTATGGCACTCACTTGGATGCAGGGAGGAGCCATGCAAAGGGTGACAAAGCCATCTCCTATTGGTCCTCCATCGATGGTCTGAATGCTGATCACACTGTGAAGTGGGGTTGTTGGTAAGTTGAACTTCTGAATGATTGAGTTGCTGATGAAGTTCCCCTCTGCCTCTGAATCAATAAAAGCAGAGAGGATAAGGGTCGAAGTAACCAGCTTTAAAAGTACTGGAACCTTGAATGATTTAGAATTGAACCTTCTTATCAGACTTACATGACATGGAGGACCCTCTGTAGGAGATGAGCAAGAAGGATGAATGGGAAAGCAATTAACCTAATGTTCAGGGCTACTGCAGTAGAAACACAGACCCTCCTTCCTCCTCCTGGCACGTTCAGAGTGAGTTAGGCAGGTGCATGAGACATCCATGGCAGAACTGTCCTCCGAAACTGAATCTGGTTTACAACTCTCCTGTAGGGAGGGTTGATGAGCCAAGAGATTACCAAGATGAATCTCGAGGTCAATGAGAGAATCGAGCATGAGTTGTTCATCATGGCAGGTGAGTTCACTCAGAATCTCAGGGCACAAACCTTGGTGAAATACAGCTTTCAGTGCAGGAACATTCCATCCACTAGGGGCTGCCAGTGTTCTGAATTCCAGAGCATACTCGGCCACACTTCTGGAGCCCTGTGATATGGCGAGTAAACTTTCACCTACTTCAATCCCCTCAGGTTCGTGGTCAAAAACTCTTTTGAATAGAACGAGAAACTGCTCATAAGACTGAGTCGGCTCGCCGCCTTTACTCCAAACTGCACTGGCCCATTGCAATGCTTTTCCTGTAAGGAAGGAAAGGAATTTGGCAATCTTATGCTTGTCAGATATGCTAGGCATAGCAGTGAAGCACATGGAATATTGGAGAAGGAAGCCTTTACAGGTGAGCAGATCTTTGGCGAATTTCTCCGGAGTCGGAAGTTGTAGCACTGGGCTCAGAGATGACTCAGAACGCGTTAGGAGGGCCTGCGCCGTCACAGTTGCTAGTTGGGCCATTCTGGTGTTGATGTCGGCTAGCATCTGCTGATGCTCTCCTAATAAGAGTCCTTGGGCATTGAGCGCAGGTCGCGTCACCTCTTCCGCTACATCTGTGGTGGCAAAGTATCCCATCATGGTGCAGGTACTTATGGATGTATGCACAGAAGAGTGATGAGGAGCAAACAGTAACAGAGCCAAAACAAGAGATGAGAATCAGGAGTTGTAAAACTAGTGAGGGTCAGGCGATCGGCAAACAGCGTTAAGGGGGAAAGACAAGAGTGAAAACGGAAAATAGAGAAGCAAGAGTCAGAAGAATGAGAGCCAGTCAGAAACCACCAAGGCTTGGTAATGAACTGATATAGGCAGAACAATACTTCACAATGGAGTGGTGTGAGAGAGAGGTTTATATAGGCAGGGGGATTAATTGGAATGATGAGTGGCAGCTGAGTTCAATAATCAGGAGACAGAGGGCACTGTGAGTTCTGGGGAGTGTTGTCCATGGTGTCCATGTTTGTAGTTTGGACAGTTTCAGCAGGTTTACTGACACATGGGCACAGAGAGAGAGAGAGAGAGAGAGAGAATGAATGAATGCTGAGCTAGAGTATAAGAGTGCTGCAATAAGACCTTCATCTTTATTTCTGAACTACAGAGACAAATTATTTTGTAGCTGACTCATGAAATGACATTGCGGAAAAACCCTGAGTAAAGCAGGCTTAGGTTCTATTAAATATAATCAAACCTGTCATCTACCCTTGCAACTGCGGCTGCCCTCAACTCACAAACCATTACATGGTCAATAAAACTGACATAAAGTACAATATACACTTTTTTGAATACCACCACAATGACATTTTATATTCGATTCACATTAGCCCTACTCAGATGGGATTAAACTTACATGGGGTCCTGGAGTAATTTCCTATTTTACGGGTGCTGTTCTGTGATTTTATTTCCATCTTGATCAGCCATGTTGGTGTTTCTCTACATCTGAGAAAATAACAGGCTGAATCACCTGGTCTGTTTCACCAAAGTCGGCAGTCATTTGATCATTTTAGTCCCATCTGGATAAACACATCTGTGACTTTCTAAGCAGATGTTGCCTCACGTTGGGAAAAAAATGTAAACAGTGATCCAGCGTATCATATACCACTGTATTTTTCTTTAAGGCTGTGATCCCATTCTTTAAATCAGTGGTGTTCTTTAAATATTTTATAGCAAATTAGATTGTGGTTAGCTTAAAATGTTTGATGGAAGGGCAGCTATGTGGGAAACTTGGATAGCATCTTGATGTTGGTACATCCTTTCAATTTAAAAGGAAGAAGCTCCAGAAACCTTGTCTTGAGTCCCCAGTAGCCATGGACCCCAATTTTGATCCTGACCTCAGATTATTATCTGTGGAGAGTTTTACAAGTTCTCTCCATGTCCATGTGGTTTCCTACAGGTTCTCCAATTCACTCCCACCTCTCAAACGTGCTGGTAGGTGTACTCAAAAAAAAAAAAGTCAAAGTCCCTCCCATGCCAGGACCCAGGCAATCTCCCATCCCAGTACTACCCAGGCCCTTAAGTTGCATTGGGCAGTGCCGGTCTCCGCTTCTATAGTCCTCAGCCTCTCGCCTATACAACTTGGGTTACAGTGGGGGCTAGTCCTCTGGTAACCATGAAAGCTTGACTACCCACTCACATCTGTATTGCAGCATGCCTTGACAGATGGCAGTAGGTATAATTTTTATAATGGTCTTTGGTATGACCCAACCACGAGTAGAACTTGCGAACTCACAATCAAGAGGTGGACACACTAACCGCTAGGCCAGCTCATGGTGGTAGGGGTACTGGTTGTGCAAAATTACCTTGTGTGAATGAGTGTTGAAAGGTGCCCTACAAGGTACAAGATGTATTCCTCAATCATGCTGAGATATCAGCACTGGATCCACCACCACCCTGACCAAGATAATGTAAAACGATTACTGAAGATAAATGAATAAACTAGTTTGCAGCTGAGGCTGCTCTTATGCTTCCACTATACATTTCTCTACAATGCTATTCAGTGTATTGAATTAATTCTGCAGCAACTCTAAGGGCATTTCAGCAAACACAAAGTGTCAAATGACATATGGCTGTTGGATAACTGATAAAGAAGTCCTGACATCTTTATTATGAGCAAAACAAAGCAGTAAGTAGCCACTGTGTTCTTAACAATGTCAGGTGAATAAGCAAGGATGTGGAATATTAAGCAGGTTTATTATGAACAGATCCTCCTCTCATTGTGTGACCAGTAATATCAAGAAGAGGAATTATGTTGAATAATATTTTTTCAGCCATTGTTCAGGTCTAGTTTAACCTCCGTTATCAAATCAATCAAGACTTTCTAGTAAATACAATGGCTCAATTTTCCTCTTATGGCAATAATGATTGTCGAGATTGGACAGATTTACATACCTTCAAAGAATGTTACAGCTAGATATTGGAGCTGTTTAAATGACCAAGGCTTTGGCATGATGTCCTTTTCCACCTCAGCCCAACCAAGCAATTTCTTTCTTTTTTTTTTTGCATGAAGTCTAAGTTTCATATCAACTTTCCTTCAACTTGTTCCCAATCCTTATACACGAGATATCAGCTCTTGAGAGCAACATTGATACAAAAATGCTCTTCATGCTTTCCATCCGACACTTTGTGTTTTTTTTTTTTAATGTCATGCTGACAGCATTTCAGATAATCAGCAATCTGTTTATTGTGGTTGCTTATTTTACTGTATTATTGCCGTTATTCCTTATTATCCATCCATCCATTATCTGTAGCCACTTATCCTGTTCTACAGGGTCGCAAACAAGCTGGAGCATATCCCAGCTGACTATGGGCGAGAGGCAGGGTACACCCTGGACAAGTCGCCAGGTTATTGCAGGGCTGACACAGAGACAAACAACCATTCACACTCACATTCACACCTACGGTCAATTTAGAGCCACTAATTAACCTAACCTGCATGTCTTTGGAGTGTGGGGGAAACCAGAGCACCTGGAGGAAACCCACACAGACACGGGGAGAACATGCAAACTCCACACAGAAAGGCCCTCGCCAGCCGCTGGGCTTGAACCCAGGACCTTCTTGCAGTGAGGCGACAGTGCTTATTCCTTATTATGTACTACAGTATTTATTTCAAGCCTTGGCCCTCTATGCTAATGCTCAGAGAACATCTTGGCCAAATGCTATGTCTATATTTTATGGAGGCAAACAAGCCAATGTCCAAAGAAGTCAATATGTTCCAATTTACTTTTTAAGGCTGTTTTGACTGAACAAACATTCAGTTCAGAGAGCAATAAACTGTGGCACTTCAGCAACTGGTCTTTATGGTCTGTACAGAGTTTCCGCTAGGAATTTTTGGTGTTGGTCATGGTATCCAGGAATGATACAGTTTACTGGACAATTGAGTATAATTCTGGTCATATATGAATTACTATTGCTGCAAGAAAAGACTGCAATTTTGGGCTATACAGGAACGACAGCATCAAGTCCAATTAATCGTTTAACAAGTGTTGCCAGGCAGAACAAACCTCGCCCAGTAGCACTTATGATGAATATGAAGGAAGATATCATGAAAAAAATAGGTATCCTATTTTTAGCCACCCTGTACATGTGGCTACTGCTTATAAATAAAACTGTTTTCTGATACCATGTCCATACAGTAAATATAGCATATTTACTCTGAGTCAGTATCCACAAAAATGAAGTGTAATCCAAAAATGAACAATGTAAAAATCACAAAAGTAAAATACACCAAGTGTCTGTACTTTACAACCCCGATTCCAAAAAAGTTGGGACAAAGTACAAATTGTAAATAAAAATGGAATGCAATGATGTGGAAGTTTCAAAATTCCATATTTTATTCAGAATAGAACATAGATGACATATCAAATGTTTAAACTGAGAAAATGTATCATTTAAAGAGAAAAATTAGGTAATTTAAAATTTCATGACAACAACACATCTCAAAAAAGTTGGGACAAGGCCATGTTTACCACTGTGAGACATCCCCTTTTCTCTTTACAACAGTCTGTAAACGTCTGGGGACTGAGGAGACAAGTTGCTCAAGTTTAGGGATAGGAATGTTAATCCATTCTTGTCTAATGTAGAATTCTAGTTGCTCTTCTAGTCTTAGGTCTTTTTTGTCGTATCTTCCATTTTATGATGCGCGAAACGTTTTCTATGGGTGAAAGATCTGGACTACAGCCTGGCCAGTTCAGTACCCAGACCCTTCTTCTACGCAGCCATGATGCTGTAATTGATGCAGTATGTGGTTTGGCATTGTCATGTTGGAAAATGCAAGGTCTTCCCTGAAAGAGACGTCGTCTGGATGGGAGCATATGTTGCTCTAGAACCTGGATATACCTTTCAGCATTGATGGTGTCTTTCCAGATGTGTAAGCTGCCCATGCCACACGCACTAATGCAACCCCATACCATCAGAGATGCAGGCTTCTGAACTGAGCGCTGATAACAACTTGGGTCGTCCTTCTCCTCTTTAGTCCGAATGACACGGCGTCCCTGATTTCCATAAAGAACTTCAAATTTTGATTCATCTGACCACAGAACAGTTTTCCACTTTGCCACAGTCCATTTTAAATGAGCCTTGGCCCAGAGAAGATGTCTGCGCTTCTGGATCATGTTTAGATACGTCTTCTTCTTTGAACTATAGAATTTTAGCTGGCAACGGCGGATGGCACGGTGAATTGTGTTCACAGATAATGTTCTCTGGAAATATTCCTGAGCCCATTTGGTGATTTCCAATACAGAAGCATGCCTGTATGTGATGCAGTACCGTCTAAGGGCCCGAAGATCATGGGCACCCAGTATGGTTTTCCGGCCTTGACCCTTACGCACAGAGATTCTTCCAGATTCTCTGAATCTTTTGATGATATTATGCACTGTAGATGATGATATGTTCAAACTCTTTGCAATTTTACACTGTCGAACTCCTTTCTGATATTGCTCCACTATTTGTCGGCGCAGAATTCGGGGGATTGGTGATCCTCTTCTCATCTTTACTTCTGAGCCGCTGCCACTCCAAGATGCTCTTTTTATCCCCAGTCATGTTAATGACCTATTGCCAATTGACCTAATGAGTTGCAATTTGGTCCTCCAGCTGTTCCTTTTTTGTACCTTTAACTTTTCCAGCCTCTTATTGCCCCTGTCCCAACTTTTTTGAGATGTGTTGCTGTCATGAAATTTCAAATGAGCCAATATTTGGCATGAAATTTCAAAATGTCTCACTTTCGACATTTGATATGTTGTCTATGTTCTATTGTGAATACAATATCAGTGTTTGAGATTTGTAAATTATTGCATTCTGTTTTTATTTACAATTTGTACTTTGTCCCAACTTTTTTGGAATCAGGGTTGTATATTATTCTACTCTTACCTCTTACAGTTTTTGAAACTGAAATCTCCGAACCGAGGCTGATATACACATGCTGTCACCATGACCGAAACTCTTATTTCCGGAAATCGCCTGGTGCTAGAGCTCAGTGGAACACACTTTCCCTCTGTAATAAGCATAAACATGTCTGAAAGCAATTTCTTTAGTCTAGTCCATAGCGGGCAAGGTAATAATAATAAATCAACAGAGCAGGGAAGTTTTTATCAATGGGGTTTAAAAGTGGGCGTGGCCAAAACCCCTTCCTTTGTGTATGTAAATGACCAAGAAACCATCCAATGACAGCCTAGTGTATGCAAATGAGACAGATAGTGATCTAATCAGCGTGTCTGTGGGAGGAATCTTTCCAAGGCAGTGCTCCTGCAGTCTGAGCTCAGAGCTTTTTTTTTTTTTACCTTTTTGGTCACTGTGACCTTGACTGGATGACCCTCAAAATGTTGGCTGTTCTATTTGAGAATAATGCCCATCAATCCTAAAAGTTTCAGGAAGCTTGGTCCAGCTGTTTTCCCATAATTTTGCAAACAAAGAAACCCGACCGAAAACAATACCTTGCCCCGCTTACTCCGTAGCAGATGAGGTAATTAATTTGCCAGTCATGCAGAGTTTTTAGTGGTCAAATACCAGTATTTGTCCACTACTATAACAGCAATTGTGGGACCAAGTTTGAAATGCAGTGTTTAACAAGTGCATATGGCTATGCTGGTCATGTGTTCACGTGTTTTATTTTTGGACAAAAAGTGTATGTACCAATAATTTTCTTTTTTTAAATGAGAACATGAATGAACTGACTGATATTGAAAGAGAAGGAGCAGAAGAACCTTTTTTTTACCTCGCCCGCGATGGAGTAAGTGGGGTGAGGCATTGCAATCAGTTTTTGTTTGTTTTTAACAATCTAGCATCTAGACAGTTGCACCTATTGACTTCAGATTTTCAGGGTAGGTGGGCAATGGTCCATAGGTTACCTGATTAAATTTTGGGGGTAATTGGGTGAAGGTCAAGATCACCGGAAAGGTCAACTTTTCTGTCAAAACAACATATTTTCCATAATAACTCAAAAATGGTTGCCGATAGACAGATGTTTACTATTATGAGCATCTAGGAACTCCTATATGGCCTTTCATTTGGCACCATGATCTTTGAACTTGAGTGACCTTGAAAGGTCAAACTCAAGGTCATGGATTTTCAGAGGGCTGTAACTTGAAAACGGTTACTGGTAGACAGATATTTCCCATTATCAACTTATAGGAAGTGCCATATGGGCTTTAATTTGGCACCATGATCTTTGACCTTGAGTGACCTTGAAAGGTCAAACTGAAGGTCATGGATTTTCAAAGGGCTATGACTTTAAAATGGTTAATGATAGCCAGATTGTGGCAGCGGGGGTGTGGTCAAGCGCCGGTCTGTGACAGGAGGGCAGAGTCAGGGAAGGTAAGTGGCAGAATCACTACACCTGAGGGCAATTATCCTGTGTTTGATCGGGCCGGAGCGTATCGCATACCGGTGAGTATTCAAGGGGATACATATCAGGTGTTGGTGGATTCTGGTTGCAATCAAACCTCAAGTCACCAAAGGCTGGTGCAAAATGAGGCATTGGGGGGAGCACAGGGGGTGAAGGTGTTGTGTGTGCATGGGGATGTTCACAGCTACCCTTTGGTGTCAGTCCACATTTTTTTCCGAGGGGAAAAATTTATAGTAAAGGCGGCGGTTAATCCTCGCCTCACCCACTCGATAATTTTGGGGACTGATTGGCCGGGATTCGGGGAGTTGATGAGCCGTTTAGTGAAGAGTGGGTCCTGCCATACTTCCGCAGGGGGAGGTCCCGGTGTTGCCTTGGCGGGAGCAGCTGTCACAGAGCCGTCTACGTCATCTCCGCGTCAGAGTGAGGAGCCACAGGCTCCTCCTCTCTCTTTCGGGGAATCCCTCGCGGATTTCCCGTTAGAACAGTCGCGAGACGAGACTCTGCAGCATGCATTTGACCAAGTAAGAGTAATCGATGGCCCGCTGACTGATCTGACTAAAAAGGGGGCACCAGATCCGGTCCAGTGGACGGAGCAATGCCAGCGGGCTTTCTCTGAGGTAAAGGCTGCACTGTGTGGGGGGCCACTTTTACACTCCCCTGACTTCTCTCTCCCCTTTATGTTGCAGACGGATGCGTCGGACAGAGGGCTGGGGGCTATTTTGTCCCAGGAGGTGGAGGACCACCCAGTCTTGTACATCAGCAGGAAGCTGTCGGTATGTGAGGGGCGCTACAGCACCATTGAAAAAGAGTGCTTGGCGATCAAGTGGGCGGTCCTCGCCCTCCGTTACTACCTGCTGGGACGCCCTTTCACCCTCTGTTTGGACCATGTGCCCCTCCAGTGGCTCCACTGCATGAAGGATGCCAACGCGCAGATCACCTGTTGGTATCTGGCACTCCAACCCTTTAATTTCAAGGTGGTCCACAGGCCGGGGGCACAGATGGTCGTGGCGGACTTCCTCTCCCGCCAAGGGGGGAGGGAGTCAGCTGCAGGCTGGACGGCTGCCCGGCCTGAGTCGGGCGGTGGGGGTATGTGGCAGCGGGGGCATGGTCAAGTGCCGGTCTGTGACAGGAGGGCGGAGTCAGGGAAGGTAAATGGCAGAATCACTACACCTGAGGGCAATTAACCTGTGTTTGTGTGTCTTCCCAGTGACCGCGCCCTACTTAAGGAGGGAGAGCGAGAGCAGAGGGAGCTGTTCCCTGAACCAGACGCCGATTGTGTGTGTCTGTGAATCCAAAATAAGTGTTCACTGAAAAGTGTAGCAATAAAACGCTGTACCAACCTGAACTCTGTCCTGCCGTCTTCTGTGCTCCACCGTTATACGAGAACCGCTACACAGATATTTACCATTATCAACATAAAAGAAGTCCTATATGGACTTTCAGTTTTGTATAAATATTGCAGTTGCAAAATCAGTTAATAAAATGTTTTTTATAAAATAAAATTAGAATATGATGGTGTAGCAGTTCGTACAGTAGGAGGGGAGGAGCACAGAAAGACGGCAGGCCAGAATAAAGTTCAATAACCTTCTTTAATTTGCTCTTTTCAGACGCAACAGTCACTCTCTCAGCCATGCACACACACAAGTCGTCTGGCTGGGGAGAGAGCTCACTTCCTCTGCTCCCTCTCTCTTTATATAGGGTGCGGTCACTGGGAAGACACACAAACACAGGTTAATTGACATCAGGTGTAGTGATTCTGCCACTTACCTTCCCTGACTCCGCCCTCCAGTCACAGACCGGCGCTTGACCATGCCCCCGCTGCCACATACCCCCACCGCCCGACGCAGGCCGGGCAGCCATCCGGCCTGCAGCCGACTCCCCCCCCCCCCCGATGGGAGAGAAAGTCCGCCACAACCATCTGCGCCCCTGGCCTGTGGATCACCTTGAAGTTAAAGGGTTGGAGTGCCAGATACCAACGGGTGATCCGCACATTGGCATCCTTCATGTGGTGGAGCCACTGGAGGGGCGCGTGGTCCGAACAGAGGGTGAAAGGGCATCCCAGCAGGTAGTAGCGGAGGGCAAGGACCGCCCACTTGATCGCGAGGCACTCCTTTTCGATGGTGCTGTAGCACCCCTCACGTACCGACAGCTTTCTGCTGATGTACAGCACTGGACGGTCCTCCCCCTCCACCTCCTGGGACAAAACGGCCCCCAGCCCTCTGTCCAACGCATCTGTCTGTAACATAAAAGGGAGAGAAAAGTCAGGGGAGTGTAACAGTGGCCCCCCACACAGTGCAGCTTTCACCTCAGAGAAAGCCCGCTGGCATTGCTCCGTCCACTGGACCTGATCTGGTGCCCCCTTTTTAGTGAGATCAGTCAGCGGGCTGGTGACGTCCAAATAATTAGGTATAAACCTACGATAGTAGCCAGCCAGCCCCAGGAACTGTCTCACCCCCTTTTTGGTCTTGGGCCTCGGGCAGGCCGCAATTGCTGCTGTCTTGTTAATTTGGGGACGCACCTGCCCGTTGCCCAAGTGGAAGCCCAGATACCATACTTCCACCCACCCAATCGCACACTTCTTTGGGTTGGCTGTGAGACCCGCTCGCCTCAGCGACCTAAGGACGGCCCTCAGGTGTTGTAGGTGCCGCGGCTAGTCATTACTATAAATAATGATGTCGTCGAGGTATGCTGCCGCATAGGTGGCGTGGGGGCGGAGGACCCTATCCATCAGCCGCTGAAATGTAGCGGGTGCCCCAAACAGCCCAAAAAGAAGTGTGACAAACTGGTGTAAGCCGAACGGTGTGGAAAAGGCCGTTTTTTCTCGGGATAATGGAGTCAAGGGGATCTGCCAATAACCCTTTGTCAAATCTAGTGTCAAGTAAAAGTGAGCCGTGCCTAGTCAATCGAGAGGCTATGGGTACGTGTCGAATTTAGACACAGCATTGACTTTTCTATAGTCTACACAGAACCGGACCGACCTGTTGGCCTTGGGTACCAAGACCACCGGGCTGCTCCAGTCACTGTGGGACTCCTCGACGATGCCCATTTCGAGCATGGCCTCGAGTTCTTCCTGAACCACTTTTTTCTTGTGTTCGGGTAGCCTGTAAGGGCGGCTGTGCATGACCACCCCTGGGGGTGTCTCAATGTGGTGCTCTATGAGGTCAGTGCGACCGGGCAGGGGCGAGAACACATCTGAAAACTCGGTCTGCAACTGGGCAACCTCCGCGAGTTGGGTCGGGGAGAGGTGGTCTCCACAGGGGACTGGAGAGGTACGCGATGCCAATGCTCCCTTTTGAACCTCCGGCCCCAGCTCCACCTTCTCCGGAACCACCAACACCAACGCCACGGGGACCTCCTTGTTCCAGAGTTTGAGCAGATTGAGGTGGTAAATCTGTAGCGCCCCACCCCTGTCCATTCGCCTCACCTCGTAGTCGACGTCCCCGACTCGCCGTGTGACCTCAAAGGGTCCTTGCCACTTGGCGATCAATTTGGAGCTCGACGTGGGCAACAGTACGAGTACTTTATCTCCCGGTGCGAACTCCCTAAGGCGTGTACCCCTGTCGTACAGGCAGATTTGTCGTTCTTCGGCCTGCCACAAATTCTCCTGGGTTAGGTGTGTGAGTGTGTGGAGTTTTGCGCACAGGTCAATAACGTATTGAATTTTGTTTTTACTTGGTGAAGGTCCCTCCTCCCAATTTTCTCACAGCACATCTAGAATGCCGCGTGGCTTACGCCCATATAATAATTCGAACGGGGAGAACCCTGTGGAGGCTTGGGGGACCTCTCGCAATGCAAATAACAAGGGTTTGAGCCATTTATCCCAATTACGTGTGTCCTCACTTACTAATTTTTTAATTATATTCTTGAGGGTGCGATTAAACTGGTGCAGATCGGCTTAATACCTAATAACCCATACAGTTCGTTCAGTGTACGTGACAAACAAGGTGCCTTGGTCAGTCAGAATCTTTTTCGGGATTCCAACTTGGGAGATTACACGGAAGAGCGCTTCCGCAATACTGCATGCTGAGATATTGCGAAGAGGCACTGCTTCCGGATATCGCGTTGCATAGTCCACTAGAACTAAAATAAAGCGGTACCCTCGTGTTGACCGATCTAATGGCCCGACGAGATCCATCCCAATTCTTTCGAACGGGGTCTCGATTAATGGGAGAGGGCGCAAAGGTCCTTTTGAAATGGCTGCTGGACTTACTAACTGGCATTCGCGGCATGCTGTACACCACCTACAGACATCGCCCCGAATCCCTGGCCAATAGAACCAGGCCATTATTCGGGCTAGTGTCTTATCCTGCCCTAAGTGTCCAGCCATGGGATTAAAGTGAGCTGCCTGGAATACCAATTCCCGGCGCCTCTTTGGAATCAAAAGCTGTGTGACTTGCTCTTTCATCTGAGTGTCCTGCGTCACTCGGTATAATCTATCCTTCATAATAGAAAAATATGGGAAGGACAGGGTGGCGTTTGGCTGGAGCGTTTGACCATCGATTACTCTCACTTGGTCAAACGCATGCTGCAGAGTCTCTTCTCACGACTGCTCTAACGGGAAATCCGCAAGGGATTCCCCGGGAGAGGGAGGAGGAGCCTGCGGATCCTCATTCTGACATGGAGATGACATAGCTCTGTGACCGCTGCTCCTGCCAATGTGACACTGGGACCTCCCCCTGCTAAACTACGGCAGGACCCGTGCTTCACTAAATGACTCATTAACTCCCCAAATCCCGGCCAATCAGTCCCCAAAATTATCGAGTGGGTGAGGTGAGGATTAACCACCACCTTTACTCTAAATTTTTCCCCTCGGAAAAAAATGTGGACCGACACTAAAGGGTAGCTGTGAACATCACCATGCACACACAACACCTTCACCCCCTGTGCTCCCTCAATGCCTCGTCTTGCACCAGGCTTTGGTGAATTGAGGTCTGATTACAGCCAGAGTCCACCAACGCCTGATATGTATCCCCTTGGATACTCACCGGTATGCAATACGCTCCGGCCCGATCGAGAGCGGCTTCTGGCGCGTCGGGGATCCGAACCACCACACCCACTTCCATTGCTGAGCACTGCTGTTGGAGGTGGCCTGGCTCCCCGCAGCGCCAGCAAATCGGCCCGGGCTTCATCTCTGCACCAGCGCTCTGGGGCTCACTCACCTGGGGGAAGAGACAGACACAGGAGGGAAAAACGGGAGGGCACCGCAGGTGCGACGGGCCGGCTGGGGTGGGGCCGGCCCCCGCCTCCACGGTGGGGGAACGGGGTGAGGACGAGACAGAGGAGGAGAGGGGGGGAGAGAGAGGAGAGGAGAGAAGAGGATGTCCACTGTCCTGCCGTCGGAAGAGCCGCCAAATGGTCCTCCGCCAACTCGATGTCCTGATCCAGTGACGCCGGGTGGTGACACTAGACCCACTCCGCGGTTCCCTCTGGAAGGTGGCCGATGAACTGCTCCAGCACCACCTGATCGATGATTCCCTCGGCGTTGTGGTTGTCGGCCCTCAACCACCGCCAGCAGGCATCCTGGAGCTGCTGGCCTAACGCGAACGGCCGGCCGACTTCCTCCAGACGCAGAGCGCGGAAGCGCTGTTGCTGTTGTTCGGGGGTGCGCCCCACCCACTGGAGGACAGCCCAGTGAAGGTCCGCGTAGGCCAGCCGGCGGTTGGCGGGGAGCTGTAGCGCGGCCAGCTGCGCCTCACCCATTAACAGGGGGAGGAGGCGCGCCACTCACTGTTCCACTGGCCAGCCCGAGGCCTCTGCTGCCTGCTTGAAGAGCATGAGGAAGGCCTCGGGGTCGTCATGAGGGCCCATCTTAGTTAGGGTGAGGGAAGAAGGGCCCGCGGTGGTGGAGATGGTGGACCCCGCCGATGCAAGGAGGTGTCGGAACGCCTGTCGATCTTCCTGCTGCGCCAGCACCAGGGCCTCGAACCGGTGCTCTTGCTCCTTCCGGAGGGTGACTAGCGCCTGGTGCTGGCTCTGCTGGGCCGTGGCGAGGGCGTGGACCAGGTCTGAGAAGGGGGAGGACTCCATGGGGCTGTTCTTTTCCTGTGCTCAGCTCCCGGGTTTCGGCACCACTGTAGCAGTTCGTAGGAGGGGGAGGAGCACAGAAAGATGGCAGGCCAGAATAAAGTTCAATAGCCTTCTTTATTTTGCTCTTTTCAGATGCAACAGTCACTCTCTCAGCCATGCACACACACAATTCATCCGGCTGGGGAGAGAGCTCACTTCCTCTGCTCTCTCTCTCTCTTTAAATAGGGCACGGTCACTGGGAAGACACACAGACACAGGTTAATTGACATCAGGCGTAGTGATTCTGCCACTTACCTTCCCTGAGTCCGCCCTCTGGTCACAGACCGGCACTTGGCCACACCCCCGCTGCCACAGATGGAAATACCTCATAATAAAATTTAATATAATAATGACGATACATTAATATGATCAGTTGTAGTATATAAAATTTATCCATAAGCAGCCCGGAAAAAATGTTTTAACCAAAGACTTAAAATTATCAAAATTCTTCTTATGTCTGATTTCACGAGGAAAAGCATTAAAAAGTTTAGGCACTGCAACAGTGAATGCCCTGTTGCCAAGAGTCTTCTTGGTTCTTGAATTAAAAGGCTGAAGAAAGATATCACGATTCCTATGTAAGACGTATGCACTAGGATGTATTACCTTAACTCGGCTACATATATAAATTGGTGCAAGACCATTCATAGCTTTGAAAGTTAGAGTTAATAGCTTAAATTGTACTCTTTCTTTAACTGGTAGCCAGTGGAGAGAGCACAACACAGGAGTAATATGAGAAAACTTAGTTGTAGCTGTTACTAGCCGTGACACTGCATTCTCTTCACATTGTAACTTGCTAATTGACTTTGCGTGCAAATCATAAAGGAGACTATTACAATAATCTATCCTACTCGTAATAAAGGCATGTATTAAAATCTTAGTCATTTCTCATGAAAGATATTTCCTAATTCTCCTGACGTTGTGGAGATGAAAAAAATGCAGCTTTGCATGTGTTATTGACACAGTGGTGCTTGAAAGTTTGTGAACCCTTTAGAATTTTCTATATTTCTGCATAAATAAAACTGTTAATATTATAGTCAGGCTGTCTGTTGTTGCCCAAATGAGGATGGGTTCCCTTTTGAGTCTGGTTCCTCTCGAGGTTTCTCCCTCATGTCGTCTGAGGGAGGTTTTCCTTGCCACCGTCGCCACAGGCTTGCTCATTGGGGATAGATTAGGGATAAAATTAGCTCATGTTTTAAGTCGTTCAAATTCTGTAAAGCTGCTTTGCGACAATGTTTATTGTTAAAAGCGCTATACAAATAAACTTGATTTGATTTGATAAATATGTCCTAAAACATCATCAGATTTTCACACATCCTAAAAGTAGATAAAGAGAACCAAGTTAAGCAAATGAGACAAAAATATTAGACTCGGTAATTTATTTACTGAGGAAAATGATCCAATATTACTATCTGTGAGTGGCAAAAGTATGTGAACCTCTAGGATTGGCAGTTAATTTGAAGGTGAAATTAGAGTCAGGTGTTTTCAATCAATGGGATGACAATCAGGTGTGAGTGGGCACCCTGTTTTATTTAAAGAACAGGGATCTATCAAAGTCTGATCTTCACAACACGTTTGTGGAAGTGTATCATGGCATGAAGAAAGGAGATTTCTGAGGACCTCAGAAAAAGCGTAGTTAATGCTCATCAGGTGAGAAAAGGTTACAAAACCATCACTAAAGAATTTGGACTCCACCAAGCCACAGTCAGACAGACTGTGTACAAATGGAGGAAATTCAAAACCATTGTTACCCTCCCCAGGAGTAGTCGACCAACAAGGATCACTCCAAGAGCAAGGCGTGTAATAGTCGGCGAGGTCACAAAGGACCCCAGGGTAACTTCTAAGCAACTGAAGGCCTCTCTCACATTGGCTAATGTTAATGTTCATGAGTCCACCATCAGGAGAACACTGAGCAACAATGGTGTGCATGGCAGGGTTGCAAAGAGAAAGCCACTGCTCTCCAAAAAGAACATTGCTGCTCATCTGCAGTTTGCTAAAGATCATGTGGACAAGCCAGAAGGCTATTGGAAAAATGGTTTGTGAATGGATGAGACCAAAATAGAATTTTTTGGTTTAAATGAGAAGCGTTATGTTTGGAGAAAGGAAAACACTGCATTTGTGAAACATGGTGGTGGTAGTATCATGGTTTGGGCCTGTTTTGCTGCATCTGGGCCAGGACAACTTGCCATCATTGATAGAACAATGAATTCTGAATTATACCAGGGAATTCTAAAGGAAAATGTCAGGACATCTGTCCATGAACTGAATCTGAAGAGAAGGTGGGTCATGCAGCAAGACAAGCAAGCACACAAGTCATTCTACCAAAGAATGGTTAAAGAAGAATACAATTAATGTTTTGGAATGGCCAAGTCAAAGTCTTGACCTTAATCCAATCGAAATGTTGTGGAAGGACCTGAAGTGAGCAGTTCATGTGAGGAAACTACCAACATCACAGAGTTGAAGCTGTTCTGTATGGAGGAATGGGCTAAAATTCCTCCAGGCCGGTGTGCAGGACTGATCAACAGTTACTGGAAACATTTAGTTGCAGTTATTGCTGCACAAGGGGGTCACACCAGATACTGAAAGCAAAGGTTCACATATGACATGTCACATATATGTAATATTGAATCATTTTCCTCAATAAATAAATGACCAGGGCGGCACGGTGGTGTAGTGGTTAGCGCTGTCGCCTCACAGCAAGAAGGTCCTGGGTTCGAGCCCCATGGCCGGCGAGGGCCTTTCTGTGCGGAGTTTGCATGTTCTCCCCGTGTCCACGTGGGTTTCCTCCGGGTGCTCCGGTTTCCCCCACAGTCCAAAGACATGCAGGTTGGGTTAATTGGTGACTCTAAATTGACCGTAGGTGTGAATGTGAGTGTGAATGGTTGTCTGTGTCTATGTGTCAGCCCTGTGATGACCTGGCGACTTGTCCAGGGTGTACCCCGCCTTTCGCCCGTAGTCAGCTGGGATAGGCTCCAGCTTGCCTGCGACCCTGTAGAAGGATAAAGCGGCTAGAGATAATGAGATGAGATTGTTTACTGTATGTGGTTTTGACTCAGCTGTCTGCCTCGACCTGTTTTAAGAAAACAGACTACTGTGGAAGCTACATCAGGTGGTAGAGTTTTTGTGACAGCAACTGGACACCATCCGCACCACAATAATGAGCTATATAGCCATCTTCAGCAAGTATCCTCCATCTCTGTCATAGTCTGACATCAAAACAAGCCAGAGAGATCATGTTAAGTTTGAGATCCAGCAAAATACCAAGGTTTCCTCCCACAGTGCTTATTTTATTTTGCTTCCCAATGCTACAACACTGACAAGAACATTGTTCAGATTGTCATCATCATGGGCAAATCTGGGCTACAGTAGTGTGGTCAATTAAAGGGAGATCACCCAATCTTGCAACCATTTTGGCACAGTCTTTCTCAGCATACTGCATCAGAGGATGCCAGAGAACAGCTACTGATCCTGAAAGCATGGCTTAAGAACCACAGCTGACAGTGGGTGGAATGAGCCAGCTCTTAATACGCCTCTCTGCCAAGGACTCCAACAAGATGTCTTCACAGAGCCAGCCATGATAGTCACTCATCACTGGATTCTCTAACTGCCCCAGCCATTCTCTTAGACAAACTCCTGAAAGAGAAACAACAAGTGAAGAGTTTGGTTCCAAAATGTGATGAGCACCATTTTCAAAAAAATCAAGTTACTGTCAAAAGAAGTTTGGCATTTGATCACTGTTCAAAGTTCCAAAATCAGTTTTATGCAAAACATGATATCTGCCATGTTTCTCTGCATTTTATATCCCCTTTCCTTCCAAAATGCGACAAGCACCACTACTTATTTTCCATAAAATGCATTATCTCCCACTTGACCAATCACAGCACACCATCTGAATATGGAAACAGTAATAGAAGCTCCTACTGATGACTGTCAACATTGCAGAGAATCCCCACCTTTTTGTGAGATTTTGAACAAAATAAATAACTTTGATAGAATCAAACATTTCTTAACATTTTATATTATTCTGGTAGAGAATGTGGTCCAAGGTTATTTTCCACTTTGAGCGCACCTGAGTCCTCCTGGGATCTAGATATGACACTTAATATAAAGAGAATATTACACGGTTGCTCAAAGATATTAAGTTTATCTTTGAGTGGTGAATGGCTATATCACGAGTGAGCGAAGTGAACGAGTGATTATATTTTTCAACACGAGAAGATAAACTTCATATCTTTGCAGTGCTGTGTAATGTTCTTTATATTATATAGACACATCCACACAAAACACAAGTTAATCAAAAGAATTTTAATTTTGAACCGGTTTGGCATTTTGACAACGTGCGTCTAGTCAGTGGGAAAACACTGGAAGTGACATCATTGGAGTGAAATATCAGGAAATATGTCACTCAGACCCATGATGTATTTCATATGAAAAATGCAAGCTTTTCAACAAGAGAAGATAAACTTCATATCTTCAAGCCAACGTGTGATTTTCTTTTTATCATACAGACATATTCACAAACAAAAAATATGCAAATTTATCAAAACAATTAATTGATTTTCTCACAAGTGACATATAGAGATTTATGTTATGGTTGCAGGTCTCCATGTCCTGGATGTAGCTCGTATGTAAAATACGAGCAGCGTATTTCCCAGTAGAACACTCGTGTCTGTATTATATATGCACTGCCTAAAAGCGGCACTCCTGATGAGTATAAAATTTGTTAGTAAATAATCCAGTATTGTAGTCGAGTCACTAAACCTTGAGTCTGAGTCCAGTCTTGAGTCCCCAGTGTTCAAGTCTGAGTCAAGTCCAAGTCATTAAAGAAAATTTCGAGTCGAGTCCGAGTCAAGTCCACTATTGATCCAAGTCGAGTCGAGTCAGAGAACAAGATTCCAACTGCACCATTTGATGGCAGAGCATTTTTTAAGGATTTTCCACTAGGAGACCAACTGGTCTGGGCAATACAATCACAGGCCCCAGAGTCCATGCGACTGCACCGCTGCGCCATATTTTGTGATGCAAAATGGTTCACCAATCACCATACAGACAAACACACTACAGTGACTACACAGCTATCAAGAGCAATTACCAAGCACAAATGTTATGTCAAAGACACTCAAAGTTACACAGTAATGACATCAGATTCTGACATCAGCCATCTCAGTAACCAAATTTAAGTTTTGTTTTTCTTAACCAACATGATCTTGTGTGTATATCTTATAACATAGATCTTCGTTTTCCTTGTTAAATGTATGCTTACATGGTACTTGGTTAATTAATTGCAGCTGATTGAACCAAATGATAAGACATAACTTGGTTTAAAATTTGGTCTCCCAGTGAAGCTGGTTTGGCATTGACTAGGAGACCAAATCTGGCCACTGGGAGACCATTTGGTCTCCCAGTAACTATTGGCCCTTTTCCACTACCCTTTTTCAGCTCACTTCAGCTCGCTTCAGCTCACTTCAGCCCGACACGGCTCGCGTTTCGACTACCTCAGAACAGCACGACTCAGCTCGCTTCAGCCATGCTTAGCACCCCAAACTCGCACGGTTTTGGAGTAGGGCTGAAGCGAGCCAAACCGAGCCAAGTGGGGCTAGGGGCATGAGCAGACACTCCCCTGTGCACTGATTGGTGAGGAGGAGTGTCCTCACATGCCTACACACGCCCCGCGAGCACGCTGGGATCTGTAAACACCGTAAACCCGGAAGAAGAAGAATTACGAATTACGAGAATTTCTGAAGCCTTATGTGCCTCGCCTCATCTATACGCTCTTTCCAGTATCTGTCCGCGTTGTCGGTGACAACAAGCCACAGCACCAAGACCAGCAACACTAACGACTCCATGTCCTCCATGTTTATTGTTTACTATCCGGGTCGTGAGACTACCGCTTAAAAGGTCACTGATGTCACTGTTTGCGCCGCCTAACGACATCACGTGACGTCCACCCACTTTCGCTAACTCCACCCAATGTGTCCACCCACTTCCAGCCAGCACGGTTCAGCGCTGTTGTAGTCGAAATGCAACTCCAACAGCCCCACTCAGCCCAACTCAGCACGGCATGGCTCAGCACGGCACGGCTCAGCCCAACTCAGCCACGTTGGTAGTGGAAAAGCGGCATACGTTAAAAAATGCTCTGTGATGGTAGCTGTTGCTGCTTTTATGTAAAACCGTCTCTGCTATTGTGTTCAGGCACGTGCACACATAGGGCTTTAGGGGTGCTTGAGCCCCTTCCCTTTTTGCCTCGAATTAAATGTTGGCCTTTTAAAATAATAATAATAATAATAATAATAATAATAATAATAATACAGTCCTGTTAGAAGTTTAAAACAACAGCGGTACAAAAACTCCATGGCAATCTACCAATGTTCCTGTAATCCGGGGTGGTTGTGCGCTGAGCTGCCGCTTCTCTGTCCATTGCTGCTCCGCTCGAGCGTGGCCAGAGAGAGGGCGCGCGGCCAGAGAGAGGGCGCGCACGGACTGAGTGAGAGGGAAGAAGCTGCTGCATGCACTGCCACAATGATAACAGAGGAGACGGACAGTGAGGCAGTTTGAACATGAGTTATGGTCTAACAGTTAGCCCTTTCAAACTGTATGTACATGACATTTGTGCGAGTAATTTAAGTCTCTGTAGTTTAATAATCTGCTTGTTAACTGACGTGACTTGACCTGTTACTGTTCACAATCGATTGCCTCGGCCGTGCTTCGGTGTACATGCAAGCAGAGGTGGAAAGAGTACTAAAATATTATACTCAAGTACAAGTACTGTTACTCTGATGAAATTTTACTTAAGTACAAGTAAAGTTACCAGACAAAAAATCTACTCAAGTAAAAGTAAAAAGTAGATCATTTAAAATGTACTTTGAGTAAAAGTAAAACGTTAAAAAGGTGTAAAAGGTGTTTTCTGCCTCCATTGTGTTGTGCAAAAATGAAAAAGAAGAGGAAACAAGGATATATGTACATCTCAACCCAGATGTTTTATTTAAAGGAAGTGTATCAAATTGAATGCTTAGGATAATGCTGCATTAAAACTGAGACAAACAAAAAAGGTCAATACACACAGTCATGTCGTTTACATTGCCCTGACCACACACAAAGCATTGTACACGAAATATGAAAGTGAAATGTTGCACCGAAATCTCGTAGCTTGCCTGTGTGCACTGTGTGTTATTGAACAATTCAATTCAAACATTATTTGTTTTGCTTAGTATTCCTTTCTGGCCTGTTGGATGTAGAATGGTAGGAGGACTGATCACGTCAGGTTGGCGAGCTAACTTGCTTGCATGATTAGCCAACCGAATAACAGACTAGTTACCATTATGTTACAGTACCAACAGGTTGCTACTTCAACATTAGCAATGCCATCCACTATTTTTGGAATATAACCAGCCTATTGTCGGTTTTACTATGGAAAGGAAACATTATGATCAGGGGTGCAGATAGGTTTTTTGAACTGGGGGGGACAAAGCTGCCAGTAAACCAACCCCAAACTTGTTGTGGGTAACCATAGCAACCAAGCTCGAGCTCGCAACCTGTGCAGTCTGCGCAGCTCAACCAACCGAATATCAGTCTTTGTTTTGTTTTATGTGAGTTGTTGCAACTATGTATACACTGCTGTGCACCTCAATAAACCGAATGGTAATTAGTCTTTTGATTTTTCCGTGAGGTTTGCCTTATGCAAAGAAAGACAGCATAGACGTTTTTTCCTCCCTATAAGTGGGGGGGACCGAACGAGGTGAATTTAAATCTGGGTGGGACGAATCCCACCCGTCTCACCCTCTATCTGCGCCCGTGATTATGATGCCAATGACAATACTTACCTCAACATGCTTGCGCAGATTAGACGTTGAATTTTTGTATGCCGCAATGGTTGTCTTCTTGGGTACACATAATCTGCACTGCATAATGAAACTGTCACCCCTTTTCTCTACGAAGCTGAAGTGATCACGTATGTAGGGCCAGGGGTGCACTTCATTACTGGAAGAAATTGCGTTTTCTGCAGGGTCATCCACCACAGGTTCCTCGGTCTCTTCCATGTCCGCAGGGGTGCTTTATCAACACCCGTGGCCCAGGGGCTAGGCCCCTCATAGGCTACCTGTCAACCCTACCCTTACCGTTGGCCAGGAAAACACTCTTATTTTATTTGCAATACGTGTCAAGCATTTACAGTGTAAGCGCGTAATTAGCCTAGAAGCCTACGATAGGTTACATTTGGCTCAGCGTAGCTGCGCAAGGCCCACGCTCACATCGCTCAACACATCCGACCACAGAGGGAGAGAAGAACGCGCATTATCATTACAGAGCCGGTTCTGATTATTACCACGGACAGGACAGTGATACTGTGTAACTTTCACGCAGGGGCATGGCCAGAGATAACCACACAAGCGCGCGTGCGCTATAATGTAGACCTATGTGTTGTAAACATAAAACACACACACCTACAGACAAGTCCTTTTAAAAAATAAAATCATAAAAATAGCTCTGCGGCATGAAAACAAACATTCACTGCAAGTCAAGGTACTTGGCTCGGCAGCCGCATGAAACGTAAACACCATGGACAGCGGCCAAACTCATAACTCTACAGACCGAAATACACGAAACCAAGTCCTACTAGGGTCTATTTTACCGATCTATGTTCAAGCATCATGCAAGTCTTCCTTCTCCTTGAATAAGACCGTGCATTCAACTGCCTTTTTGACATGACTGCATCGAAATACCACTTGCAACAATATTTCACGCACTCCATCAAGAAAAAAGTTAAGTCTGGTTCCTCTCGAGGTTTCTTCCTCATGTCGTCTGAGGGAGTTTTTCCTTGCCACCGTCGCCACAGGCTTGCTCATTGGGGATAGATTAGGGATAAAATTAGCTCATGTTTTAAGTCGTTCAAATTCTGTAAAACTGCTTTGCGGCAATGTTTATTGTTAAAAGCGCTATACAAATAAACTTGATTTGATTTGAAACATGATGAACACGGGCATACTGTTTTGAGCGTACAATTTTTTAAAAAGAAACTAGCTACATCAAAGTCCTTCAATAAACCCATCCTTTAGCGCAAATGAGCTTAACCTAGTTCAAAGCATGACGCTAGCAGTAGCTGCATAAGGCAAAATCGTGTGGGCCTTTCGTCAACAACAAGCCACGGCGGGCAAACATTAATAATCAAGCATCCTTACCTTAAAACATTGTCTTGACCACAGAACTTCTCAAGTATTTCACTTAAATCCATATGGGTTAACAACACACCCAACACAGCTAGCGAGAAATGTGGATCTGCGTTAGCTTTGTATTGCTATTCCCCTCAGTATGCTTACTCTGTCTGCTGCCCGAACTGTGAACATTATAGGCTACAATCTTTTCATCAATTTCTTCAGTAGATGCCGTTTTAGACATTTTATTATCCCCATCGAAATATGCTATTATACTAACAGGATTATAACTCAAATCACACGACACGTATTCAAATCACAACTGATTTATTTTACTGTTGGACAGATCATAGCATATCTAGCCTAGCTGCACATAGCCTAGCTGCTGGTAGGCTGATAACTGATAAGTAGCTGATATTCTGAACAGATTGGTGATCCTTACCTTAAAAAAGTCTGTGACTTTAGGCAACGATTCTATCATTACCTGCATCTCTCTCTTTTTTCCTTTTATGCACCCCGCTAACATGTGAACGCTTCATCTTTCAAAGCCTCTAAATTTGTGTCTCAGTAGTCTGTAGTCTTTGGCATGCTTTCGTGTGTGACATTACATTTTGTTACATTTTATTCTGGTATAGGTGTGGGTGTTCGTTTCGCGAACCACATCCACCATGTCTCTTACAGCAGGCTACTGTGCGCTCATTTATTTCTAACCTTATTTCTATCCGTACATTAATGTAGGCCCACGATTCCAACAGTTTATTATTTTATTAATATTACAAGGCCCCTGATTGGCTGTGGCCCAGGGGCTTGAGCCCCCCGAAGCCCCCCCCTTAAAGCGCTGGTGCGGACCCGGCGCCGTGGGGGGGCGAAAGGGGGTGTCGCCCCCTCGTGACTACAGCCCCGCCCCCTCAACGGAGACTCAGATCACTTAATTGCTTTCTTATGAAAATATAATGTATTATAGACGTATTAATAATTTGTATTTTCAAATACGAAATATTGAGTGGTTGCGCATTGCACAAAAATACATTTCACATAAATCACTACTAAAACTGGCACGGTAGAACAAATCTGATTGTTTGTTATCACACTTACAAGTGCACTGTCTCTGCAATATCCTGTAATACGCAGTCAAGTTTATGGGAGTAGTCTTTCCCCCACCGAATTAAACGAATTCAATCACAATATTGTGAATCCATTTTCTTTCTTTGTAGGCTAAGTTTATCTCCGTTTATGCTGGTGTATGTGTTCATATATGGTCCGCTTTGTGCGCAAATAGCGTAAGAATATGTGCCGTTGACGTCACCCCCCATGCAGCAGGGGTGAAAATTCATCACTTCAGAGTGTTTTGTCCCCTACACGCCTAAACTGGGATCGCGGATTAAGTGGTTAGCGTTGACTCGGTGCGAGTCAAGAAGGCTATTACTGGTGCAGCCACGGGGTCTGTTGATTTTTTTAAAATTATGATTTTGGCCGCCGAGCCAAGTACCTTAGACTTGCATTGACGTTTTGTTTTCATGCCGCGGAGCTATTTGTATGTATTTTAAATGTAAAGGACTTGCCTGTAGGTTTGTGTGTGTGTTATATTTGGCACCTTTCCGGTTGTAACGCGTGTCTGTGAGAAAATTGGAGGGGAGGGGTAACAGGTGGGCACGGGGGTTGATAAAGCGCAACTGCCCTGGTAATATGTCACATGATTTTCCCGGACTAAAGCAACCTTCGGGGCCGTGGTTTTGTGGTTGGCGCAGTTAATTGTTTGAAACACGTTGTCAGACCGCCATCACTACTACACACTATGAAAAATATTTGCCCCCTTGCGATTTCTAATTGCCCCCTTAGTAAACTGTTCCTGGAGCCGGGCCTGCGCCGGTGCATGTCCGCCATCGTCTGTGTGAGACTCGCACGCGCGACAACTGTCCTTCCCGTGATTCATTTCCAGAACGCATTTCCCCTTCTCCATTTTAGCCTTTTTTTATTTTTTATTTATTAATTTTTTTTACTCAGTAACGGTTGTGATGTAAAATGTACCGAAGTACACTACTTAAAAGAAAACATACTTAAGTAAAAGTACATTCTTTAAAAATTACTTGAAAAAGTATAAGTACACAAAAAAGCTACTCAAGTACAGTAACGTGAGTAATGTAATTCATTATTTTCCACCTCTGCATGCAAGTATCATATATCGTCGGGAAGCTTACATTCTCCTCTTGTATATAACTAGTCGTCGACCTCTTCCACAACGTGCTCAAATCAAAATGTGGGTTATGTTTCAGAAAAAAAACAAAAACAAAAGCTTGTGAAAAATGTACTCAGAAGCCTATGCAAAGAAGAGAGTCTCTCTGATCTCCTTCTCCTCTCAATTGAAAAAGACATACCCATAAATCACAATGAGGTCATTAATATCGACAGGGACATGGCCCCCAGAAGGTTACTGCTTTAAGGCCCCTGGAATGTTAGGCTTCTACCTTATGAGAGGAAGGACTGATTTTTATCATTTTGTCCATTAGGCTATTTACTTATTTGTTCAAAGTTCAGGTTTCACTGTTTAATGTTAAATCTTTAACAATAAAAAAGCCTAATAATGCACCAGTGTTTTATTGCTTTGCATGTCTTCCAAGCCTATGATAATGTGAGTAACAATTTTGCTGACACAAAAGAAATGGCAATTGCATATCACTTTCACCAACACAGGACACATAGCTAAGTACTTACCTTCCTATTAGTACGTTAATTTTAATTCTACATTTCCATATTTTGGAAAGGACCAGGGAAAAAATCATGCACTTGCTGCCCTTTTTCTGACTTTGAGCCCCTGCCCCTCTATAATCCTGTGCATGTCCCTGACTGTGTTGGATGAATGTTACTGCTTGACTGCCCCATTGTAGTTAATAGGCTACAGATAAAAAAGCTTGTTCATCGCTCAGCAAAGCCCTGTGATGACCTGGCAACTTGTCCAGGGTGTACCCCACCTCTCGCCCATAGTCAGCTGGGATAGGCTCTTGCTTGCCCGCAACCCTGCATAGGATAAGCGGTTACAGATAATGGATGGATGGATGGATCGCTCAGCAAGCCCTGCTATCAACAGGGCAAATAACATGAGAAAGGGTTAACACTAGCTAGTTCATCAGTCAGTAAGCAAGCCCCACTATCAATAGCCCTATAGAGGAGACGACGGGGACAACCTCGAGCTTCAATTGTCATTTGGCAAGACTACATCCAGAGAAGTAAGTGATACGCTATGTTCATTGCCCACATGTTCTTCTACATATGGAACACATAGCAGTGCATTTTTTCCCACTGCACAAGAAGTCTGTATAAGCAAAGCAGACAATCCTGGGGCATTCTCTCCAGGCATTTTGGCGACATTAACTTGTTCCTGAACATGATGTATGAACAGGTAAATGTGCATTCATTTGCACAAAATTAGTATAAAATTAATGTAGATATTTATATCTTATGGCAAATTATTATGGCATGTTGTAAAAAAATAAAGAAAAAACCCGAGTCCTTGTCTCCAATTTACGAGTCCGAATGCAATTTATTCACTGATCTGAGTCCAGGTCTGAGTCATCAGTGCTCAAGTCCAAGTCAAGTCACGAGTCCTTAAAATTAGGGCATGAGTCAGACTCAAGTCCAAGTCCTGGATTTGAGCACTACAAGCCTGAAATTTTTTTAAAAAGCAAATTAAAAATTAGCACTGAATAAAAATCCATCTATCTCATGTAAATAAAGATACACACTTCATTGTCTGGTGGTAGTGTTTATGAGATATGTTTCCTAGCACTCGATTGGGTTCTCTTTGGTTGCAAAAGCCATCAAAAATCATATCAATGCATTACCATACTCTCTTAATATGGAGCTGTGCTTCGCGCTGCACTCCGCTATGCATTGAACTGTACATGAAGTACAAGGTGTCCAGGCTTCTAAATTTATTGTTCAGAATAAAAAGTTGTCCTTTTTTATTTCCATGTAAACATCTAACTGGGTCTATTAACACTCATCAGAGCTTTGTGTGTAAAATAAATTGGGGCTTGTAGACAACAAGATGGATGTAATTGGGAAAATCTGTGGTCCAAGTTCAGAGATTGTCATGTGTATATAAACTTTACTTCTTATTTCTAGTTATATTACACACACACAAAAACAAAATTTTATTAATATAATGGACTTATCACATTTTGGGAGGAAAAATCAGTTTTTTAAAAATAAAATTTTAAAATTCAATCTATATTTGCATTTTAATGTTATTACAGCCTCATAGTGTTATATTAAAATTTCAAACTTCAAATGGTAGTTTTCACGCTCCCAATTTTTTGCGAAAGAAAATACCTTTTTTTCCTCAAATTTATCGTGTTTTGGAACCAAGTTTGGAACCAAGTTCTTCAAGAGCTTTCACCAAGAGGAGAACCAGTACCATGAAGCTGTGCACATTGGGCATGCCTAACAGAAAATTTGTAGCACACAGACAAGGGCCTGGTTTTCTACTGTGGAAAAACCACACCCATCATTGCACAGTGTCCAACACAGTTTCAAGAGGATCTGCAAATCTAAGCCTGGTAGATCAGCTACTAATGCAGTGAGTAAAATGTGGTGTACATTAGTCACAGAGGTTTTTTTTGTTTTTGGAGCCACAGGGAACTTCAAGTCAGAACCTGCCCCAAGAGCTCCTGATACTGAACAAACCCCAGAAATGCCTCCATATTACTTTTAAGTACCATGAAGTATTTAGTGAAGTCGAGGCTTGTGCTACGCTCCTTCAATCTTGAGTTTACGTCTTACTCCTTGCTTACATGAGGACATTATTGAGCCTTATTTTTTAGTGCATTGTTTATCTGGATTTAACTTTTTGTTGTGCTCTCACCTTTGTCTCTGCTTAATTTAGTCTGTTTGTTGATCTCCTGACTGTTTGCTTGCAGTACGTCTTGGAGTATTGGCTTGCCCTTTTGGTTTGTCTGCCTCCATCTGTTTAAATAAAAGATTTACAATTAGAGACTATTATAAATGCTGGAGGGGATAAGAGCTTATTTTCTTTGGTTGTCTTTGTTGGTGTTTATTAATTAACATTTTTTCCTTGCCTGGTTGCTTTGTTTCTTTTGCAGTTGTTTGGTTTCTGGAGCTTTTGTTTTTTTTTTTTGTCATTTGAGAGAAAAAAAAATAAGAACCTGATCTCATTGAGATTCTTGTTTGAGTAGGTGAGGTTCTTCGAGTTGGTATGAACAAAAGGCTTGAAGGATGATTGAGGATCCATGATTCATGTGCAGGAGGAATTATTAGGAGAACCAAAGCACAATCCAAAATCAAAGTTGTAACCATGGGTTAATGTGAGCTGGAAGGTAAAATGAAAGTTTGCTTCTTGTACCTGCAGTTTGATGGAAAGTAGGAACCAAACTCATGACCACTGAAATAATAAGGTACAATCATGTTACACAGGAAAAAAAGTAAGAACCAATCATGTTTCATGTTTAACTGTCATCCAGTTTAATGTCCATAGTGTTATCAGGCACAGGATGGGAAAACACTGAGAGACCAGAATATGAATGCTTAAAACTCACTTCCAATCAAGTCCATTTGAACAGTGTTGATCATATGTTGTTCATTTTCATCTAACTGAACTTGTAATGATGCATGCAATAATCTTGCCTTTAATTAAGTCTTCATTGTGTCCTAATCTGTGATTATGTATAAATGTCAAGTCAAAGTCCCTCCCATGCCAGGACCTGGTCTTCCCAGGCAGTCTCCTGTCCCAGTACTAGCCAGACCCTGAAGGTGCAATGGGCAGCGCTGATCTCTGTTTCTGTAGCCCTCAGCCTCTCACCTACACAGCTAGGGTTATAGTGGGGGGCTAGTCCTCTGGTACCTGCAAGAGTTTGACTACCCACTTGCATCTGTATTGCAGTGTGCCTTGCCAGACAGCAATAGGTACCATTTTTATGATAGTCTTTGGTACAACCCGACTGCGAGTAGAACTTGCATTCTCCCGATCGAGGGGCGGACACGCTAACCACTAGGCCAACTTGCAGTATGTATAAATGTATGATTATGTATAAATGTAGCTAACTTGTTGTTTGGTGATTAGCTTGGCTAGCTAGCTAGCTCATGGTGGCAGTGGTTAGCCTCATGTTGTTGCCTCACAGCAAGAAGGTTCTGGGTTCAAGCCCACTGGCCGTCACAGGGCCTTTCTGTGTGGAGTTTGCATGTTCTCATGTCTGCATGGGTTTCCTCCAGGTGCTCCAGTTTCCTCCACAGTCCAAAGACATGCAGTTAGGTTAACTGGCTAGTCTAAATTGCTCATAGGTGTGAATGTATGTATGAATGGTTAGAGGAGAAAACCTCTATAATAATCAAGTAGAAGGCAACAGGAAACCATTACTGCAAATTTCCCTTGAAACTATGATGGAAGTCAGAGCAGATAGTGAGTAAATAAATCAAATTGTGAGTAGTGAGCTAGCTAATCTGTAGTATAATTAGTTTCACAAACACATTCAATTCTAGATGTGCAAAAAAACAAAAAATCCACCAAATGAACACACAGTACTGAGTTGCAATGTTTCTTTTGCCTTTCACATTATTGCAATGGATATGGCCCAATTGACTCAATTAATATTACCTTGTGTGTGAGAGCCAAAATGTGTCCTGTGTAAGTTCAGTCTATGTGAATATTAATGTAGGTAAGCTCAGCAATCATTCATCTTGCTTTGATATACAGACAGAAATAGAAGGGGGACAAACTACTTGACAGATTGCTTTTTTTCATTCCTGCTTATTTTAAACTTCCAAAACACTTATTTTAAAACAAATTTTACTTAAATCGTGTGAGATCTCAAAGTCTGTGAATACAAATATGCACATATACAGTGTCTTGCAAAACTATTCATACCCCTGTGTGTTTGTCCTGTTTTGTCACATTACATGCTGGAATTAAAATAGATTTTTGGGGGGTTAGCACCATTTGATTTACACAACATGCCTACAAATTTAAAGGTGAAAATTGTTTTATTGTTACACAAACAATAAATAAGATGAAAAAACAGAAATCTGGAGCGTGCATAGGTATTCACCCCCCCCCCAAAGTCAATACTTTGTAGAGCCACCTTTTGCTGCAATTACAGCTGCAAATCTCTTGGGGTATGTCTTTATTAGCTTAGCACATCTAGCCACTGGGATTTTTGTCCATTCCTCAAGGCAAAACTGATCCAACTCCTTCAAGTTAGATGGGTTGTGTTGGTGTACAGCAATCTTCAAGTTATGCCACAGACTCTCAATTAGATTGAGGTCTTGGCTTTGAGTAGGCCATTCCAAGATATTTAAATGCTTCCCTTTAAACCACTCCAGTGTAGCTTTAGCAGTATGTTTAGGGTCATTGTCCTGCTGGAATGTGAACCTTCATCCCAGTCTCAAACCTCTGGCTGACTCAAACAGGTTTTCCTCCAGAATTGCCCTGTATTTAGTGCCATCCTTCTTTCCTTCAGTCCTGACCAGCGTTCCTGTCCCTGCAGATGAAAAATATCCCCACAGCATGATGCTGCCACCACTGTGCTTCACTGGAGGAATGGTGTTCTCGGAGTGTTGGGTTTGTGCCACACATGATGTGTCTCCCATGATGGCCAGAAAGATCAATTTTAATTTCATCTGACCAGAGAATCTTCCATGTGTTTGGGAGTCTGCCACACGCTGTTCGGCAAAATCCAAATGTGTTTTCTTAAATAATTACTTTTCCTGGCCACTCTTCCATAAAGTCTTGCTCTGTGGAGTGTATGACTTAAAGTGGTCCTATGGACAGATACTCCCATCTCTGCTGTGGATCTTTACAGTTCCTTCAGTGTTATCTTTGGTGTCTTTGTTGCATCTCTGATTAATGCCCTCTTTGCCTGGTCTGTGAGTTTTGGTGGGCGGCCTTCTCTTATCAGGTTTGTAGTGGTGCCATATTCTTTTCATTTTGCTATAATGGATTTAATGGTAGTCCATGGGATATTCAAAGTTTGGGATATTTTTTATAACCCAACCTTGAGCTATACTTCTTCACAACTTTGTCTTTGACCTGTTTGGAGTGCTCCTTGGTATTCATGTTGCAGAGTCAGGGTCCTTCCAGAACAGGTTGATTTATACAGACATCATGTGATAGACCATGTGACACTTTGATTGCACACACGTGGATCTTAATCAACTAATTATGTGACTTATGAAGTGAATTGGTTGGACCAGCTCTTATTTAGGGGTTTCATACGAAAGGGGGTGAATACCTATGCACACTCCAGATTTCTGTTTTTTTTCCATCTTAATTATTGTTTTTGTCACAATAAAACAACAGTTTGCACCTTTAAAGTGGTAGGCATGTTGTGTAAATCAAATGGTGCTAACCCTCCAAAAATCCATTTTAATTCCATCTTGTAATGCAACAAAACAGGATGAACACCAAGGGGGATGAATACTTTTGCGAGACATTGCATAATCTTGTACAGTATTTACTTTTTTCCCAAAATCATAAACTAGAGGGACAGAGCAGTTCCATGGCCAGGGGAGCAGAAGCAGCAGTTCTGCAACCTCAAGGAAATTGAATTGAACGCAACTGGACTTTGTTTTAAGTCTCTGAAGATGTTTCACCTCTCATCCAAGAGGTTTCATCAGTTCACTTCATCAGCTTGTCTGACTAGACTGGGCTAGTCTGACCAACTGGTGTGAGTGCCCAGGTAGTTAACCTCTGTAGAGTCGTTATCAAGGCCACTGATGTCATTCTTTCTTTAGTACAACCCCGATTCCAAAAAAGTTGGGACAAAGTACAAATTGTAAATAAAGACGGAATGCAATAATTTACAAATCTCAAAAACTGATATTGTATTCACAATAGAACATAGACAACATATCAAATGTCGAAAGTGAAACATTTTGAAATTTCATGCCAAATATTGGCTCATTTGAAGTTTCATGACAGCAACACATCTCATAAAAGTTGGGACAGGGTCAATAAGAGTCTGGAAAAGTTAAAGGTACAAAAAAGGAACAGCTGGAGGACCAAATTGCAACTCATTAGGTCAATTGGCAATAGGTCATTAACATGACTGGGTATAAAAAGAGCATCTTGGAGTGGCAGCAGCTCTCAGAAGTAAAGATGGGAAGAGGATCACCAATCCCCCTAATTCTGCACCAACAAATAGTGGAGCAATATCAGAAAGGAGTTTGACAGTGTAAAATTGCAAAGAGTTTGAACATATCATCATCTACAGTGCATAATATCATCAAAAGATTCAGAGAATGTGGAAGAATCTCTGTGCGTAAGGGTCAAGGCGGGAAAACCATACTGGGTGCCCATGATCTTCGGGCCCTTAGACGGCACTGCATCACATACAGGCATGCTTCTGTATTGGAAATCACAAAATGGGCTCAGGAATATTTCCAGAGAACATTATCTGTGAACACAATTCACCATGCCATCCGCCGTTGCCAGCTAAAACTCTATAGCAGGGATGCAAACGGCGCGCCTTTTGGCGGATGCCGCCTTTTTCACGGCTGAATCGCGCAGATCCGTTTTTTTTTTAGGGGGGGCGTTGGAGTGTCTGATTATAATTTCAAAGTAAATTCTGTATTAAAATTACTAAATAAGCAAATGCTGTTACAGTCCATGAAACATAGGAAGTATAAGTATGAGAAGAAAACAGTAAATCAGAAAGCTGCGCACGTTTGCGCAAATGTGCGCAGCTTTCTGATTTACTGTTTTCTTCTCATACTTATACTTCCTATGTTTCATGGACTGTAACAGCATTTGCTTATATACAGAATTTGCTTTGATGTAATTATAATCAGACACTCCAATGCCCCCCCTAAAAAAAAAAAATCGGATCTGCGTGATTCAGCCGTGAAAAAGGCAGCATCCGCCAAAAGGCGCGCCGTTTGCATCCCTGCTATAGTTCAAAGAAGAAGCCGTATCTAAACATGATCCAGAAGCGCAGACGTCTTCTCAGGGCCAAGGCTCATTTAAAATGGACTGTGGCAAAGTGGAAAACTGTTCTGTGGTCAGACGAATCAAAATTTGAAGTTCTTTATGGAAATCAGGGATGCCGTGTCATTCAGACTAAAGAGGAGAAGGACGACCCAAGTTGTTATCAGCGCTCAGTTCAGAAGCCTGCATCTCTGATGGTATGGGGTTGCATTAGTGCGTGTGGCATGGGCAGCTTACACATCTGGAAAGACACCATCAATGCTGAAAGCAGTGGCGGCTGCTGGTTTTTAAAACAGGGGAAGCCCATTTTACGCATTCATCGTAAAACCTGTAGGCCAGATATCAAAGCATAGAAAGGTGTGCCCCACTAGCATAGTGAACTAGACAACCCCACCTAGTGGCAGAAAGTATTTTTGCTTGTACATTTCATGTTATAGTCTGGCTTGCCAGGCTAGTGCCTCATATCCTTAATTAAAAATATCAAACATCCAAAAATCACTGGCTATTCAACGAAGAGCCTTGAACATCATACCCTGATATGCAACACAGAGTCTTTAACACAACACCCAGCTGTTGGTTGCATCAAGGATGCAACACATCCTTGAACATCTTCTGCAACACAGTCTGGAAATTCAACCAGGTAGGCTATGCAACACACAGAACTTTGAATATTATATCCAGGTATAACCTATAACACAGAGCCCACCATTCTCTTAACATTACTGAACAATATACACACTTCAGATTCATGAACATTATATGATGCACACTATTTATACACAAATTCTGCCCTCCGCTCCTTTTCCAGAAAATGGTCTGTGACCCTGTCATACCAGCTGGTTGTGCTTTCCAGAGACTTCACCAATTTCTTCTCAATGGCCAGCAGAGCAAGACTACTTAAACGGTGTTGGCCCATTGTATTTCGAGTGAAAGACTTCACTCTTTTTAAACAAGAGAAGCTACGCTCTACACCAGCTGATGTGGCGCCAATAGACCCCTTCGCAGTAAACATCATTCATACGTAAGAGGAAATTGCGCGTGCAGCCTGGACCCAAAAAAGACTCAGCAACTGTAGAGACGAGAAGAAATATTTGGAAGAAATGCCTAGTTGTTGTGTTGTCGGGTGTCAGAATTGTAGCAGTGATGGGGTTAAAATGTACAGAATTCCAGCAGGATCTCACCCATTCCAAAAAAATCACCGACATCTATGGCTACAAGCCATCAAACGTGTAGACTGGGATGAAAGCACCATCAAAAATGCGCGGGTTTGCAGTGCCCACGTCATCACAGGTAAGATTGGGCTATTTATTAAATCTTTCTTTTTTTATTCTTTCTAGTCTTTGTTTATTGATGTAGCAAAATACTTTGGTAACGTTTGTCTGATTAGCTGGGTCATAGTTACACAATGTAATGAATATTGTTAGCATGTTAACTTAGCTTTGCATGCAATTTTGTTTGTAGGAGAGGTCTCGCTTGTCTCAAGCAGTCCAGATTTTGTGCCATCATTATTTGTGTATGCCGAAAATCACAATTTTAAAGCAAGGATGGAAAGGTAAAATTGTGTGCCCTCACTCTAAATCCCAACTTACCTTGACTGCTCTAACCTAGCTCCCGCCCAGTTCAGTTTCATTTCTGGTCTCTGCCTCTCGCTTTTTACGCAGCTCTGATTTCTCTTAGCTGCACTCTTTACACTATCATTCCTTTCATGCCATTACTTCCTGCAAATTGCTGTTTAGTGTTGGTATTTGCTGTTGTAGCTAAAGCCACATTGCCATCACATCACTGGCATAATTTGATTAAAACAAAATGAATATGAATGTCCCATTGTTAATCAAGTTGTAGTCTCGCTGTAACCAGAATGTTGATGGCAGGCTACTTTTGTAAATAGTTTTTTTTTTTGGAGTTTGACATTTTTTGTAAATAGTATGACTGCCTTCAGGTATCAGAGGAAAATGAGGAGGGAACTTACTAACATCGTCCGTCCACTCTTTAATTAAATACGGATCCGGTAGGCGATGTCCACTTGTTAGAGTTAACTTATTTATGTAGCATTCTCGATCTTGTAACGACAATTGTTTTGCATAATCTGACAGCTCATAATGCTGGTCTATGGGCAGCGCCATTATTTCTGAGTCCAGGCTGCGCGCGCATCCTGGCAATGGTCGGTTTGTTTACAAACATGCGAAGGGGTCTATAGTTGCAACTAAAGACAGCAGCTTGTATAGCTGGGGCATTGAACTGTCCAGCTCCATGTCTTTGAAAAACAACAGAGAATCACTCAGCTTGCCCAGAGTGCCCTGCAAGTCAGTGTTTTTGTACCAAACCTGCAGCTCAGACTGTAGTCTCCCTAAATAAAAAAATGACCATACATTTTCTCAACACTCTGGAATGCTTCCTCTGGAAACACCAGCTTCATTTCATCAAACCTTCCTGGGTTAACCAGTTCAAGGAAGCGCAGACTTTCCAGGTTTGCAAAACGACGAGAAATCTGTTCAATTATGTTATCAAAGATGGCGATATACAAATTTCTGTAATGCTCCTGTGGATCTGACAATGTGGAGCGGCGCTTTCTCAAGGGTACATCTCAAGGGTCTGTTGTCATATTTGCAGCTTTGACATACACAGCTTGAAAAGACTCCTCTGACCTTTTCTCCACTGCAAAAGAAAACAGGGCCTCTACTCTCTTTTTGCAGAAAAGGACATCCATGGCCTTGGCTTGCACAATGTCAAACACAACATCTGTCTCACAAAAGATGTCATAGTAGGACTGCAGCAGGAAGGCAAACTCAAAGTCCTCCATCCTCATCACATACCCCTTGGCACAGTCAACTCTATCATCATCCATGCTTTTATCTGTTAGAGTCTGAATGTCTTAAACTCTGGCCACCCACTGGACAGTTGTAGTACTGCGGGTGTGTTGACAATGTGTTTGTTTTGATGTCCCATGTGCCCTTTGTTTTGGTCTCCTGCCATGCCCCCCTCATGCCTCACCTTTGTCACCTGACTCATTCACCATTGTAATCAGGGTCAGCTGTTTCCTGTTCAATTCTGTGTGCTGGACTGCTACTTAAGCGCTGTCATTTCTCTGCTCTGTCTCTGATCGCCTGACCTTGACTCTGATGTTTGTCAACCTGTTTTTGCCTGTGAAGATTACCCTGTTTGTCCGTGAGTAACCAGTGGAATCTGGAATCCTGCTTGGGACCTTTGAGTTTATGTTCTTAGGGATTTTTGTGGACTGCCTCAATGACTTTTTGAATCTTAAAGTACTACTCCTAACCTCTGTGCTTTGCTGGATTTTTTGTTGGATTTTGTGAACTGACTGAGTTACTTTGAACATGAAGCCCAGTGATCTTCTGTGCCTTTTTGTTTTTGGGCATATTGAGGACTGCATTGAAACATAATCTTTTCACCTGCCCTGACCTTAGTGGCTATGTTTAAAGAATAAACCTGCCAAACTGATCTGCATTTGGGTCTCTGTCTCTGCAACCTTACAATGCGATCAGAGCAGGATGGACCCAGCAGATCCAGAGCGCCTGAGGGTTTGTCTCAAACAGCATGGAGTGCTTCTGGGCCACCAACAAGCCCAACTGGAGGCAGTAGCTGCCAGCACCAGAGACCTGACAGCCCAGATCCAGCCACTCCAACTCCCCCAGTCTGCTTCTGCATCTGCATAGTCCACAGACCCTGCCCAGCCTGCAGAGCCTGCCCAGTCTGCCTCAACTGCACAACCAGCCCGCGAGCCACAACTGCCCCCACTGGAGAAGTACACTGGCGAACCCGGTACCTGCCGCTCTTTCCTGTCTCAGTGTACCCTCATCTTTGAGCTGCAACCAGGTACCTTCCCCACCAATCAAGCAAAGGTTGCCTATGTGATTACTCAGCTGTCGGGGCGTGCCAGAGAGTGGGGAACTGCAGTGTTGGATGCTCAGTCAGCAATCTGTGGGAATTTCCAGGAGTTTTCGACTGAGATGAAGAGAGTCTTTGATCGATCCAAGCAAGGGCATGAGGCTGCCCGTGAGCTACTCCATATGCGCCAGGGTCGTAGGTCGGTGTCAGACTTTACCTTTGACTTTCAAACTCTCGCAACCACAACAGGATGGGGCACTGAGGCTCTCTATGACACCTTCCTTAATGGCCTGTCAGAAGAGATCAAGGATGAGTTGGCTTATCACGATCTGCCCGGCTCCTGTGAGGACCCCATCAACCTTGCAATCCGCATTGACACCAGACTACAGCAACGCCACCGGGCCAGGACCTTTGGGTCCCCAGCAGGAAGGCCTCTTGTCAGCCCAGTCATGCCCCCTCCTTCTCCTCCCACCACCACATCGGTACCAGAGCCCATGCAAGTGGACCGCACCCGCCTGACCCAAGAGGAAAGGCAAAGAAGAATCAACGCACGCTCCTGCCTGTACTATGGCCAACCAGGTCACTTCATTGCTTCCTGTCCAGCAAACGGCCAATGCTCACCTGTGAGGGGGGTACTGGTGAGCATGACCCCATACACCCCTCCTCTGCTCAGCGCACTCTTCTCTCAGCTGTCCTCTGGTGGGGAGATCAACAACTGGAGGTGGGAGTTCTTGTCGACTCTGATGCCGAGGAGAACTTCATTGACACCAGCGTGGTGAGTCGGTGGAGTCTGCCTACCGAGAGCCTGGAGAAACCCCTGGTGGCCAATGCATTGACTGGAATGAAATTGGCCAACGTCACTTACACCACTGCTCCGGTGAGTCTCACCCTCTCTGGCAACCATCATGAACAGTTACGCTTTCTTGTCATTAATGCCCCTCATGCTCCAGTAGTTCTTGGCTACCCTTGCCTTATTAAGCACAACCCACATATTGACTGGGTAGGGAGGTGTATCATGGGTTGGAGCCCATTTTGCCACTCAAACTGCCTCCTTCAGGCTCAGACCCTGTCAAAACCTGTCTCCGATGTCAACGAGGAGTTTCCAGATCTGTCAGGTGTTCCTCCGGACTATATGGACCTCAAGCCTGTATTCAGTAAGTCCAAAGCCTCTTCTTTACCCCCTCACCACCCGTATGATTGCGCTATCAACCTCTTTCCTGGCACAACTCCCCCTAGAGGTTGTTTGTACTCCCTGTCACAACTTGAGACTGAAGCTATGAACAAGTACATTCAAGAGTCCCTCACTGCAGGCATCATCCACCCTTCCTCATCTCCTGCAGGAGCTGTTTTTTTCTTTGTTGGAAAAAAGGATGGTTCGTTACACCCCTGCATTGATTACCATGGTTTAAATGATATCACTATTAAAAACCGTTACCCTCTCCCTCTCATGTCCTCAGCATTTGAACTCCTCCAAGAAGCCAAGGTATTCACCAAACTGGACTTAAGGAATGCCTACCACCTGGTCCATATCCGTGAGGGGGATGAATGGAAGACGGCCTTTAACACCAACTCAGGCCATTATGAGTACTTGGTCATGCCATTTGGCCTTACCAATGCCCCTGCAGTTTTTCAGGCCTTAGTCCAGGGGTGTCCAAACTGATCCATAAAGGGCCGTGTGGCTGCAGGTTTTCATTCCAGCCATGCAGCAGCACACCTGATTTGGCTTATTCAATCAACTGACACACCCATCCTTTAATCAAGGGTAGGTGTGGCTGCAAGTATTTGACTGTGTGAAGACAGTTCAGTTGATTGAATGAGCCAAGTCAGGTGTGCTGCTGCATGGCTGGAATGAAAACCTGCAGCCACATGGCCCTTTATGGATCAGTTTGAACACCCCTGCCTTAGTCAATGATGTCCTGAGGGACATGCTCAATCAATTTGTCTTTGTGTTTTTAGATGACATCTTGATTTTTTCCAAGTCACTCACTGAGCATGTTGTCCATGTCCGTAAGGTCCTGAAGCGTCTTCTGGAGAACCAGCTGTTTGTAAAGGCAGAGAAATGCGAGTTCCACCAGGAGACGGTTGCTTTCCTCGGGTATGTGATCACCCCGGGGGGCATCCAAATGGACCAACATAAGGTCAAGGCAGTGTTGGAATGCCCCACACCTGCTAGTCGACGGGACCTGCAGAGCTTCCTTGGCTTTGCCAACTTTTACCGGCGCTTTATCTGAAATTTCGGCACTGTAGCCACCCCACTCACCACCCTGACCTCTTCAGTGGTAAAGTTTGTTTGGACCACAGCTGCAGAGGAGGCCTTTCAAGACCTGAAGCGGCGATTCACCTCTGCTCCGATCCTGATCCAATCCGATCCCAACCGGCAGTTCATTGTGGAGGTAGATGCTTCTGAGGTGGGTGTTGGCGCTGTGCTCTCCCAACGTTCTGCTAAGGATAATCACATACACCCATGAGCCTTCTTCTCTCACTGTCTGTCACCAACAGAACAGAACTATGATGTGGGGAACAGGGAGCTGCTTGCAGTGAAGTTAGCCCTGGAGGAGTGGCGGCAGTGGTTGGAGGGCGCCCTGCTGCCATTTTTGGTCTGGACTGACCATAAGAACCTGCAATACATTAGTTCAGCCAAGAGACTCAACCCCTGACAAGCACGCTGGTCCCTATTCTTCTCCAGGTTTAACTTGACCCTGTCCTACCGCCCTGGTCATAAAAATGTTAAGCCTGATGCTCTGTCCCGACAGTTTCCCATGTCCAAGACGAATCCAGACTCTAACACCATCCTCCCTTCCCACTGCTTTTTGGGGGCAGCTCTGTTTGATGTGGAATCCTCTGTGAAGGCTGCTCAAGCGGATGAAGCAGGCCCCAGTCAATGTCCCACTAACCGTCTGTATGTTCCTAACTCTGTCCGCTCACAGGTGCTGCAGTGGGGTCACTCCACCAAGTTGTCTTGCCATCCTGGACCCCGACGAACCCAAGCGTTCATCGGGAGGAGATTTTGGTGGCCGTCCATGAAGGAGGACATTACCAACTTTGTCCGGTCCTGCCAGGTCTGTGCCCAAAACAAGACCTCCACTCAACCCCCTGCTGGCCTGCTGCAACCCCTGTTCTGCCCCAAAGACCATGGTCCCACATCTCCCTAGATTTCGTGACTGGTCTGCCCCCATCTGACAGTAACACTACCATTCTTACTGTTGTGGATCGTTTCTCAAAGTCTGTTCATTTCATTCCCCTGCCTGGTCTTCCATCTGCCAAGGACACTGCTAACCTGATGATCCAACACGTATTCCGCATACATGGGTTGCCTGTAGAAGTGGTATCAGACAGGGGCCCCCAATTCATTTCTGAATTCTGGAAGGCTTTGTGTAAATTGCTTGGTGCCTCTGTGTGTTTATCTTCTGGTTTTCACCCGCAGAGCAATGGCCAGACCGAGAGGGCGAACCAGTTGCTGGAGACTGTGCTACGCTGTATGGCGTCCCAGAACCCATCCTCCTGCAGCCAGCAGCTTCCATGGGCAGAGTATGCAATCAATTCATACATCTCCTCTGCCACGGGTCGATCTCCCTTCGAGTGCTCCTTGGGGTACCAGCCGCCACTGTTCCCAGAACAGGAGAAGGAGGTCAGGGTTCCATCAGTGGAAGCCTTCATCCGCCGGTGCCACCGAATGTGGAGGCGCACCCGCTCCACCCTGCTTCGCTTTGCTGCCAGGATGAAGGTCCAGGCCGACAAGCATCGGTCCCGGGCCCCCCGATATCACCAGGGGCAATGCGTATGGCTTTCCACACAAGACCTGCCCCTGAAGACAGAGTCTCGCAAGCTCACAGCACGTTTTATCGGCCCCTTCCCCATTGCCAAAGTCATCAGCCCCACAGCTGTCCGGCTCAAGCTCCCCTTACCCCTGCGCCGTATCCACCCCGCATTCCATGTCTCTAGGGTCAAGCCCTTTCTTATGCAGTCCCATGCATCCTGCCCCCAAGCCCCCCCGCCCCCTCACCTCATCGATGGCTCTGAGGCATACACTGTCCGACAGCTGGTGGACGTTCGGCGCTGGGGCTGTGGGCTCCAGTATCTCGTCGATTGGGAGGGCTATGGCCCTGGGTCCTGTCCTGGCACATATTCGACCCCACACTTATCAGGGACTTTCGCCGTCAGCATCCCGTGTCTGCCCGGGGGACGCCGGGAGGCGTCCATTGGGGGGGTACTGTTAGAGTCTGAATGTCTTAAACTCTGGCCACCCACTGGACAGTTGTAGTACTGCGGGTGTGTTGACAATGTGCTTGTTTTGATGTCCCATGTGCCCTTTGTTTTGGTCTCCTGCCACGCCCCCCTCGTGTCTCACCTTTGTCACCTGACTCATTCACCATTGTAATCAGGGTCAGCTGTTTCCTGTTCAATTCTGTGTGCTGGACTGCTACTTAAGCGCTGTCATTTCTCTGCTCTGTCTCTGATCGCCTGACCTTGACTCTGATGTTTGTCAACCTGTTTTTGCCTGTGAAGATTACCCTGTTTGTCCGTGAGTAACCAGTGGAATCTGGAATCCTGCTTGGGACCTTTGAGTTTATGTTCTTAGGGATTTTTGTGGACTGCATCAATGACTTTTTGAATCTTAAAGTACTACTCCTAACCTCTGTGCTTTGCTGGATTTTTTGTTGGATTTTTGTGAACTGACTGAGTTACTTTGAACATGAAGCCCAGTGATCTTCTGTGCCTTTTTGTTTTGGGGCGTATTGAGGACTGCATTGAAACATAATCTTTTCACCTGCCCTGACCTTGGTGGCTGTGTTTAAAGAATAAACATGCCAAACTGATCTGCATTTGGGTCTCTGTCTCTGCAACCTTACATTATCAGCAATTAAGCTGTCAAAAATCCTGATCAAAGCATCATAATTTTCAAGCACAATGCCCACTATGCGGGAACTAAAATTCCACCTAGTAGGTGCATTTCGGGGCAGCCTTGAACATTCTGCAGATTCCAGAAAAGATGTTCTTTTAGTTGAGTTCGCAAAGAATGTCGCAAACCCAGACAACGTTGCAAAAAAGACTCTTGCTTGAGGTATGCATTTAGCACTCTGGGACAACACCAAGTTCAGTCTATGTGCATAACAATGCACAAACATGGCACTAGGAGCTACTGCCCTGACTCTGGCTTGCAGGCCATTGAGAGATGATGCCATAACTGCAGCCCCATCATATGTTTGTGCCACAAGTTTTTCCTCAAAATTGTAAGCATGCATATTCTGCTGCAAAACCTCAAACACAGACTGAGCATAGCGGCCTTCTGACACATCAGAAAATTCAATAAAACGCTCCTGGATTGCACCTGCCCTATCCACATAGCGAACAATGACAGACATTTGGGCATGACAGGATATGTCTGTGGTCTCATCCACCTGCCAAGCAAAAAAGGGAGCAGCCTGCACTTCACTGGTTATCTCATCAGAAACAGTGGCAGCAAGTGCATTGATCAGGTCATTTTGAATGGTGTGAGACCTACCAGTAAACACAGCTGATGACTGAAAACGTGTGGCTAGGACAGAGTCATATTTTGCTAATGTTTCAGTACATTCTCTGTAATTCCCCTTGTTGTCTGATTCATGACTCTCATTGTGCCCCCTGAATGACAGTTCCTGATGGCCAAGCAATGAGGTAACATCTATCAAACGTTTCAGGAAGGCCTTGTTTTGAGTTACCATTTCATTATGCCTTGCATACTGTATACGAGCACCTTCATTGATGGCATGTTCCACCCTGACCCTCCCCAGACAGCTAAGTCTTGCACATGAAGTGACATGCTCATTGCTCGTTTCATGCCTTTTGCAAGCCCTTTTGAAATTCACCAGGTCCCCAAACCCATCTTTTGACCAAACTAAATTTCCCTGAGAGGGCTTCATCAAAAGACATGGCCAACAGTACATTTTATTAGTTACAGGAGACCCAGTCAACCAGTTCACATTTTCATACCAAGACACCTGAAAAGACCTGTTATGACCTGCTGATTTTTGAATGAGATTAAGCTTGGGCTTTGGTCTGCCTTGCTCTTTAATTCTCACTTTCTCCTCATATGGCAGAGTGTCAAAACGTTTTGACAAAAGCATGTCCATGACGTTTGCCATTATAGCAGATAGATACCAGCTGTTAGCAGCTAGCACTGCAGATCCCAATAAGGCTCAAGCTAGCCTACAACCACGTTGACTGAACTACAAATGAAATAAACGAGTGAATTCACGAATGATCAAACTGATAGAATGGATGAAAGTTAACGGAGCACAACGAGTAATATTTACATTTATTTACAGAGTAATGTACAGAGACATCAATGAGAAGAAACATTTATATGAAAAGAAATTCAGACAGCACTTTGGCACACGACTACACTTTCTCGACATCCGCTAGGGACTGACTGATCATGCTTACCGTGTTCCTTGCCAACGCCGAAGTACAGCGACCGCCCTCCTTATGTCTTTCAAACACCACCTCCAATAATCCTTTATCAGCCCGGCTTCTTGGCCCTCCCAATGTCCCGTTTACCCCAGAGACATCAATGAGAAGAAACGTTTATATGAAAAGAAATTTGGACAGCACTTTGGCACACGACTACACTTTCTCGACATCCACTAGGGACTGACTGATCATGCTTACTGTGTTCCTCGCCGAAGTACAGTGACCGCCCTCCTCATGTCTTTCAAACACTACCTCCAATAATCCTTTATCAGCCCGGCTTCTTGGCCCTCCTAATGTCCCGTTTACCCCAGAGACATCAATGAGAAGAAACGTCCATCCATCCATCCATTATCTCTAGCCGCTTTATCCTTCTACAGGGTCGCAGGCAAGCTGGAGCCTATCCCAGCTGACTATGGGCGAAAGGCGGGGTACACCCTGGACAAGTCGCCAGGTCATCACAGGGCTGACACATAGACACAGACAACCATTCACACTTACATTCACACCTACGGTCAATTTAGAGTCACCAGTTAACCTAACCTGCATGTCTTTGGACTGTGGGGGAAACCGGAGCACCCAGAGGAAACCCACGTGGACACAGGGAGAACATGCAAACTCCACACAGAAAGGCCCTCGCCGGCCCCGGGGCTCGAACCCAGGACCTTCTTGCTGTGAGGCGACAGCACTAACCACTACACCACCATGCCGCCCCAGAAGAAACGTTTATATGAAAAGAAATTTGGACAGCACTTTGGCACACGACTACACTTTCTCGACATCCGCTAGGGACTGACTGATCATGCTTACTGTGTTCCTCGCCGAAGTACAGTGACCGCCCTCCTCATGTCTTTTAAACACCACCTCCAATAATCCTTTATCAGCCCAGCTTCTTGGCCCTCCCAATGTCCCGTTTACCCCAGAGATACCCGGCTTCCCTGGAAGTGACAATTTTGTCGATTTTAACCAATAACAACTAGCCGAAATTGGCTGTTCAAAGCCGTCTTGTAGACTGCAACGGATACCCAGCTGCCAGTCCATAGAGCCCATTGAAATAAGAAAGATAAGGTTATAGCCTGGCAGCAAAGGTGATTCTCGTAGTGAACTGCAAGTTCGTCAGACATCACTCAAATAAGTTACAGGATGACAGGGATAGTTATGAACGTAAATACAATCTTGGGCATATATTATGTTATGCAAGTTATTGTTTTAATGAGAATTCAACGTCGTAGATGCCACAGTTTGGGGAGAGAATTTTAGGGGAAGTTCGGCTTCCCTTGTTGTCTCTGAGAAATTGCCCCTGGCTGAAAGGTATATCCAGGTTCTAGAGCAACATATGCTTCCATCCAGACGACGTCTCTTTCAGGGAAGACCTTGCATTTTCCAATATGACAATGCCAAACCACATACTGCGTCAATTACAGCATCATGGCTGCGTAGAAGAAGGGTCCGGGTACTGAACTGGCCAGCCTGCAGTCCAGATCTTTCACCCATAGAAAACATTTGGTGCATCATAAAATGGAAGATATGACAAAAAAGACCTAAGACAGTTGAGCAACTAGAATCCTACATTAGACAAGAATGGGTTAACATTCCTATCCCTAAACTTGAGCAACTTGTCTCCTCAGTCCCCAGACATTTACAGACCGTTGTAAAGAGCAAAGGGGATGTCTCACAGTGGTAAACATGGCCTTGTCCCAACTTTTTTGAGATGTGTTGTTGTCATGAAATTTAAAATCACCTATTTTTTCTCTTTAAATTATACATTTTCTTAGTTTAAACATTTGATATGTCATCTATGTTCTATTCTGAATAAAATATGGAATTTTGAAACTTCCACATCATTGCATTCCGTTTTTATTTACAATTTGTACTTTGTCCCAATGTTTTTGGAATCAGGGTTGTACTCCAGGGTGTGATAAAGTCTTTGGAGTCAACTTTGTTATTGCTCCATTCTGTTGGAACAACAGTCATTTGGGGTCATTAGAGCTGCTGGAGTCACATGAGGCCATTTGTGAATAACCATTATTCTTGGTGGCTAAGGTGTGAAATCTCCCAGGTAGGGATGAAAGGACAGCATTGTAAGTGGGAGATAGGCACTGTTGCAGATCTCACCCTCTGTTGAGGGATGGTTTTTCCAATTTCACATAGGTGGCTTCCTTTACTCCTCTTTCAAACCATCTGTCTTCCTTGTCCAAAATGTGTACTGTCCTCATTGCTGTCCTCAAAGGAGCATGCCCTCTGCTTTAGGTGTAAATATAGAGGATGTGCAGTCACGTGACCCGCATGTGTGTACTCTGCCCACTCCGCTACATTGAACTGCATCAGGATAGTTTACCTTGTGCAAGCGTAATGGATCCAGGCAGTAATCCCCAAGAAAATTCGGAAAATACCCCGTCTACATTGTGTGATTACTTGTCTAAGTTTGTTCAGCATCTTGAAGGTGACGTGAGGCAGCGTTACATGGAAAAGTGTTCCAGGTTGGGGATTGCAGATCCGTACAACTTGCCGCAATCCTTGTTCAGGGAAAGTCAGAGCTGCAGTGCCGGTGATTTGCCTGATCTGGCCTACCACGACATTTACAATTTTCTTGTTAATCGTGAATCGTGTTACACTGGCAAAGCCCTCAAAGCTTACAAGAGCCTGGAAGCTTATAAATATTTTGTTGCAGGATGGATATCTCAACTATACCTCTGGAAGGTTCCAAAGAAGGAAGTCTACTTGATAACCTCACAGGTAAGTGGCATTAAGACGTTTATCATAAAGAGACTATGCAGGACGTTTTATCTTAAGAATGTTCGTAATCTAAACTCAGTCCCAGATAATGACCGGGTTGTAAATATGTATGTTTTTGTCTGAAAAACAGCCGCGCACGCCTGTGCAGAAGCTGCGCAAATGTGCGCAGCTTTCTAACCAACTGCCTTCTTATACTAATACTTCCTATGTTTCATGGACTGTAACAGCATTTGCTCATTTAGTAATTTTAATACATAATTTACTTTGATGAAATTATTCAGACACTCCAATGCCCCCCCCCCAAAAAAATCTGCGCGATTCAGCTGTGAAAAAGCCGGCATCCGCCGTTTGCATCCCTGTTTAAACTCACAGGTTAACTGACTTTAAAGGAACAGACCTCCGTATTTCCATAATGAAATATGCTCTTACCTGAATTGAGACGAGCTGCTCCGTACCTATCCGAGCTTTGCGCGACCTCCCAGTTAGTCAGACGCAGTCCGACGCGCTGTCATTCCTGTTAGCAATGTAGCTAGGCTCAGTATGGCCAACGGTATTTTTTGGGGCTGTAGTTAGATGTGACCAAACTCTTCCGCATTTTTCATGTTTACATAGGTTTATATGACCAGTGATATGAAACAAGTTCAGTTAAAAAAATTGAAATGTAGCGATTTTCTATGCTATGGAAAGTCCGCACTATAATGACAGGTGTACTAACACCTTCTGCGCGCTTCGGCAGCGCATTGATATGGAGCTCAGATATCAATGCGCTGCCGAAGCGCGCAGAAGGTGTTAGTATGCCTGTCATTATAGTGCGGACTTTCCATAGCATAGAAAATTGCTACGTTTCAATTTGTGTAACTGAACTTGTTTCATATCATTGGTCATATAAACCTATGTAAACAAGAAAAACGCGGAAGAGTTTGGTCACATCTAACTACAGCCCCAAAAAATACCGTTGGCCATACTGAGCCTAGCTACATTGCTAACAGGAGTGACAGTGCATCGGACTGCGTCTGACTAACTGGGAGGTCGCGCAAAGCTCGGATAGGTACGGAGCAGCTCGTCTCAATTCAGGTAAGAGCATATTTCATTATGGAAATACGGTGGACTGTTCCTTTAACTGGCTAATGAGGCTCGGTGGTCGGTCAAGATTTTTTTTTAGTTTTCGCCATCCCTACTATGGATTGGCCTTTCAAAGGCATATATGAGCCAAAAAGATAAAACATTGTCATAGACTAGGCCAGGGTAGTAGGGCTAGGCATAGCCATTTTAAACGTTAGAGACTGTCTAGTTTCTAAGTATGCAATTATCATTCAATCTGAAAATCAACTTAACAGATGTACTAGGAGTATTGAATTAGAAGATTACACCTACCTGATATGAAGTGTTCACTACAAATTCGGCTGGTAGAACTGGGGTTCCAGTTTTCTCTTCGCACAGCGGACACCCATTTTGCACATCTCTCCTCGTCTGCGGGGAATCTATAAAATGACAGGCCCTCCTTTTGGCCCTGTCTATTGGTACAACCAAATGCTGAACAATATATAACCATTCTTGAAAGATCTACTCCCACACACTTGATAATTAGAACGGGTTCGTCTAAGTTCTATGCGCGACCTTGCCATCCAAAATGGTGGATAAACAAATATCACGTGACCTCGTGACGTCACGTGCACGCTCTCTATACAGCAGAGTCTTGGCCTGAAGAGTTGGCCCTCTTATCTTGGGCCATACATTTGTTTAGTGGTTGTTTGGTTTCACCAGTGTATAGGTCCGAGCATTCCTAGCTACATTGGACAGCATACACCAGGTTGCTTTTCTGGGTATGTGGTGTATGGTTTTTGAGGTGTACTAGTCTTCATCTGAGTGTTTTACTAGGTTTGAAAAAATACAGGGATGCAGGGCTTATTAAAGATCCTCTTGAGGTTCTCAGACAGCCCAGACACATATGGGATATCCCTGGGTATCCCGTATGTCTAGTCTAGTCAGACTAGTTTAGTCTAGTCTAGTCTAGTCAGACAAGCTGATGAAGTGAACTGATGAAGCCTCTTGGATGAAAGGTGAAACATCTTCAAAGACTTAAAACCAAGTCCAGTTGTGTCCAATTCAATTTCCTTGAGCTAACTATGACCTGGATGAATGAGAATAGTCACAGACAGTTCTGCAACACATATTTTCCCCCTATAGTTTGGCAGGAGATCTAACTGAAACTGCAACCTCATCTCCAGTCACTGTCGGCATTCCACCACCTTACAAATTCTACTTTAATCCCTGGTTTTAATAGTAAACACAAAGGTATACTATGTATAAAACAGAGAGTACATTTAATGGGTAAGATCACAAACAAGAGAGTAAACGCAGAGGGAGGTGTAATGTCCAAAGTTGGTGTAACAGTTGGATTTCATTTGAATTTGTATGATTTACTGTATACACTTATTTTTTAATTAAATAATATAAATTCTAGCCATTTCTGCAACATTAACCTCAACATTTCATATACTTCAGATTGATTTTAAGTCCAAATTGTTATGAAGAGTGAGAACATGCTTATTGCTCTGGGAATTGTTGCTAGGATAATAGCCATAATAACTGCCTTTTCATTTGGATAAATTGCAAATTGTAAATATAAATATATTTAGGGAAACAATTATTGTGCCAGCATTTGTGCTATTAACTTTTTAATACAACTCACTTAATATTGCTGTAAGTTACTTCAGTTCATCTGAGCTGTAATATAAGGAGCACAAACAATCATCTGCACACGTCTGATGAGATACAGGATTATTTCCACCCTGAACAAGGCCTTGAGTAGCTGCTTAGGATCAAAGCCTCACCACGGAGTTCTGCTTAGCAATAATTTCATTGATTGATGGAAAAATATATATAAAGCAAAATAGCAGGCACTGATTGCACCAGCTGAGACAAAAGACATTTTAAAGGAGGGAAAAAAAGCATGCCTGAGTGCTAAAGTACAAATTGGCTTTGTGGGGTGAAGCAACATGCTCACAGCTGTCTCTGTTAAACTCCGTCCAGCAACGCTGAAGAGCTGAAATGAGTTTGTCTCATCTGTTACTTCTCAACAGGGTCTGACTCGACAACTGCAGTACAACTGAAACATAATAGCAGTGTCTAACACTATAGAGAAACCCAATTTAGCACAGTTGGAAAATATGTGGTGAAGAAAATGTGTTACTCTGTTGAGCTCTGGGTTCAAACGTACTGTAATAGGATCATTTACTGATCTGAAACTTGTATCCATGTCACAGCATTTCCTTCTGAATTTTCTCTTAAGTTGTACTCAGTGTACTCAAAGGGTAGTGAGGTTGACTGACAAGGGTACTAGAGACTTGGCAAACATTTCAGGACATTTCAGACTCATGGGGGAAGTCATGGACTAATGGTTAGAGAAGCAGCTTTGGGACCAAAAGGTTTGATTCCCTGGACCAGCAGGAATGGCTGAAGTGCCCTTGAGCAAGGCACCTAACCCTCAACTGCTCCACAGGCTGCTCTAGGTATGTTGTACATCATTCTGGATAAGAGTGTCTGCTAAATGCCATTAATATAATGTAATTTATTGGCATGAAAATAAAGTTAAAACCAAGTTAAAGGCTCTATTTTTCTGTAATGCAAGTAAACAGACGTGTCACTCTTAAGTGGCCTATAGGTAATTATTTCAAATCAAATCAAGTTTATTTGTACAGCGCTTTTAACAATAAACATTGTCGCAAAGCAGCTTTACAGAATTTGAACGACTTAAAACATGAGCTAATTTTATCCCTAATCTATCCCCAATGAGCAAGCCTGTGGCGACGGTGGCAAGGAAAAACTCCCTCAGACGACATGAGGAAGAAACCTCGAGAGGAACCAGACTCAAAAGGGAACCCATCCTCATTTGGGCAACAACAGACAGCCTGACTATAATCTTAACAGTTTTAACAGGTATAACCCTCAACTGTCCTCATGGGGCCCGTCCTTCACAGGAGTGGGGCGATAAAACTCCGACCAGACACAGGGCACCAGGATGGATCAAGCAGGTCCGAGGGGCAGAAGAGGCCAGCATCTCAATCCCAGGATCAACATGTAACTCAGAGGGACAGATGGGGGGGGGGGGGGGGGAAGAGAGAGAGAGAGAGAAAGAAAACACGTTGTTAGGTATGCCCTAAAAATGATAAGTATTAAATCTGTGTGGTAGGCTCGCAGAGACGAGAGTCTTTACATCAGGCATAACACACAATGGCATGTTAATATGGTAAAAAATATATCATGACCTGCTCTGGCTGGATGCTTGATTGGGTGATGGGAGCACACTCCTCAGCAATGATGAGATGCAGATGGGACCCTTAGGCCTGGCCAAGACAATTCAGTTACATTTCACCGGGTCTGGGACATGCGACAGAATGTCTGACGGCCGATTCCCTGCAGGCTACGATAGCCAGTCGAGGTCCCCACCGTCTCCACCAAAAGATTTCCTGTTGACTCCATGTAACTCAGAGGGACAGATTTGGGGTGGGGGGGAGAGAAAGAAAACACAGGTGGTTAGGTATGCCCAATGTCACCTGAATAAGTAGGAACAGTATACATATTGCACCGAGTACAAGCAGGGACTCCGGCAACTAACTATGACAGCATAACTAAAAGGAGAGAGCCAGAAGGTAACACAGGCATGAGGGAGCCCCGGGACATAAAGCAGCCAGCCACTACACCGTCAACAAACTTGAGTGAGCAAGCGAGTGGGGACTGACAGCATCCATACATCCCAGTTTACCAAAACACTCTATGTCTGAGGACCCTCCAGATCTACTCCTTTACCTCATAAACACCATTAACAAAAGGCTTGACTAAACAGATATGTTTTCAGCCTAGACTTAAATGCTGAGACTGTGTCTGATTCCCGAACACTACTTGGAAGGCTGTTCCATAACAGTGGGGCTTTGTAAGAAAAGGCTCTGCCCCCTGATGTAGCCTTCACTATATGAGGTACCAGCAGATAGCCTGCACCTTTTGATCTAAGTAGGCGTGGCGGGTCATAGAGGAGCAGAAGTTCACTCAGGTACTGTGGTGCGAGACCATTTAGTGCTTTAAAGGTCAATAGTAGTATTTTATAATCAATACGAAATTTGATTGGGAGCCAATGCAGTGTGGATAAGACGGGCGTGATGTGGTCATATTTTCTAGTTCTAGTAAGGACTCTTGCTGCGGCATTTTGAACTAACTGGAGCTTGTTTATGCACTTATTGGAACATCCAGACAGTAAGGCATTACAATAATCCAACCTGGAGGTAACGAAAGCATGGACTAGTTTTTCTGCATCATGCAATGACATTAAATTTCTTATCTTTGCAATATTTCTGAGATGAAAGAAAGCTATCCGGGTGATGTTATCAATGTGAGTTTCGAATGAAAGACTGGGGTCAATAATCACTCCGAGGTCTTTTACTGCTGCACGTGAAGAAACAGAAAGGCCATCCAGAGTTACTGTGTAATCAGAAAACTTACTTCTAGCTGTATGTGGTCCTAGTACAAGTACTTCAGTCTTGTCAGAGTTAAGCAGAAGGAAATTTATAAGCATCCAGTGTCTAATGTCCTTAACACATTCCTCAATTTTATTAAGCTGGTGTCTCTCATCAGGTTTTGCAGAGACATACAACTGTGTGTCATCAGCATAACAGTGGAAACTAATACAATGTTTACGAATAATATCGCCCAGAGGTAACATATATAGAGAAAAAAGCAGTGGACCCAAGACAGAACCTTGTGGAACACCAAACTTTACCTCGGTACGTCTAGAAATATCACCATTTATATCAACATACTGATAACGATCAGTTAGATAAGACCTGAGCCAGGAGAGGGCCATTCCCTTAACTCCCACAACATTTTCTAGTCTATCCAGAAGAATGGAATGATCAATGGTATCAAATGCTGCACTAAGGTCAAGCAACACAAGTAGCGAGACACAGCCCTGATCAGACGCCAACAGTAGGTCGTTTACTACTTTAACCAGTGCTGTCTCTGTGCTAAATTATTTGGGGGTGATATTCCAAGCACCATCATTAGATGTTGAGGGATGAACATAGAAGACTGTTTCAAAGCTAGAGAGTCTTCTTTTGGCTGCTCCCATGAGGGGTCACAGCATATCTGCAAATTTGATTTGGCATAAGTTATTACACCAGGTTTATCTGGGCTTGGGACTAAGTATGCACTGGCTTGTGCAACCCCAGTGGCTGGGTATTTTAACTAATCTGCACGTCTTTGATATGTGGGAGGAAACCCATGCAGATACAGGGAGAACATGTAAACTCCACTCAGAAAGGCCCCTGCCGGCCATGAGACAACAGTGCTAATCACTGCACCACTGTTCCATGCCAGTGGAAGGTAATTATTGCTTGTCTATAAATCTTCAACTTCCTCAATATCAGCAAACTGATTGTTACATGCTTTGAGAATTTGTTTAAGGTAACGCAGGCTTATGTACTCATGTTGCAACACCAGTATGTCTTTATGCATCATTTCTAGATAGAAGTGTAATTTTAGGGCATCAGTCATCACTATGATTAGTCTCTGTCGAAGCTGCCTGGATGTGGGTGGAGCACAGAAGTACGGCAGGCTGTTGTTAGTGTTCAAATTTATTTTTATTTGGCTTTTCAGCACAATACTTTCTCACTTGGGACACACACAGTCACACACACACTCAGAGACACCCCATCATGCTCTGGTCCCAATCTCTCGTCCTCTGCTCTCTTACTCCTTTTATGGAGCGCAGTCACAGCAAGAGACACACAAACACACATTAATTGACAACAGATGTAGCGATTTGACCACTCACCTTCCCTGACTCCACCCTCCATTCACAAACCGACGCTCGGCCACGCCCCCGCTGCCACATACCCCCACTGCCCGACTCAGGCTGGGGAGCCGTCCGGCCTGCAGCATACTCCCCCGACAGGACAGGAAGTCCACCACTACCACCTTTGCCCCCAGCCTGTGGACCACCTTGAATTTGAACAGCTGGAGGGTGAGATACTAACGGGTGATCCACGCGCTGGCATCCTTCATGCGGTGGAGCCACTGGAGGGGCACATGGTCCGAACAGAGGGTAAAAGGGCATCCCAGTAGGTAGTACTGGAGGGCGAGGACTGTTCACTTGATGGCCAGGCACTCTTTCTCTATCATGCTGTACTTGCTTTCATGCATTGACAACTTCCATCTAATGTACAGCATGGGACGTTCCTCCCCCTCCAAGTTCTGGAACAGAACAGTCCCTGGTCCCCTGTCCGATGGGTCCATCTGTAAAATAAAGGGGAGAGAAAAGTCAGGGGAGTGTAAAAGTGGCCCCCCACACAGTGCAGCCTTTACCCTAGAGAAAGCCTGTTGGCATTGCTCCGTCCACTGGACTGGATCTGGTGCTCCCTTTTTAGTGAGATCAGTCAGCAGGCTGGTGATTTCAGTATAATTAGGTATGAACCTACGATAGTAGCCAGCTAGCCCCAGGAACTGTCTCACCCCCTTTTTGGTCTTGGGCAGTCTGCAATTGCTGCAGTCTTGTTAATTTGGGGATGCACCTGCCCATAACCCAAGTGGAAACCCAGATACCGTACTTCCACCCACCCAATTGCACACTTTTTTGGGTTAGCTGTGAGACCCACATGCCTCCTTGACACAGCCAATCATTGCTATAGATGATAATATCATTGAGGTACGTGGCTGCGTAGGTGGTGTGAGGGCGGAGAACCCTATCCATGAGCCGCTGGAATGTCGCGGGAGCCCCAAACAACACAAAAGGAAGTGTGATGAATTGGTGTAACCCAAATGGTGTGGAAAATGCCATTTTTTTCTCGGGATAGAGTCGTCAAGGGGATCTGCCAACATCCCTTTGTTAAATCCAGTGTCGAGTAAAAATGAGCAGTGCCTAATTGATCTAGCAGCTTGTCAATGCGAGGCATTGGGCATGCGTTGAATTTAGACACTGCATTGACCTTTCTATAGTCCACACAGAGCTGGACCAACCCGTTGGTCTTGGTAACCAGGACCACTGGGCTGCTCCTCGATTATGCCCATTTTGTGCATGGCTTTGAGTTCATCCCGGACCACTTTTTTTGTGTTCGGGCAGGCAGTAAGGGCAGCTGCACACTACCACCCCTGGGGGTGTCTCAATGTGGTGTTCTATGAGGTGGGTGTGGCCAGGCAGGGGCAAAAACATGTCGGAAAATTCCTTCTGCAACTGGACTACCTCCATGGGTTGAGCCAGGGAGAGGTGGTCTCCACAAGGAACTGGAGTGGTTGGAGATGTCAGGTTTTGTTTTTGGACCTCTGGCCCCAGCTCTGCCTTCTCTGGGACTGCTGACACCAATGCCATGGGGACCTCCTCATTCCATTGTTTTAACAGATTGAGGTGGTAAATTTGCAATGCCCCACCCCTGTCTTTTTGCCTCACCTCATAGTTGACATCCTCAACTCACCGTGTGACCTCGAAGGGCCTTTGCCACTTGATCAATTTGGAGCTCGATGTGAGCAATAATACAAGCACTTTGTCTCCCGGTGTGAACTCTCTAAGGCACGTGCCCCTGTCATACAGTCGGACTTGACATTCTTGTGCCTGCCGCAAATTCTCCTGGGCTAAGTGCGAGAGTGTGTGGAGTTTGGCATGCAGGTCAAGAACATACTGAATTTCATTCTTACTAGATGAAGGTCTCTCCTCACAATTTTCACGTAGCATGTCCAAAATGCCACGCGGCTTATGCCCATATAATAATTCGAATGATGAAAACATGTAGAGGCTTGCAGGACCTCTCGTACTGCAAATAACAGGGGCTTGAGCCATTTATTCCAATTATGTGCATCCTCACTTAGGAACTTCTGAATTATGTTTTTGAGTGTTCGATTAAAATGCTCCACTAAGCCATCCGTTTGTGGGTGATAGACACTGGTGTGGATAGACTTAATCCCCAATAGCCCATATAGTTCACGTAGTGTGCATGACATAAACGTAGTGCCTTGGTCTGTCAGGATTTCTTTCAGAACCCTGACCTGGGAGATAATACAGAAGAACGCTTCCACAATACTGCATGCTGAGATATTGCGGAGAGGCACTGCTTCCAGATATGTCATTGCATAGTCCACCAAAACTAAAATAAAGTGATATCCCTGTGCTGACTGATCTAATGGCCTGATGAGATCCATCCCGATTCTTTCAAAAGGGGTCTTGATCAAAGGGAGGGGGTGCAAAGACGCTTTTGGAGTGGCCACAGGAATTACCAATTGGCATTCATGGCATGCCGCACACCACCGATGGACATCCCCATGAATCCCCAATAGAACTGAGCCATTATTCGGGCTAGTGTTTTGTCCTGCCCTAAGTGTCCGGCCATGGGATTAAAGTGAGCCACATGGAATATGAGTTCCCTGTGGCTCTTTGGGATTAATAACTGTGTTATCCTTTCGCCAGTTTGAGTGTCCTGCATCCTTAATAATAGAAAAGTAGGGGAAGGCTGGCGTTGCATTTGGCTGGAGAATTTGACCATCGATTACTCTCACTTGGCCAAATGCATGCTGCAGAGTCTCATCTCATGACTGCTCTAATGGGAAATCCACAAGGGGCTCCCCAAGAGAGGGAGGAGGGGCAGGGTGCTCCTCACTCCACGTATCGCCCTGACGTGGTGCTGATGTAGACGGCTTTGTGACAGCTTCTCCCACCAATGCTAGTCCAAGATCTTCCCAAGACATATTACTGCAGGACCCACTTCTTACTGTGTTTCATTAACTCCTTAAATCCTGGCCAATCGTCCCCAAAATCAGCGAGTGGGTGAGACGAGGGTTAACCGCTGCCTTTACACTATGCTTTTTTTCCCCAAAATAGAATGTGGACAGACACTAAAGGGTAGTTGTGAACATCCCTGTGCACACATAACACCTTCACCACTTGTGCTCTCCCTAATGCCTCACCTTGCACCAGGCTTTGGTGGATTGAGGTCTGGTTACAGCCGGAATCCACCAAGGCCTGATAGGTATCCCCTTGGACACTTACCAGTATATGATACACTCCGGCCTGATCGAGGGTGGTTTCTGGCACATCAGGGATCTGGACCACTGGGCCCACCTCCATCGCGGAGCACTGATTTTGGAGATGTCCCGGCTCCCCGCAGCACCAGCACACTAGCCCAGGCTCTCCCTCTGCACTGGTGTTACGGACATCACTCACGTGGGGGTGGGGGAGAAGACACAGATAAGGAAGGGGGAAATGGGAGGACACCACAGGTGCGTCGGGCCAGCTGGGGGGGAGCCAGCCCCCGCGTCTGCGATGGGGGAACGGGTCGAGGACAGGAAGCAGAGGGAGAGAGAGAGGCAAGAAGAGAAGGAGAAGCACGTCTTCCTGCTGTTGGAACCACCGCCATGTTGTCCTCTGCCAGCTTGATGGCTTGATCCAGCGACGCCGAGCGATGACACTGGACCCACTCTGCCATTCCTTCAGGAAGTCGCGCGATGAACTGTTCCAGTGTCACCAGGTTGATAATTCCCTCAGCATCGCGGTTGTCTGCCCTCAGCCACCACCCTTGAGTGAGGCACCCAACTCCCAACTGCTCCCCGGGCGCTGTTAGCATGGCTGCCCACTGATCTGGGTATGTGTGTGTGCTCATTGCTCACGTGTGTGTGCATCAGGGCTTTACATTAGCACCCGCCCACCCGCCAAATGCGGGTAAAATTCGGCTTTGGTGGGTAATGACTTTAGTCTCACTAACCACTTTGGCGGGTGATGATGGCGGGTGATTAAATGTCCTCATGACATTCATCTGATGATGAATGTCATGAGGACATTTAATGTCTCTCTCTACACATGTTCACACACACACACACACACACACACACACACAATTAATAGATAATACATAATCATACTTGATAATACACAATACTTGCATATCAAAACATCAAATGTTTTTCAGTGATAAATGTTTTGAATTGGACTTTTAATATTAGAATCAGTTCAGTTGTACTGAATATTATTTTTCATATTATACGATATTTCATATTGTAAGGGGCTTGAATTTGAGTTCAATAAACAGAATACCCTGTTTATATTTTTGTCTGAATTGGTTGCATGTTTTCATATAGGGAGCTACCTTAACAGCACTGAATACTTGAGTGCTACTGTAGAGATGCATTATACGCTGCCATTCATAATTAAATCTAGATCTTCTGAACTTTAACATATCATGGTGAAGAAAAAACTGCGATTTCCTGGCAACAAAATTGTGGCTAGTGAAAAGGCTGAATGGCTAGTGACTCGGGAAAACCACTAGCCACAGTGGCCGGTGAGCAAAAAGTTAATGTAAAGCCCTGGTGTGCATGTGTGTGTTCACTGCTTCAGATGGGTTAAATGCAGAGAGGAAATTTCACAAGTGTGTGATGAATAAAGTTGTTTTCTTTCTTTTCTTTCTTTCCTGGAGCTTTTGGCCAAACGCTAATGGCCAGCCGACCTCCTCCAAGCGCAGCGAGCGGAAGCGCTGATGCTGTTGCTCCGGGGAGCGGCCGACATGCTGGAGGATGGCTTTTTTGAGGTCCGCGTATTCGAGCCGGCTGTCGGCAGGGAGCTGCAGCCCGGCGAGCTGCGCCTCGCCAGTCAGCAGGGGAAGGAGGCACGCTGTACACTGCTCGACCCGCCAACCCCACGCTTGCTCAAAGAGCATGAGAAAGGCTTCTGGATTGTCGTGCAGACCCATCTTTGTTAGGGTGAGGTGGGGAGGGTCCACTACAGTGGCAATCATGGACCCCACCAATGCAAGTAGGTGCCAGAATGCCTGGCGGTCTTCTTGTTGGGCCAGCATCAAGGCTTAGAACCGTTGTTCCTGCTCCTTTTGGAAGGCGATCAGTGCTTGATGCTGGTTTTGCTGTGCTGTGGCGAGGGTACGGAGGAGGTCTTTAAAGGGCGAGGACTCCATGGGGGGGGTTCCCTTCTGCACTCCCAGGTTTTAGCACCACTGTAGAAGCTGCCCGGATGTGGGTGGAGCACAGAAGTACAGCACGCTGTTGTTAGCATTCAAATTTGCTTTTATTTGGCTTTTCAGCACAATACTTTCTCACTTGGGACACACACACAGACACACCGTCATGCTCTGGTCCCAATCTCTCATCCTCTATTCTCTTACTCCTTTTATGGAGCACCATCACTGCAAGAGACACACAAATACACATTAACTGACAACAGGTGTAGCGATTTGACCACTCACCTTCCCCGACTCCGCCCTCCATTCACAAACCGACGCTTGGCCACGCCCCTGCTGCCACAGTCTCCTATAGACAATACAATTCTAATTCAATTAATTTCTCTGTCACTCATTTAAAAATACAAAAAGTTAAGTATTATTTCTCCACAAAGATCTCAAGAAACTTAACTGGTGGCATGGTGGTGTAGTGGTTAGCACTGATGCCTCATAGAAAAAAGCTTCTGGGTTTGAGCCCAGTGGCTGATGGTGGCTTTTCTGTGTTGAGTTTGCATGCTGTCTGTGTGGGTTTGCTCCGGTTTCCCCCACAGTTCAAAGACATGCAAGTTAGGTTAACGTGTGGGTAAATCCACCTCAAATCACCAGATTTCAGAAAACGTTATATAATTTATAGGCATTTAATTAATTAATTAATTAATTAATTACAGTTTTCAGCAAGCTATAAACTGACATATGCAACTGTGGATCTTCTTTTATAGTAGTTAAAGACATCTAGTACCTAAAAACAACTCCTGAAAATTTCATGCATCTAGCATGAATAGCTCAAAAGTAATAACTTATTGAACTTAGCATCTTTTTCTGCACCACTCATTCATTCATTCATTCATTATCTCTAGCCGCTTTATCCTTCTACAGGGTCGCAGGCAAGCTGGAGCCTATCCCAGCTGACTACGGGCGAAAGGCGGGGTACACCCTGGACAAGTCGCCAGGTCATCACAGGGCTGACACATAGACACAGACAACCATTCACACTCACATTCACACCTACGGTCAATTTAGAGTCACCAGTTAACCTAACCTGCATGTCTTTGGACTGTGGGGGAAACCGGAGCACCCGGAGGAAACCCACGCGGACACGGGGAGAACATGCAAACTCCGCACAGAAAGGCCCTCGCCGGCCCCGGGCTCGAACCCAGGACCTTCTTGCTGTGAGGCGACAGCGCTAACCACTACACCACCGTGCCGCCCCTGCACCGCTCATTTTTACAGTAAAATCAGTGTCGTGCCCCATTTTTAAAGCCCCAATATCTCAAAAACTAATAAAGATATATAGCTGAAATTTTATATGGTATTTACTGGGAATAAGAACATTAGTTTGTGAAAGTATGAAGCAAATCAGAGATGGTCAGTTGGGAGGCCTCCGGTGAGTTCATATGGACTGACCCATGGGGTAGCCATGGCCTGAGGTTGGGCTGATGTGCCCTTGAGCGAGGCACCTAACCCTCAACTGCTCCAGGGCAGCTGTAGCATAGCTACCTACTGCTCTGGGTATGTATGTGTACTCATTGCTCACTTGTGTGTGCATGTGTGTGTTCATTGCTTCAGATGGGTTAAATGCAGAGGTTGAATTTCATTGTGTGCTTAAGTCTGTGTTTGAGTGTACGTGTGACAAATAAAGGCTTCTTGTTGGACTTAAATATTAATTCATGGCTACACTTTATACATCCACCATGTCACCTAAGCAGCTCTGTACTCAGAGGCTCATGGAACGAAATTCTTCCACTGGATTAAATAATATTTAAATTGTAGTTATACACTGCAATCAATAGCATTACTCTTCCATGACATTTGGATCTCTGTATCGAGTGATTTGGTATATTAACCCATTGAATGGTTTAAATAATTGTAGATGTGCCTGACAAACTTTGTAAAAGCAATGTAATCATTTGTACTTGTGGTTGATCTGTTGATGTACACAACAAATTCCCAGAATGGTTTCACTGGAACTTTCTAAAGTGAGCAATAAGGAATGGTGAGTATAAGCCAGGTGAGTATTTCCTCAGTTGAATCTAGTTAGCTGCAGTTCTTGCTAATTAGACAATATTTTTACACACTATGTTACTAAATAGGCTAATTTATGTACTTCTAAGGAGTTACTGACAGACTTTAAGAATGTATGCTTGCAAAACCAGCTCAGAGCAAACAGATTAAACTATTTATCATTTCTTTAGTTTGAAACAAAGCTCACAGAAACTGGAGATCAAAAGAAATAATCTCATATTCAATCCCTGTTGTATGGTAGCATCAAAGAGGTATGTTTTTGTGCCAGTTTTTCCATTTAGACCTCATTGCAGTCCTCCGATGATTTGTTGCTTCGCTGCATTGTGCCTAATTTCCTGCTAATAGCAGTAATTTTAATGATAATTTTACATTCGTACTGTCTTCTTGACTCACAAATGTGTCCTGTAAAATGATAATCTGTTCATTAAACTGTGTTTGTTTTATTATTGAAGATGCTATAGTTTAACAAGAGCTTCCTGTATTCATGCTGGTTTGAATATAAATTTAGACTGGGAGTATGTTTTAGATTTTAATACATTTAACTTGTTACTTTGTGATTTGTACTGATGAGTTGTTTGTAAAAGAGTTGACACTGAGCTGGTTCTTTGAGGTGAAAGTTGGATATACAGTACTGTACAAAAGCACATGTAAATAAATGCTGTAGACCAAAAATGGCTTAAAAATAATGAAATGAAATGTTTCAACATTAAAAAAATATTATAAACAGCAGTAAGTTGTAATAAATTAAACAAAGTCAGTATTTGGTGTGAGTTGACCCTTTGTTTAAAAAAAAAAGTCGTCTCAGGTACAATGAGTGCAGTTTTATAAGGAGATGAGCTGTAGGTTTTATTGAGCATCTTGCAGAACCAGCCCCAGTTCTTCTGGACACTTTGACTGTCACACTTGCTTCTTAATTTTGCACCAAAACCCAGTAGCCTTCATTATGTTTTCTTTTTTAATCTGAAAAGTGGTCTCTTGTGTAATATGCTGCTCAGATACAAATTTTTTTTTTCTGTAACATTTAATTTTGTGCTGGAAAACCAACGTTTGAAACTCTAAAATGTTTTTGTACTGACTCGATAATGTAAAAGTCATAAAATAGAAATCTATAGCAAAGTTTATATGAAAAAAAATAGGGGGCCTAAGACTTTTGTACACAACTGTATTTGTCACATACACAAGTTTAAAAAAAAAAGTTTTGCTCCTCATCTGTCTTTTCATGAAGAAATCTTCAGAATCCTCATCTGTTTGTTAGTTTATCAGAGCAGTCTTAAACAAATATTAAATATGGTTTCTCTTATTTTGTGCAGGTTATCATCTCAAAATCATAAGACTGTATTTTTTTTCCAAATTTCTTTATTGAATTTTTGCAGACAGTACAGAAAAATGCATCGATGTCAGATTGTGCCGAAGTATCTGCGTTAGAGTGAAGTACAAAAAAAAGACAAAAAGAGAACCCCAACATGAATCCCACTATCCCTCCCAACAACCCATGTCAGATGTAGTCACAACAAATGACTAAATTATTACACAACATATAACAACATAAGTAAATAATTGCAGTACAATAAAACAAAACACACACAAAAAAAAACCCCGAAAACAGGGGGATAGAGGAGAGATGTAAATAAAGAAAGTGTGTATGTGGGGGGGTATTCTCTCTTTCCAACTGTTAAGAAGCGCCCTCGGCATCATCAGGAGTAACATTAAGGCTATTAGTAATATAAGCCAGCAGTGGGTCCCAAGTTTTATGAAATGCTGTCAAAGATCCCTTCTGAGAAAACCTTAACTTCTCTAATTTTAGACATTGTAAAAATTTCCCGTATCCAACTATTGTGAGTTGGTGGAGAAATTTGTTTCCATTTGAGAAGAATGGCACGCCTGGCAAGCAAGGTGGTGAAGGCCAGGACACACTGTGTAGAAACGGAGATTTTTAGACAGAGGGAGACCAAAAAGAGCAGTCAGGGGATTTGGTTCTAAATTTGTGTTGAGAGCCTGTTTGAGAGTTTGAAATATATTGGACCAAAAGTTGGTCAGCCTCAGGCACGTCCAGAACATGTGTACATGGTCGGCTGGGGACTGTTTACAGCGGTTACAGGCATCACTGTGGTTTAGATATATCTTTGCTAATTTAGCATTAGTAAAATGGGCTCTGTGAAACACCTTCCACTGTAATAGACCGTGCCTAGCACAAATTGACGAAGAATGAATCAGTTTTAAGATGTCTCTCCACTGGACATCAGTAATGTCTACTCCCAAATCCTTCTCCCACGCATTTTTAGGTGATACAATGGGGACTGAGTTCAGAAGTGCAATCTTATTATAAATGCCAGATATCAGTCGCTTTTACCGCAAGTTGAGAGACAGTAATTGGTCAATTTCGGCTTCAGAGGGGTGATTTGGGAAATGTGAAACTGTTTTTGGATAAAGTGTCTCACTTGAAGATACCGAAAAAAATGGCTATTGGGTAGGTTGTATTTATCTGACAGAGATGCAAAGGACGTGAAAACACCTTCATACAGGTCATTAAGTCTTCTGAGGCACTTATCTGACCATAGACGAAATGTAGGGTCAGAGCAAGAAGGAAGAAATGCATGATTATTCAAAACTGGAGCACAAGTCGAAGCTCTATGTAAGCCGTGCTGTTTCCTGAACTGGATCCAAATTTTAATTGTATTTGTGATGACCGGATTGGGTGAGACATTATGGGCACTTATGGGGAGCTGGGAACAGATCGTAGAGTGTAAGGAGCAAGAAGAGGATGATATCTCAGTGTGAGCCCAAGGTGGACAGGTGTCTACACCCTCCCCATGGAGCCAATATATAAATTTATTGATGTTGCAGGCCCAAAAATAGCGGCGAAAATTTGGCAATGCTAGTCCCCCTTCAGGTTTAGAAAGTTGAAGAATGTTTTTTTAATACGGGCTGGTTTATTATGCCAAATGAAAGCACTGAGTTGTTGGTCGAGGTTAACAAAAAAGGATTTACTAAGACAAATTGGGATGTGTTGAAAAAGATACAGAAATTTCAGAAGAATAACCATCTTAATGAGATTAACTCGGCCTGCAAGGGACAAGGGGAGGGCAGCCCATCTAGACAAGTCCGACTTGCATATATCTAATAGGGGCTGAAAATTCTTCTGAAAGAGTTCCCTGAAGGGGCTGGTAATAAACACCCCCAAATACTTGAATCCTTCTTCAGCTATTTTGAAAGGAAATAGAGAATGTGGGAGGGATCTCGCCAAATTATGAACAAAAAAATAGCCCGTGTCCACATGGGTTTCCTCTGGGTGCTCCGGTTTCCCCCACAGTCCAAAGACATGCAGGTTAGGTTAACTGGTGACTCTAAATTGACCATAGGTGTGAATGTGAGTGTGAATGGTTGTCTGTGTCTGTGTGTCAGCCCTGTGATGACCTGGCGACTTGTCCAGGGTGTACCCCGCCTTTCACCCATAGTCAGCTGGGATAGGCTCCAGCTTGCCTGCGACCCTGTAGAACAGGATAAAGCGGCTACAGATAATGAGATGAGATGAGCTCACTTTTCTGAATGTTCAATTTATACCCTGGTAGGTGCCCAAACTGATCCAGAGTTGACAAAATTGAGGGGAGGGAGGATGTAGGATTTGAAATAAATAAGAGAAGGTCATCAGCATATAAAGAAAGTTTATGAACTAAACCAAAGCAAGAAATGCCTTCAAACTCATTCTGGTTTCTAAGCCAGATAGCTAGCGGCTTGATGGCTATATTGAACAACAAAGGAGAAAGTGGACAGCCCTGTCGGGTCCCAAGTTTGAGAGGGAAGTATACTGAATGAATGCCATTAGTATTTACAGAAGCACAGGGGGTGGCATATAGAAGTTTAACCCAAGAAATAAAGTTAGAATCAAAGCCAAATTTCTCTAAGATGAAAAATAGAAATCCCCACTCCACCCGATCGAAAGCTTTCTCTGTGTCAAGCGCCACTACGATTTCAGGAGTGTTTGACGTGGGTGAGAATATGATGTTCAACAGCCTTCTGGTGTTAAAGAATGGATGTCTCCCCAATGTGAAGCCTGTCTGGTCTAATGAGATTATTGATGGCATCACACTCTGGAGAAGGAGGGCAAGAACCTTTGCGAGAATCTTATCTATGTTTAAAAGTGAGACAGGTCTATAGTTCCCACAAGAGGTAGGATTTCTGTCTTTCTTCAGAAGCAGTGAAATAGATGCCTCATACAAGGTCACTGGTAGTCTGCCTTCAATAAAGGAATCATTGAACATTCTCACAAGGATAGGAGCTAGTAACATCGAGGATGCCTTAAAGAACTCGGTTGTAAAACCGTCGGGACCGGGAGATTTCCTGTTTTGCATAGAATTGATTGCTTCATATACCTCTGACAAAGTGATGGGTCTACCCAGTTCTCTAGCGATTTTTACGTCAATCTGAGGATACATTAACCAGTCTAAAGGATTAGGGGTCGCTGCCATAGTTGGGGCAACCCAACATATATATTCAGAAGTATACAGCGTGGTATAGAAATCAGAAAAAGATTTATTGATAACTACTGGATCCGAAGTGTGGCTACCATTAGGTAGCTTAATTTGAGAGATCAATCTAGAAGCACTAGTTGCACGGGCCTGCTGTGCCAGGAGTCTCCCTGCCTTACCGTATCTCCTTGCTCAAAAAAGTTTTGTTTTGATTGTCGCAGCTGTCTCTCCACTATGCGTGTCATTAACAGGTCATGTTCCGAATGTAGTAGTAACCGTTTCTTATAGAGGGTGGGGGATGGAGAGGTGGAGTAAGTTCCATTGAGCTTTAGAAGTTCCTCTGCAATCTCCACCAGCCTAGCCTGTTCAGCCCTTCTCATTTGGGAAATATAAGAGATCACCTGTCCACGAATAGTGGCTTTAAGCGCTTCCCACAGAATGCTACTGCTGACATCAGGGGTGTCATTAAACTCTATGTAAGAACGAATTTGAGTCGCAACAAAATCTTTAAACTTATTATCTGACAGCAAGTGCGAACTGAACCTCCATCGTGAACGTGGAGTTGTCTCCCGTGGAAAACTAACGTCAACTGTAGTAGGGGCATGATCAGAGATAGTTATTGGGTGGTACTCACATGCATTCACACAATCTAGGAGATTATTATCAAGTAGAAAGAAATCAATTCGGGAGAATGTGTGGTGTACATGGGAAAAAAAGGAAAAAACTATCATGGGGTTTTTTAAACCTCCAGGGATCAGAGATTCCCAACTGCGATGCGTACAATTTTACTACGTTCGCTGATTGACAGTGTGATGTGCGTAGGGGAAGATCTGTCAAGAGTCACATCCTGCACCAAATTGAAGTCCCCACCCATGATAATGCGGTGACTATCTGCATTTGGAATTTTTGCAAAGAGCCTAGTAAAGAATTGGTCATCATCCCAGGTCGGCGCATAAACTGAAATTAAGATCACTGATATATTCTGAAGCGTGCCCAAAACTATGACATAGCGGCTGTCAGTATCTAGAATTACCTTTGTTGGTTCAAAGAGGACCCTTTTATGAATAATAATGGCTGCCCTTCTAACCTTATCTGTAAATTTTGAATGGAATAAGTGGCTCATCCACGCTCTTTTAATACGTGGGGTGTCAGATGTTTTGAGATGTGTTTCTTGCAAAAACATCACGTCCCCTTTAAGGTACTGTAACTGTGTCAAAATCTTACCAATTTTAATCCCGTTGTTCATGCCCTTAGTATTCCAGGAAATCAGACGCAGTCCATTCACAGCATTAGCCATAAAGCTGACAATAACACGTTAAATTGACATTGCATTACCTGTATTCTGCACTGTAATGAAGGAAGAGAGAATGGGGAGGAAGAGTTGAAAAGGGAAAGAGAAAAAACAAAAAGAAAAGAAAAGGGGGGGGACACAAAAACAAAACATTAACAACATTTGTGACCACCCTGAGGGCTACACCCATAGAAAGAAACATCATCTGAGCACTCCAGCTCACAGCTAACCGCTAAACTAAGTCTTCCGGGGTCTCCTCCCTTGCATTAACAATATTTGACCCCTTAAGTCACAGAGAGAAAACGTCAAAAAAACAAGTTGAGTACTGTATTCCAGACCAGATATGCAAACAACTAACACTTAAGGTAAATAAGCACCAAGATTTCTTAAAGTAGGCAGGCCATTAACATGTTCCTATACATCAAATGAGATTAACAAAATACCTACATGTAAGAAACACTGATGTCCATCATGGGTTAGAGATGATTAGGTTCTAACAGATAGAAAAGAGAATTTAAAATAAAACTGTAAGGAAAATATGTAATAACCAACTGCAATCGGCATGTGAACAAGCTTCCCGTATTTATCACGAGAGCGGGTTGAAGATAATCTTAATTCCTAAAATAGTGTAAACGAGAGGGAAGAAAAATGAAAAAGAGGGAATTCAGAAATATTAGTGGATACTGGATCTCAAATCAATGTACAGGTAATATAGTAAAATGTCTAGCCAGTGACTTTTGTTCAAAACTCTGCACATTCATAATACCAGCAATCCATCAGCACCATGACAACTAATGACGCGGTTTGAGAATTAACTCCAGGCCCATCTGGGGCTGGTCATGACACAGTTTTATCACATTAACTCCGGTGCGTAGTCCTCGTAGATGGAGATGGGGGAGCCTCTGTACTGTAGCTTGCCTCTCCTGGCTCGGGCTTCGCGTATGATCCTCTCCTTCACCTGGTACCTGTGCAGCCTGATAATGACGGGCCGTGCTCTCTGCCCCTGCTTCGGTTTCTCGAACAGCGTACGATGAGCTTGGTCACATTCTGGCGGAGAGCTCAGGACATCTTCGCCAAAAACTTCCATGAGCAGCTCTGCAAAAAAGGCCGTGGGCCATGGCCCCTCCACTGACTCAGGTACGCCGACCACTCTGATATTGTTCCGCCGACTTCGGGACTCCAGGTCGCTAACTTTAGCTAACAGCTTAGCATTGCTCTCCGTCAGTGTAGCACAGGATGCCTCCAATGACAGCAAGTGCTTATCTTGTAGAGTAGCATTTACAGTACCTCGAGAGAGACCATCTTCTGAGCGTGATCTGACACCGTGGTGTAGACATGGTCCAGCTTTGATTCAAGTGTTGAGATGGAAGATTTGAAGTCAGTGGAGAGGGCTTGGCGGTGTTCTTCCAGGAGGTTAGCAATGGCTGCCATGCTAAATCCATCACTTGCCTCAAGCGCGGAACTGACCTTGGCACCCTGGTCTTTTACATTCTGTCTGGTCACATACGTTGACATATTTAGCTGGTGTGTTCGTCAGAAAAGACGAGTACGGCTATTGTTGTGACTTTTGGGGTCTTAAAGCGTGAAAATGAAAATAGTTGCGGGAGCGAGACTCGAGACACGTCTACTCCATCGCAGCCCGGAAAGCCTCCCATAAGACCGTATTTGTCATAAAAAGTACCATAATTAGAAACAATAATGTTATCACTTTTTTCTTATTTGGTCACTTGCATTACTCATATGATGGAATTACAGTTCAATAAAATGAATGTCTTCATATGTATAAACTCTTGAAGCTATATAAGAATTATAGTATTTTTTAAAAATTCCTGTACAATCAGTTTTCCCTATTAAATGAGAAATAGTGTAGGAAGATAAAGAAATGCCTCGAGTACTTCTCAAGTTCCTTGTGCTGAAGTCATTTTCTGGTTTCTTACTTAAGAATAAGCCAAAAGAGACTCACCACAGAGACATATTTGTGTTTATATATGTTAATTTCAGGACTTTTTGCCGAAGTGAAATTAATCCAGTTATTAGGAAATTCTAACACAATAAGTTATTCATTGCTTAATGAAAGCAAGGTACAAAGCTGTTTTCACCCCCACAATTCAGTTAGAACAAACTGTATGCTTTCCTTCATTTCTGTGAATGAACCAAAGCCAACTGGTGTCCAGGTTTGGAAACAAAAAAGGCAAAAGCAGAAACAATAGTGAGGGGGAACAGTCATGGAAAGATACTGAAGCATACATAATGAAAGAACTCTGATAGAAGTCAAGTCAAGTTTATATGTATAGCAATTTTAACAATAAACATTGTCGCAAAGCAGCTTTACAGAATTTGAACGACTTAAAATATGAGCTAATTTTATCCCTAATCTATCCCCAATGAGCACACCTGTGGCGACGGTGGCAAGGAAAAACTCCCTCAATCGACATGAGGAAGAAACCTTGAGAGGAACCAGACTCAGAAGGGAACCCATCCTCATTTGGGCAACAACAAACAACATGACTATAACATTCACAGTCCTAACATAAAGTCAGCTTCGTTGATGCTATAAACCCCCCACCGACGGAAACCCGAGCGCAAAACCGTTCACGACGACCACAGTCCCTAAGTCAGCAAGTCAACTGCAGTCCTAAAGTCAGCAAGTCAACTGCAGTCCCCAGCCACAAAAGCACCACTGCAAGAGTCCACAGCATCTCCCAGGTGTGACCCCCAACTGTGCACATGGGGCCACCCTCCACAGGGGCGATGCGATGAGACTCCAACCAGACATAGGGCACCAGGATGGATCAGGCAGGTCCAAGGAGCAGAGGAGGTCAGCATCTCGATCCCAGGACCGACATGTAACTCAGAGGGACAGATGGGGGGGAAGAGAGAGAAAACACAGATTGTTAGGTATGCCCAATGTCACCTCAATAAGTAGGAACAGTATACATATTGCACTGAGTACAAGCAGGGACTCCGGCAACTAATTATGACAGCATAACTAAAAGGGGAGAGCCAGAAGGTAACACAGGCATGAGGGAGCCCCAGGACATAAAGCAGCCAGCCACTACACCATGAACAAATTCGAGTGAGAAGCAAGTGGGGGACTGACAGCATCCATACATCCCAGTTTACCAAAACACTTTGTCTGAGGACCCTCCAGATCTACACCTTTACCTCATAAACACCATTAACAAAAGGCTTGACTAAACAGATATGTTTTCAGCCTAGACTTAAACACTGAGACTGTGTCTGATTCCTGAACACTACTTGGAAGGCTGTTCCATAACTGTGGGGCTTTGTAAGAAAAAGCTCTGCCCCCTGATGTAGCCTTCACTATACAAGGTACCAGCAGATAGCATGCACCTTTTGATCAAAGAGGCGTGGCGGGTCATAGAGGAGCAGAAGTTCACTGAGGTACAATGGTGCGAGACCATTCAGTGCTTTAAAGGTCAATAGTAGTATTTTATAATCAATATGAAATTTGATTGGGAGCCAATGCAGTGTGGATAAGACAGGGGTGATGTGGTTATATTTTCTAGTTCTAGTAAGGACTCTTGCTGCTGCATTTTGAACTAACTGGAGCTTTTTTTATGCACTTATTGGAACATCTAGACAGTAAGGCACTACAATAATCCAACCTGGAGGTAACAAAAGCATGAACTAGTTTTTCTGCATCATGTAGTAACATTAAATGTCTTATCTTAGCAATATTTCTGAGATGAAAGAAAGCTATCCAGGTAATGTTATCAATGTGAGTTTCGAATGAAAGACTGGGGTCAATAATCACTCCGAGGTCTGTGTCATCAGAAAACTTACTTCTAGCTGCATGTGGTCCTAGTACAAGTACTTCAGTCTTGTCAGAGTTAAGCAGAAGGAAATTAAAAAGCATCCAGTGTCGAATGTCCTTTACACATTCCTCAAGTCTATTAAGCTGGTGTCTCTCATCTGGAAACATACAACTGTGTGTCATCAGCATAACAGTGGAAACTAATACAATGTTTATGAATAATATCACCCAGAGGTAACATACAGTGGTGCTTGAAAATTATATGATTGTTATGGTGCTACCACATTGTTCACCATGAAACATGGATTATTTAAGCACTGCCTAAAAGCAGAGCTCCCGATGAGTATCAAATGTGTGCAAGTGGCGGCCAAAGCTGTCACTCATTATTCATGTTCTGGGAGGATCTGTCAGCCCAGGAAGCTGTATTTGTTATGCTACAGATGCTCACTGCTGTGCCTCTGTCAGAGGTTTAGCACAGTATGTTAAAAAGATTTGCTGTCTGTCATCCTGATATGTCATTCATGCACAATGTAAAGTTTGTGTGCTGTTTATTGATTGGGCTTCATTTGTATTCGGTGCACTGGTTGAACTATGGTTTAGCACGAGACTTTGAGTGCAGAGGTTAATGGTGCACATTTGGCGAACTTGTAGAGGTCCTTGTTTGAGTGGAGTGAGGTATGTAACTGTAGAAATCAGAGCGGGTGGGTGGAGCACAGAAGTACGGCAGGCCAGAACTGAGTTCCAAAAACTCTTTTTATTCACACTTTTCAGTCGCAAAACACACTCTCCCAGCCACACGCATACACACACACACACACACACAAGCCATCTGGTTGGGGAGAGAACTCTTCCTCTGCGCTCTCTCTTTATATGCACATACACTGCACATACACAATAGCCATTTAGCCATAGTACCTACTGCTTACTTTAATAAATGGGACTAGAACAGAGCTAGGGCTTACCAAGTGCACCAGGCTGACAGACAACAAGAGGAGAGAAGGGGCAGAGGCCCAGGAAAGAAACACAAACGAAATCACAGCACACAACAAAATCACAGCACACAACTGTCAATACAAAAAAAAAAAAATCACCCATTGTGCACACAGCAAAGGAAAAAACGAGAAAGCTCCACCACCTCCAAGTCAGCCGAGGACCCACCTGGATTGCTACTCTCCTGTCCAAAAAGGGAGAAAAAAAAAAAATACACAGATCAGGCAGATACCTACAGCAGCTACTGGCATTCTAAAGGGTTAAATACACTTAGAGCACAATAATGTGACTTAACTTTCCTCACAGCTAGGGCTGAACATTGTCCCGAAGCGCTCCCACTGGACGGGAAGGAAAAAAAAGCTACCCTGGTCACAGGAGGCAAAGTTAGACGAGTCATACAGATCCACAAGTATACATACACTCTTTCTACATATACTTAACTGGCATCATGCCCAAACACACCATACACATCCACCCACAAACACACAAGACAAAAAAAAAAAAAAACCACCACAGGCATGACTACATTTGCCCACTCTGTAGTACATTTCACAAACAAAACAAGCAAAACCAAAAAGAAAACTACAGGCACTTAATTACTACAACTTGGCCGCTTTGCACCAAGCCCCCCCCAAGTGTGCAGTAGCCCACAGGCTAACAGCGACTGTGAAGCAGCAGCAAGCAAGCCGAGCAGCCACCATTTGTAAGTGGACAATCAAACGGGAGACAAAACAGCAGCAGCGAAAGTTGTGGGAACAGCAGGCAAGCAGCTTCCAGCACATGCAGATCTGGAAAACAAAAAACTTAAAATGCTAGATCGCTTTATAAGCCACACATAGCAGGATTAAAAAAAAAAAAAAAAGTACATGCATACCACCAGGGGCGTCACTAGACCCAAGACCATACTGGGGCACAAAAGGGGCACAGGAAATGTATGCGAGCGCGCGAAGCGCGCGAGCTAAAAATTTTGCACTATATTTATATTTATATTTTTATATAATATATATTACATTTTATGTAATATATATTATATTTTATGTAATATATATTTATATATTGATATTTATATTTAGAAACGGCCTGCTTAAAACTAGTCACTAGAGCTGTAAAACTCAAAATGATTACGAGGACACTGAATCCAGGTCAATCATTTAATAATAACAGTATGAATATTTGCAACATTTGTGATAATAGCAATGTAATACTTATACTGTTGGTAATATTGTAAAAGAACATATTAACATACAATACAACACCGCCGAGTTTTTAAACTCAACCAAGAGTACTTAATGGCCAACAGTATTCACACTTGATACCTTTTAAATCACCAAACATATCTTTGTAAGCACACGCATTTTCAGCATTGAACATCTCTAAACACAATCCAAAAGCCTCTAAAAGCACCACTGTGTGTGTGTGTGTGTGTGTGTGTGTGTGTGTGTGTGTGTGTTACAAAAATGACAGTGGAATTACTGTCTACTAACCTGTAAACAGTTGAAAAACACGGAGAGATGGTTTCCCCTGCTCTGAATTTCATTGCATCTGAGGGCTGCTGGAGTCTGCGGTCCCCATAGCAACCAAGATGTTACTCATGTCACGCGCACACTTTTTTCACATTGCTTAGTGTGCGCGAGGCCAGCCAAAACTACCAATGTAAAAGCATTGTAGATGGTCTTCTTCGCGCATCGGTTAGCCTACCCCACGTTATGAATTAATTAAATTGCAGCTATTCCCAAGTTTAAAATTCAGAGCGTTTCGTCACTGGATTTTTTTTACTGGGGCACTACAGATCTATACTGGGGCACGTGCCCCAGTAAAATACCCCTGGCGACGCCGATGCATACCACACAAACAATGCTTTCGCTCCACTATGGACCAGGAAGAAAAAAAAACTCCGAAGCCAGTACATGCTCCGACTAAATCAGAGAGGCTGACGAAGCAGGAAGAACGGTTTAGATCACTATAAGTCCCGTATAAGACGATAGGAAGATTAGCAGATACAGAGATGCCTACCCCAAATTTTGAATTTCAGTATTCTTGAAAACATTTCAGTATTTTGGAATGACTTTCAGTAACATTAATTTATGCACATTTCCATTATAAAGAGGTGTATATACCAATATGTTTAACATTTAAATTATTAAAAAGTACTGTTTTGTGTGAATTGAATAAACAAACATGAGCAGCCATCTCAACTGAATTTCCACTCAACAAATTTCTAGAGCATACAATATATCACATTTTTATAAATACAAGTGTTCCCTGTTTGCTGACATTACGGTTGACTACCAATCATTGGTATTGAATGTAACTCCTCAAAAGTATTATATTATATTGCCTGGCAAAATGTTCTACCTGTTAACGGATTCTAATAAAATTTTTAAAAAATCTTATTTCATGCCAAAGAGTCCGACATTGTTATCTTAATGTCCCAATATATAAATATTTCAGCATAATGCTTCAGAAGAGACATTGAATAAAATTACATTTATATTGTATTTAAAACAGTGGAATGATCAATTTTTTGCCACAATCCCAACACTAATCATAAAATTCTGTTTTTGATCATACTACATGTACATTTGTACTTGCAACACTGAAAAGACTTTGAATTAAAGTACAGCCAGTGTTTGATATTTCAGTGAATAAAAATCATACATGTAAAAAGAAACTGAATAAGTTTAACTCACATTTCATGGCACTGATTGGCAAGTTCAACTCCAAGCATAGGTCAACCATCACCGCTTCAGCACGTGTCACGTTCCGTGTCTTTTCATCCACAGATTTCGTAAAAAACTGCTGGATACCCCCAGATTTACTTTCCGCCTGACTCGCCATTTCAGCATCCTCCATATGTTTTGTAGTTGACATGCAGCGTGCAGTCATCGCGACCACCATGAGTGATGTTAATGTCAGTTCTACACAGTTTGCAGTGCACGTATCCATTACCCTTTTGACTGGGTGTAATGCACAGCCATTCTACCGTATCGAAAATAGCGCAAACAAATGTGCGGAATCTGCGCATGTCACACACAGCACGTGCGGAATCTGCGCATGTCACACACAGCACGTGCGGAATCTGCGCATGTCACACACAGCACGTGCGGAATCTGCGCATGTCACACACAGCACGTGCGGAATCTGCGCATGTCACACACAGCACGTGCGGAATCTGCGCATGTCACACACAGCACGTGCGGAATCTGCGCATGTCACACACAGCACGTGCGGAATCTGCGCATGTCACACACAGCACGTGCGGAATCTGCGCATGTCACACACAGCACGTGCGGAATCTGCGCATGTCACACACAGCACGTGCGGAATCTGCGCATGTCACACACAGCACGTGCGGAATCTGCGCATGTCACACACAGCACGTGCGGAATCTGCGCATGTCACACACAGCACGTGCGGAATCTGCGCATGTCACACACAGCACGTGCGGAATCTGCGCATGTCACACACAGCACGTGCGGAATCTGCGCATGTCACACACAGCACGTGCGGAATCTGCGCATGTCACACACAGCACGTGCGGAATCTGCGCATGTCACACACAGCACGTGCGGAATCTGCGCATGTCACACACAGCACGTGCGGAATCTGCGCATGTCACACACAGCACGTGCGGAATCTGCGCATGTCACACACAGCACGTGTGGTTGTCGTAAAAATAAATAGCCGTGAACCGCGCATGGATTGAAAAAGTCGCTTGGACATTTAAAAACAACTCACTGGAATTTAAGACTTTATAATAATTCTGTACAGAATAACACTGGGCGGCACGGTGGTGTAGTGGTTAGCGCTGTCACCTCACAGCAAGAAGGTCCGGGTTCAAGCCCCGTGGCCGGCGAGGGCCTTTCTGTGTGGAGTTTGCATGTTCTCCCCGTGTCCGCGTGGGTTTCCTCCGGGTGCTCCGGTTTCCCCCACAGTCCAAAGACATGCAGGTTAGGTTAACCGGTGACTCTAAATTGACCGTAGGTGTGAATGTGAGTGTGAATGGTTGTCTGTGTCTATGTGTCAGCCCTGTGATGACCTGGCGACTTGTCCAGGGTGTACCCTGCCTTTCGCCCGTAGTCAGCTGGGATAGGCTCCAGCTTGCCTGCGACCCTGTAGGACAGGATAAAGCGGCTAGAGATAATGAGATGAGATGAGAATAACACTGTTTGCCGTAACATCGTATTTACATAACTTTTCCGCACAAAATACGACCAATCCGTACTAGTAGGCATCTCTGCAGATACATACCACATAAACAGTGCTCCACGCTCCACTAGACCAGAGAGAGAGAAAGCAACCTCCAGAGCCAGTGCGTACTCCTGAGGGCAAGGAGTTTCCCTCCTGTTGTAAAGTAACTAAAGTAAGCACGGCAGCAACTGAAAGTTGAACAAGGCTGCTCCACACATCCCACCACATCAACCAGGAATTAACAGCCCCCTACCATCACAACACACACCACTTCCTTAAATAGTCCAGAGTGCTCAAAATTAGTTCCTGTGTTAAGACCGAGACTTGACTCCTCCTAGTGGAGGGGAGGGGAATGTGAATATGCACCCCACTACAAAGAGTTAAAACATCAACGAAACTGTCTTCATGTTAAAACTGTTAATATTATAGTCATGCTGTCTGTTGTTGCCCAAATGAGGATGGGTTCCCTTTTGAGTCTGGTTCCTCTCGAGGTTTCTTCCTCATGTTGATTGAGGGAGTTTTTCCTTGCCACCGTCACCGCAGGCTTGCTCATTGGGGTTAGATTAGGGATAAAATTAGCTCATGTTTTAAGTCATTCAAATTCTGTAAAGCTGCTTTGTGACAATGTTTATTGCTAAAAGCGCTATACAAATAAACTTGACTTGATTTGACTTGTCTCTATGTGTCAGCCCTGCAATGATCTGGAGACTTGTCTGGGGTGTACCCCGCCTCTCACCCATAGTCAGCTGGAATAGGTTCCAGCTTGCCCGCAACCCTGCACAGGATAAGCAGTTACAGATAATGGATGGATGGATTTTTTGTGACTAATGGTTTGCCATGGGCGGCACGGTGGTGTAGTGGTTAGCGCTGTCGCCTCACAGCAAGAGGGTCTGGGTTCGAGCCCCGTGGCCGGTGAGGGCCTTTCTGTGTGGAGTTTGCTTATTCTCCCTGTGTCTGTGTGGGTTTCCTCTGGGTGCTCCAGTTTCCCCCACAGTCCAAAGACATGCAGGTTAGGTTAACTGGTGACTCTAAATTGACCGTAGGTGTGAATGTGAGTGTGAATGGTCAAGTGTCCATGTGTCAGCCCTGTGATGACCTGGCGACTTGTCCAGGGTGTACCCCGCCTTTCACCCGCAGTCAGCTGGGATAGGCTCCAGCTTGCCTGCAACCCTGTAGAACAGGATAAAGCGGCTAGAGATAATGAGATGAGATGGTTTGCCATCGCTATTATGAAGTTTATCTTTATTATTTTCAATATTCCATCCATCCATTATCCATAACCGCTTATCCTATGCAGGGCTGCAGGCAAGCTGGAGCCTATCCCAGCTGACTATGGGCAAGAGGCAGGGTACACCCTGGACAAGTCACCAGATCATCGCAGGGCTGACACTATTGCCGCTTTTCCACTACAAACGCGGCTGAGCCGTGCCGTGCCGAGTCGAGCTGAGTCGAGCTGAGCGGGGCTATTGAAGTTGCATTTCGACTACAACCGCGCTGAACCGTGCTGGCTGGAAGTGGGTGGACACATTGGGTGGAGTTAGCGAAAGTGGGTGGACGTCACGTGATGTCGTTAAGCAGCGCAAACAGTGACATCAGTGACAGTGGCGGAACAAGTCAGAGCCGGGCCGGGGGCGGGGCAAATGACCGGGCCCTTTATTAAAGCTTATCATAACATCATTTTAGGCTACAAAATGTCCGCAACTGCGGTGTTTACCAATTTCAACACTACCGGGTGCAACTATGTTATTTAGTACATCAAGTCCTTCAAACGAACATGTAACTCAGAAACAAAAAACATTAGGATACTGTACATGGCTCATAATAAAACATCAATAGCCTATACTGCGCACATTATTTGAAGGGCATACGAATGAGCGCTCAGAGTGGTGACAGGAAGAGTCAGAAATAAAAGGAGGGCGGTGCAAACCTCACTGAATGCACTGTGTTTACCAATTTCAACACTCCGGGGTGCAACTATGTTATTTTGTACATTAAGTCCTTCAAACGAACATGTAACTCAGAAACAAAAAAACATTAGGCGACATACTGTACATGGCTCATAATAAAACATCAATAGCCTACTGCGCGCATTATTTGAAGGGCATACGATGAGCCTTGCGCTCCGCGAACTCGTCCACGATGCTCTATGTCACTGATTCAGTGATCTTTTAAGCGGTAGTCTCACGACCCGGAGAGTAAACAATAAACATGGAGGACATGGAGTCGTTAGTGTTGCTGGTCTTGGTGCTGTGGCTTGCCAACAGATACTCGCAAGAGCGTATTGATGAGGCGAGGCGCATAAGGCTTCCGAAATTCTCGCAATTCATAATTATTCTTCTTCCGGGTTTGCGGTGTTTACAGATCCCAGCGCGCTCGCGGGGCGTGTGTGGGCATGTGAGGACACGCCTCCTCACCAATCAGTGCACAGGGGAGTGTCTGCTCACGCCCCCAACCTCAGTCGGCACGGTTTGGCTCGCTTCAGCCCCACTCCAAAACGGTGCGAGTTTTAGGGGCTAAGCAGGGCTGAAACGAGCTGAGTCGTGCTGGTTTTTGGTAGTCGAAACGCGAGCCGTGTCGGGCTGAAGTGAGCTGAAGCGAGCTGAAGTGAGCTGAAAAAGGGTAGTGGAAAAGGGCCATATGTGTCAGCCCTGTGATGACCTGGTGACTTGTCCAGGGTGTACCCCGTCTTTCGCCCGTAGTCAGCTGGGATAGGCTCCAGCTTGCCTGCGACCCTGTAGAAGGATAAAGCGGCTAGAGATAATGATGAGATGAGATATTATACTTGGTCATTTATTTATTGAGGAAAATGATCCAGTATTACATATCTGTCAGTGGCAAAAGTATGTGAACCTTTCCTTTCAGTATCTGGTATGACCGCCTTGTGCAGCAGTAACTGCAACTAAACGTTTCCAGTAACTGTTGATCAGTCCTGCATACTGCCTTGGAGGAATTTTAGCCCATTCCTCCATACAGAACAGCTTCAACTCTGAGATGTTGGTGGATTTCCTCACATGAATTGCTCGCTCCAGGTCCTTCCACAACATTTCGATTGGATTAAGGTCAGGACTTTGACTTGGCCATTCCAAAACATTAACTTTATTCTTCTTTAACCATTCTTTGGTAGAACGACTTGTGTGCTTAGGGTCATTGTCTTGCTGCATGGCCCACCTTCTCTTGGGATTCAGTTCATGGACAGATGTCCTGACATTTTCCTTCAGAATTCATTGGTATAGTTCAGAATTCATTGTTCCATCAATGATGGCAAGCCGTCCTGGCCCAGATGTAGCAAAACAGGCCCAAACCATGATATTACCACCACCATGTTTCACAGATGGGATAAGGTTCTTATGCTGGAATGCAGTGTTTTCCTTTTCTCAAAACATAACACTTCTCATTTAAACCAAAAAGTTCTATTTTGGTCTCATCTGTCCACAAAACTTTTTTTTCCAATAGCCTTCTGGCTTGTCCACGTGATCTCTAGCAAGCTGCAGACAAGCAGCAATGATTGTTTATGGAGAGCAGTGACTTTCTCCTTGCAACCCTGCCATGCACACCATTGTTGTTCAGTGTTCTCCTGATGGTGGACTCATGAATATTAATATTATCCAATGTGAGAGAGGCCTTCAGTTGCTTAGAAGTTACCCTGGGGTCCTTTGTGACCTCGCCGACTATTACACGCCTTGTTCTTGGAGTGATCTTTGTTGGTCAACCACTCCTGGGGAAGGTAACAATGGTCTTGAATTTCCTCCATTTGTACACAACCTGTCTGACTGTGGCTTGGTGGAGTCCAAACTCTTTAGAGATGGTTTTGTAACCTTGTCCAGCCTGATGAGCATCAACAACGCTTTTTATGAGGTCCTCAGGAATCTCCTTTGTTCATGCCATGATACACTTCCACAAACATGTGTTGTGAAGATCAGACTTTGATAGATCCCTGTTCTTTAAATAAAACAGGGTGTCCACTCACACCTGATTGTCATCCCATTGATTGAAAACACCTGACTCTAATTTCACCTTCAAATTAACTGCTAATCTGAGAGGTTCACATACTTTTGCCACTGACAGATATGTAATATTGGATCATTTTCCTCAATAAATAAATGACCAAGTATAATATTTTTGTCTCATTTGTTTAACTGGGTTCTCTTAATCTACTTTTAGGACATGTGTGAAAATCTGATTATGTTTTAGGTCATATTTATGTGGAAATATAGAAAATTCTAAAGGTTTCACAAACTTTCAAGCACCACTGTAACTGTTTAAACATGGTTTGATATGCCTTGATCTGAATCGCTAACTAGTTAGCTGTACATTAGTTATTAGTACACTAGCTACCACTTTTTAACTTTGTCAAAAAGATTTCCAAGCAAAACATGGGACGAGGTAGCATGGGAGGAAGTGATGGACAAATCAGTTACCTAGGTGTCTAGGACAAACAAGTTTCATATCCAGGCTAATCTGTTCATAGTTGACTGATGGACTTCTTATTCTCATGGCTATTGTAATCCTAAATAAAAGACAGTCGAAGGCAAAATCAAAAGTAATACAACTGTAAAGGCAAATATACATTTCCGAATCAGTTTTTATAATCTTATAATTTTATACTAATTAAGCTTATTGGCACTAACAGTCTTTTTTTATTCTTGGGTTTCAGTCACGTGACTAGGGTTGCCACCTGTGTCTGACAAAAATCCTGGACATTTCGACCATCCAATCGACCTTTTTGCTTGTAAGCAACGGCGCCCTTCACACATCTAACCCAAGACAAAAATCGCCCTTCTACACTGAAACTGTATTGCTCTAATTAGTAAAAATGATGCTTTTGCTAGTTATTTGTTTAGTTAATTGCTTTACATAATATAGCAGGTCTTCATTAGCCTGGCAAGCCAGACTAAATGTGAATATTTAGTCTGGCCTCGACCCGTAGACATTTCCGAAGCGGGTAGGAGGAACAAACCGCTGTCTTTCAAACTGTCTCTGTGCGTATAGGCCAACGCTCTGACCAATCAGCGCAACAGTGACTGTGACGTAGTCAGAGCGACAGAAAGCAGTGGGGGAGGCCTTGAAATAAATAATTTTTCAAAATGCGTATTAATTAATAAACATGTTCTAGATATTAAGAAGTTTGGAGATAATGACCACAAGTTTGGAGTCTGTACCACATACATAACATACACTCATTTTTTTTCCCCAAGTGTTTTTCAAGGGTTTGCTTAAACTGTTTTTGAGAGTTTTTATTTAGTGGTGTTTGGTGAAATAATTTCCCTTAAATTTAAAATAACGGGAAAATAAGAAACAATCAAAAAGTAATGTTTCAAAGCTGTTTATTAATTCTTTGTACTGCACAAACTAGTCCCATCCTTTTGGCTACGAGCGGAGCCAGCTCGTAGATCAGACTTTTGCCATAGCCGGTCGGCAAAACAGCGAAAACGTCCTTCTTGAAAAGGAATGAGCGGAGAGCCTCTTCCTGCTCATGTTTCAACGAAAACTCCAAGTCTAATTCTTCTAAAACTGATTCCAAAGCGGAGTTAAACGCGCGCTGTTCACTAGCCGTAGCCATCTTTCCTACTGCGCTTTCTCCAGCGTCGCGCAGCTTTGTCGTCACTCCTGCAAAAGCCCGCCCAAAGAATCCAAACAAAAACCTTGCGTTGTGATTGGCGGGCACGATTTGATGCCCGGAGTGTTTTTGTTTATATGGTGCGAGGCTAGACCCACTCGCTAGGCAAAAATATTTTTGGCCGCTAGGCGGGTGGGTCTAGTTTACTAGGCTAGGTCTTCAGTATTTTGGTTTATTTCCAACAGTTTTTGGTTGTGGACAACTGGGGGCAGTAGTGGGCACAGGTAAAAGGGAAATACATAATTAAGTTCTGTTTGTTTGCTTATGTGGAATAAAAATAAATAATCTAATTTTTCATTGTATCTAAGAATACCTGAATGTAACAATGTAAGGTGTAGTGTCAAACAGCTTACCTGATTGCTTAGAGTGTGGTGTGTGCTTTGCTTGTGCTTGCCTGTGCCTCTGCTGCTCTTGGCTAAACAAATACATAGGAGGACATGTAACTGATATAACTTGGCACATACAGTACATACAGGAGTATGTTACTACACTACACTATTTCGTTTAATTCACCAAAACCTTACCTAATCTTCCATTTATATTTGGTGTTTTTCTTTGCTGCTGCTGTGAGTCCTGGCTGATTTTCAATGAATGTCTTGAACTCAGTACAGGACAACTGAAAGTTTAGCCTGACTTGAAGCTCAGCCTTCACCATTGCAACAGAGAGTCTGTTTCTTTTATCAGTCCAAGCCGGTTCCAGGCTAGCACCAACTCTCTGCTGGGCCAGAGGAAAGAACTGCTTACGTCAGCGGGGGGGCGGAGTTGTTAAGACCAACAACAATAACAAGACCATGAAAGATCGCCATTTTTAAGCGCCGAGAAGCAGCAGCTGTACAAACGCGAAGTCATCCATTATTATTATTATTATTATTATTATTATTATTATTGTTGTTACTGCTGCTTCTTCCGTGTTTTTGCTTTGATATTCGCGCCAAGGTTTATGTAAACGTAGCGCCGTAACTGACGTATACAGCGACGTAAGTGACGTATACAGCGACGTAATGACGTATTCAGCGACGTGATGACGTGGCTCCGCTTAGTGGCGCTTAGCACGGGCGAGCTATGGAAAAGCAAACTGGTTCTCAGCTGGCTCGCAAGTTGAAATACACATTTTGCCCATCATGTACAAAAAACCGGGACATTCAGTGTCCCGAATTTTTATTTTTTTTTTCTGGGACAGACCATGAAAATCCGGGACAATCAGGAAAAACCGGGACAGGTGGCAACACTACACGTGACTTTTCTTAGTGATTTCACTTCTGGTAAAACAGCTGGTGGTCAAGCAAACCAAAACTGCGATAACTTATCAGAGTATGCTCGTAATCTAGAAGCCACTGCTCGCTTTAGATATATTCAGAAGATTGCTATGTGCAATGGAATAGACCCCTTCAGTCTGGAAAAGGAGGATTTGTCATACAATCATGAAAACTACCCTTCAGTCGAGTTCCCTGACATCTCGAACTATCTGCTGTTGCAGACATCCTTCTACACCACAAAACGGATGAAACCATGGAAGGGTATGGAGGCTTACAACTTTTTTGTATGTGCCTGGGTAAAGGACCTCGGTATCAAGTTGCTGTATGAATCCTGTATTGTTTTTGCCCGTGTAAGTATGTTTTTTTTTATCTTTTCTTTCATGTCTTTACAACGAAGTACTGCAAGTTGAAGTGTAAACAAACAACAGTTCTCTTGATTCTCACTTGTTTGTTCTTATCTCTCAGGTAAATCATTCACAAAGATCATCAGAAACCCCTTTAAAGACCTGGATCTTAGTTAAACAAGACAGAGAAGTGATCACGGCGCATTGTAACTGTATGGCTGGGTAAGAATTTTGTTCCGACCTTCATGCATATGCACATAGCAAGAAAAGTAGGCTACTTGGAAAACACTAAGGACATAGCTGAGAGAGATATACAAACCTTTCATGAAGTGATCACTGCAAACTCAAGCATGCTTCGACTCAGCTCCTTTTGATTTTAGTGAGAGGTTCAAAAGCTACCTTTCTCAATGTCTTTTTGTGAAACCCTGTTTGTTCACCCTTTTTTATTAGTTCGCAGGGAATGTTAAAAAAACTTTTATCAGTTTCATGGTTTGATTGATTCGAACAACCTAAAACAACGCAAGCGTAAGGCATTTTTCATGCGAGCAGTGCACCTTCAAACACTTTGTCAGCTGAGCTTTGGTTGACCAACAGCTAAAGTTTTGAATGACTAATGAGGTGGCTGTGATGTCATGTGAAACCCAAGAATTGTTAGTACAGTCCATCGAGCTCGTATTTATGAGACTCGCATGTTCTTCCTGCACATGCTTTCCATTACCATCATCATCATCAGATCCCACTCAGGGTCAGACTGTTGTCTCCAAGTATTTCCTTCCTCACTTCCTAATCACAACAGGCTTTATATGCAGAAAAAATTGATCTACTCTTCATCAGCTCAGATCCAGGCAATCGTGGAATTCACAATTACACATCCCATTGTTTTCTATATACAGAATGCTCTGGGTTACAGCAGCTTGAAACAGAAAACGTCTCAACACAAACATGTGCTACATTAGAATCTTTGAAGAGAATAATGATCATGTATTACATGAATGGTATTTATCCAAAGTAACGTACCCAGAGCAGTTGGAGGTTAGGTACCTTGCTCAAAGACACTTTAGTCATTTCTGCTGGCCCAAGGAATCAAACCAGCAACCTTTTGATCCCAAAGATGCTTCTCTAACCATTAGGCCATGGTTTCCCCCTTAAGTGTGTTTCCTTAGTCCAGATATAGATATATATATGGGCTGTCAAACAATTAAAAAAAATTAATCGTGATTAATCTCAGAATTTCATAATCACGATTAATCACATTTTTTTAAAATCTATGTAAATGAATAAGGCTTTTAAAGTGATGTTACAATTAAAATGGTGAACACATTTTATGCTAAAAGTACTTGTTAAAAACTGCTGGGACAAGAGAAAATGGTAAGGGAGTTTATTCACTCACATACTAGGCAGTACTGAACATACAAAACACAAAATTGGATTTTGTGATGGATTAGGGAGCTGTAGTCTCAAATATAAAACATGTAGTCACATACTACTGTGTCTCAGTTCAGACGTGTGATAAAAGAAAATCTCATCTCATTATCTCTAGCCGCTTTATCCTTCTACAGGGTCACAGGCAAGCTGGAGCCTATCCCAGCTGACTACGGGCGAAAGGCGGGGTACACCCTGGACAAGTCGCCAGGTCATCACAGGGCCGACACACAGACACAGACAACCATTCACACTCACGGTCAATTTAGAGTCACCAGTTAACCTAACCTGCATGTCTTTGGACTGTGGGGGAAACCGGAGCACCCGGAGGAAACCCACGTGGACACGGGGAGAACATGCAAACTCCACACAGAAAGGCCCTCGCCGGCCCCGGGGCTCGAACCCAGGACCTTCTTGCTGTGAGGCGACAGCGCTAACCACTACACCACCGTGCCGCCATAAAAGAAAATAAAAAACGAAATTAAACTTCAATTGTGCTGGAGTTGTATTCAGTCACAGCCTATAGGACTTCACAGTACTGTGCAAACAAAAATAAATTGCAGTTGGACTTCAATAAAGACATTTAGTGTCATATCACAGTGCTACAGCATACTGAAATCTCACTTTGCAAAAGTATAAGTGCATACCAAAACCAACTCAATCACCATAGACATATTATAAACATAGACGCCGCATTGAGCTGGTGGCCCCGTTGCTGGGATACGTCAGAGTGTCCGCCATATTTGATGTGGCAAATCTTCCCCGTAAACCAATGCAAGTAAATGGACTGAACTTCATAAAGCCCCTTTCTTCAATAATATTTAACTCGATGCCTTTTATTCACCCATTAAGATACACACACATATATTTGTGAAACAAACAGGCATCAAAACAACACATATAACTTTTAATGTGATGGTTATAAACATACATGTCAACCTTTGGTCAATCAAACCTGTATAACCAACCTCCAAAATCCGTATTTCCCTTATAAAATCCGTATAAGATGCAAATTAAAATAATTTACCTAAAATTTGAATGATAATTAACAATGATATATCCCAGTTACTTTTTATTCAATATTAATAACAATAAACCTTCAGAATGAATACAAAGCTCCAATGTTTGACAAAAACACAAAGTGTTATCAGCGTAGTTACGAAGGAAATACTTCGTTGTTTGGAGACAGGTTTCACCGAGCGGCTATTATGCGCGAGACTTCATATTAGCCACAAAGTCAGGAAAATCTGTTCGTAAAATTACGTTATAATGACCAAATACAATGAAAAGTGTTTTTCCAGTCTCACCTGTGAAAGGTAATCCCATGTGATCTCGTTTGGACAGTAAACCTGTTGGTACAGTTAAACGCAGCACATGAATGAGGCATCTTTATTCTCGGCTACTGTCTAGACGCTATACCAGAGACGGCTGAAGAATCTCCACTTTGCCACATCCAATATGGTGGCGAGGATGACGTATGATTCTACGCAGAAGGCAGCGTCTATGTTTAATCACACTCTTCTTTTGGAATGAAACTTCCCGTTTAACAGACCTTTCTCCATCACTCACACTTACTCTTATTGAAGCAGCACGCGACAAGCCTCAACAGGAACTACGGGTGACTCGCAGGGCCAAATTAGAATTTGCGTTAACGGCACTATTTTTTTTTAATCGCGATAAATTGAGATCGCGTTAACGCATTATCGGGTTAACTTCGACAGCCCTAATATATATATATTTATATATATATATATATATATATATATATATATATATATATATATATATATATATATATATATATTAGTTCAAGTTCAGTCACTCAAATAAACGAAATTTCTGGAACTAAGATAGCAAACTTGACAACACTATATTTACACTTTATTTACAATGAAAATATATACAAACTAAAAAAGCTGGTAGAAACCGTATGTAATGAATGAAATCGAAATGTAAGCTGATCTCTTACAATACACCACAGCACTTGCGAATCCGCAAGGGACTGAACTGAAATTCACCGCTGCCTGTCTATATTTGAAACGAGCTGTCAATCAAAGAAAATATCCGGCCGCTTTCACCAATCACGAGTCTCCTCGCGGAAACTGCCATGTCCCTCCCACTGTGAGGCTCGGAGTCCGTGGGCGGGCATTTTCGCAGTATTTGTCCAATAACCGTCTTGCATTTTGAGATTGAAGTGCATAGCTCCCAAATGCCATTGAAGTCCACTGAGGCTGGGAGTCCGTGAGACTCCGTGGGTGGGCGTTTTCACAGTATTTGTCCAATAATCGTCTTGCATTTTGATATTGAAAGCGCATAGCTCCCAAATGCCATTGAAGTCCACTGAGGCTGGGCTGCATCGCGCTGTCACGAGGGGGAAAAACTCACGCGCACATTAGGTAAACTGGGGAAAGTTATAATGGAATGATTTCGCACTGTAGTTGGGTTGAGCACATATATTTCTGTGATTCTGGATCTGAAATAGCAATGTTATAAGGTCGGCTATAACATAAGCCTAGCGCAATTCATCCTACACGATGTTCGTCATTTTTAGAGGAGGCTGAGCCTCCCTCGTTGTCTTAGAGCAATCGCCCATGATCTAAAGAAGTAGAAAGCCAAACTGGGGTGACTATTTCCCATAACACAATACGGCGTACACTGCAGAGGAATGGCATGCATGGATGCCGTCCACGAAAGAAACCTCTCCTAAAGCCCAGGCACAAAAAAGCCCACCTAGAGTTTGCCAGGGCCCATGCTGACAAAGATGAAGACTACTGTGACTCTATACTCTGGAGTGATGAGACCAAGATAAATGTTTTTGGAACTGATGGCTTCAAAACTGCATGGCGTCACAAAGGTGAGGAATACAAAGAAAAATGCATGGTGCCTACAGTGAAACATGGTGGTGGCAGTGTCCTTATGTTGGGCTGCATGAGTGCTGCTGGTGTCGGGGAGCTGCATTTCATTGATGGCATCATGAATTCACAGATGTATTGCTCTATACTGAAAGAGAAGATGCTACCATCACTCCATGCCCTTGGTCATTGTGCACTTTTCTAATATGACTAAACACACATCTAAGGCCACTGTTGGATTTCTGAAGAAGAACAGGGTGAAAGTGATTCAGTGGCCAAGTATGTCTCCTGATCTGAACCCAATCGAACACCTATGGGGAATTCTGAAGAGACAAGTTGAACATCACTCTCCATCCAGCATCCAGTCACTAAAAGAGGTCATTGTTGAAGAATGGAAAAAGATTGGTGTTGCAAAATGTCACCAACTTGTTCATTCCATGCCTAGAAGACTTGGTGCTGTCATTAAAATTTATGGAGGCCATACAAAGTACTAGATGTAGTAGTTTTTGTTGTGGGGTGTACTCATTTTTGCACCACCCTAATTTGAGTAAAACTGAAAAAAAATGTGTAATCTAAGTTATATTATTAACCTTACTTTCACGTTATAAGTTAAACAGATGTTATATTAAACTTTGTCTTGTCAACATTTTGGAAATTGATTGTGTTCATTGAGATATTGTTTAAAATGTTACTTTTCAATGGGGGTGTACTCATTTACGCTGAGCACTATATATCAGGGCTCAAAATTCGCGGTGGTCCGGTCGCCCAAGGCGACTTAATTTGTCATTTGGCGGGTAATTCCTGTCACTAGCCAGCCCGGCTGGCTAGTTGAAAATAAAAAATATATATGAAGCGAAGATTCAGACTAGGGTTATGCGATATATCGAATATACTCAATATATCTCAGAACATTCTGAGTGAGATACATATAAGTATTATATCATAACTATCGAGTATTTTATGGTCATCTGCCGACTTGCGTTTGTTTCGTGTTTGTTGCGTTTGTTTAAAACCTTTTCCGGTGGTTTTCTTCCTGTCCCTCAGGCAGTAACGTGACAGGCTGCCTAAGGGTAAAAAAAAAAAACAATAACATCACGCACTCGCCAACCAATCCCGGGCGACATCTCGGTGCTGAAAGGAACTTGCGGGAAGATTTCCTAGTTTTGGTTTACAGCACTGACTCAGGTCGTGCAATCGCTGGTGTTGCATAGGCTACTGTGTAAGCTCTGTCAATTTCAGCGACAAATTAAAAATGGAAGCGGACGAATTGGTTCCTAAAAGAACTAGTAAGGGGTCAGTCATCTGGCATTTTTTTGGATATCGCGAGGAGGACGTGGAACAGCAAATGCCAATTTGTAAAGTGTGCAAAGAAACAGTATCAAAATACTTGGGTCTTGAAATAAATGCACATTAGTCATGAACCATGGTAACTACTCTCTTTTGTGTTATTTTTGACAGAAGTAAAATTCATACATGAACAAATTTTGGCGAGTTGTTTTCTGTTTGGCTAGTTACTTTGGAAGGTAACTAGTCCGGCTGGCTGGTGAAAAAATATATGAATTTCGAGCCCTGTGTATGTGTGTGTATGAATTGGTTGCCCCCAATAGCTCCTGTTCCACACTCCAGCCCAGTTGGTGGCGGTAGTGCATCTTTTTTAAGTTGGTTTGCCTACCGTCAAAAAATAAATAAATAAAGAAGAAAACCCCCCAAAATACAAAAAAAAAGCAACAAAAAATATGGAATAAAATTATTTGATGGTAAGACCGTATCTTTTTTACATTTTTCAAGAATTATTATAGCATTTTTCACAAACTGCTACTGTCATTTCGCCTGTTTATTTATATTCTAAGTGGAAATGATTTTGTATCAAGTTTTTATTTATCGAATTTGCAAAAAATAAAAATGCTCTGTTTCTCAAAATCCAGTGAATTTGGACAGAATAAAACAGTTATTCCACTCAATCTCGTCATACATGTCTTGTAGCCAATTCTGTTCTATGCGCCTCATCGGCTATCAGTTCATGTATGACAAGATTGAGTGGAATAACTGTTCAATATATTTTATTTGCAAACAGTCAGCATGGGTGCAGGTTTTCATTCCAATCAAGCAAATGACACACCTGAATCTACCTGTTTAATCAGTTGACCTTGGCTTTCGATAGACAATCAAGCATGGCCATTTCCTGATGAGACTAACACTCCAGCCTTATATTAATGTGTTTAACTTGCTAACTCGCCCATCATATTATTATATTTTTAACTACCACATTTCCCACAGGCAGTTAGGTTACCAGGCAAGAAAAACATGGATCTGCACTAGCTAATTATTTTATCATCTGTTGAACCCTGAAAATTATATGTTTGCATTATTTGTACTTCTCAGTTTGCTGAGGCATCATGTATTAAAATGTATGGATAGCTACCTTGATTGAAGGTTGCTTGGTTAATCAGTTTTAATATCTACTACTACTACTACTACTGTTAGGCTGAAATGGGAAAGGACACATTTAAAGAGGGAATAGGGCTATGTATAATTCATGATTGTGTATGCGGCTGGAACATTTTCGATAACAGTATGATAAAATTTGAAGCAACCAAATCTCCTTCTGATCTCCTAAATATAATCGAGACTGGCTGATCACAACCCTGTGGTTAACACCGTATCACCTTCATCTCAGACCTAAAGCTATTTTCCCAGCTGCAGGTGACTTGTATGAAAACACTCTCTCTGTTGCTGAGAGTTTACCAGATATTAATTTAAGTTCAAGGTGAGCGCTGTTCTGCTCAGGATTAAAAAACAACAATGTATTTCAAGCAGTTATTCTGAATGAATAAAAGCCTGTAGCCCTTTTTTTATTATTTCATTTTAGTCACTCTATAGAACACAATAAACACAGATTCAGAGTGAAAATGAACCTGATATGACATTGCACTTTTCCCTGATGTAGATCTGACAGATTTTACAGATTCGATAATGTCCTGGCTTTCTGATCTCATGAAACCTGTTTTATATCTGGGCTATGAACAGTAGTCAGATATAGATGAGTAGCCTATATGAAGTGTTTTTATGAATCGTTTGACCTTGATGTAATGTGATTTGATGAGCTCTCTTGGCTTACATTGTTTTACACTTTGTAACTATTCACTCACTCATTAAATTGTACTTATAGATACATTATTAAATACAGGAAAGTTACTTATCAGAGGTTTATTTTTGAATTCTGTGAATTGTCAGTGAATTGAAACTACACAAAAAATATAGGCATGCTTTTTTAACCCAGCTGATGAATTGTGGGGTTTTTTGTTCATTTTGTTTTGTTTTGTTTCCCCCCCACGTTAGTAAAAGTTATGGTTCATAGGTATATGTGCCAGTTAACGCACTGCCTCGGTCACATTTTCTCATATAAAACTGCTTCTTTTTTTATTACTTTTTTGTTCCACTATAAAAGTGGAAAGTCTTACGTATGAACTCAGTTTGTAATGTTATTTATTTGTATAATATTACCATATCACCAAAGTATATGTTTAGTTAGATAGCGATACTCACCAGCCACTTTATTAGGAACACCCATCCATCTGCTGTTTTATGCAGTTATCTAAATTAGCTAAATCCCTTGACAGCAGCACAGTGCATAAAATCATGCAGATACAAATCAAGAGCTTCGGTTAATGTTCAAACATCAGAATGGGGGAAAATTGTGATCTCAAAGTGTGACTTTAACTGGGGCATGGGTGTTGGTTTGAGCCAGATGGACTGGTTTGAGTATTTCAGAAACTGCTGATCTCCTGGGGTTTTCACACACAACAGTCTCTAGAGTTTACACAGAATGGTGCGAAAAACAAAAACCATTGTGTGAGTGACAGTTCTGTGGGTGGAAACAAACGCCTTGTTGATAAGAGAGGTCAGAGGAAAATGGCCAGATTGGTTCGAGCTGCCAGGAAGGATATAGTAACTCATATAATCATTCTTTACAACCATGGTGAGTAGAAAAGCATCTCAGCATGCAACAGCAGAAGAGACAATTGGGTTCTACTCCTGCAGCCAAGAACAAGAATCTTAGACTCAAGAACAAGTTCCTATTAAAGTGGCCGGTGAGTGTATACAGTGTGTGTGTGTGTACTATGTTTTGTAATCTTTTTCATTCTATTTCTTTATAAATGCACCATGGGGAGCATGAGGGAAACAGTACTTCATTGCACTGTATACTTGTACTATATATGGATGCATTAACAATAAACCTCTATTGAATCTTGAAAACATATGTGCACTGTTGTAGAAAAATAATCAATAATGGGTTGGTGTAATGCATCCTGACCCAAAGCGGAGTTACAGTTACCACACTGAAGTTGATTATTTTCCAATAGCAACATGTCACAGTGGTTTTTTCCCCCCCTTTTAGAATACAGCAACCTACCAACAATTACATATTTATTTAGACATGGTATATTTTATCAGTTTATAGTTACATATATCAGTTTTTATTCCATCCATGTTCACTGGATATGAGCAATAGCGCACTTTGATTAGCTACTCTTCTACTAGGCTATCAGCGCATATATTGTGAGAAAACAAAATGGTGGAATATGTTGCTGAACCAACCAAGGATGAAATAAAAACACTACTCGAAAACAAAATCCCCCAAAATACAAAAAAACAACAAGATATGGAATAAAAGTATTTGATGGTAAGAGTGTACCTTTTTCATTTTTCAAGAATTATTATTATACCATTTTTCACAAATTGCTACTGTCGTTTCGCTGGTTTATTTACATTCTAAGTGGAAATTATTTTGTCAGATGTTTTGTATAGAGTTTTTATTTATCAAATTTGCAAAAGATAAAAATAAAAATGCTCTGTTTTTTTTTTCAAAATCCAGTGAATGTGCATATAGTAATACAGTTATTCCACTCAAGCTCATCATACATGGCTTATAACCAACTTGGTGAGACATGCCTCATCATCTGTCAGCTCATGTACAACTTGATTTCATAGAATAATTGTTACATAGTTGTAGAACAAACATTTAACACAAGGAAACTCACATAAATGACTGAAGTGTTATTGTGTTGCTCGTCACTAGTTGATGTATAAAAGTATTCCACATGGTAATTCATTACATTTTTTTTTGTTATTTAAAAGAAAATTATTGACAAAAAATATGAAATTATGTTTATGGAGAATATTTGTTACATTTTTCTACATTACAGCTTGTACATTTTGGAGGTTATTGTTGTTCATTTATTTATTTAGACCCTGGTTGGCAAAAAAAAAAACATTCAAAAAAACCCTATACTCTGACCCAAATAATACATTTTTAAAAATTCTAAAAAAATTTTAATTGTGGCGGCACAGTGGTGTAGTGGTTAGCGCTGTCGCCTCACAGCAAGAAGGTCTGGGTTTGAGCCCCGTGGCCGACGAGGGCCTTTCTGTGTGGAGTTTGCATGTTCTCCCCGTGTCCACGTGGGTTTCCTCCAGGTGCTCCGGTTTCCCCCACAGTCCAAAAACATGCAGGTTAGGTTAACCGGTGCCTCTAAATCGACCGTAGGTGTGAATGTGCATGTGAATGGTTGTCTGTGTCTATGTGTCAGCCCTGTGATGACCTGGCAACTTGTCCAGGGTGTACCCTGCCTTTCGCCCACAGTCAGCTGGGATAGGCTCCAGCTTGCCTGTGACCCTGTAGAACAGGATAAAGTGGCTAGAGATAATGAGAATGAGATGAATTTTAATTGTTTTAATTGTAATAGCGCTAGCTAGCCAGCCAGCCAGCCGGCCCCGGAGCGCTAGCTAGCCAGCCAGCCAGCCGGCCCCGGAGCGCTAGCCAGCCAGCCGGCCCCGGAGCGCTAGCCGGCCCCGGAGCGCTAGCCAGCCGGAGCGCTAGCCGGCCCCGGAGCGCTAGCCAGCCGGAGCGCTAGCCGGCCCCGGAGCGCTAGCCAGCCGGAGCGCTAGCCGGCCCCGGAGCGCTAGCCAGCCGGAGCGCTAGCCAGCCGGAACGCTAGCCAGCCCCGGAGCGCTAGCCAGCCAGCCAGCCAGCCCCGGAGCCCGCTCAGTAAACTAGTAAATACAGTAAAGGAAAAACTTATAACGGGCCATGTCTCAACAGACTAAGAAGTTATTTCAATGACATTTAATAACATTTTGTTTATCCTGAGGACCGAAAGTAAATGAAAATGTGAACAAATCTTAGCTGTCAGTGAACAATCCTGGTGGAAGCAGGTAAACGTCGTTCTCCAAGCCTGCTAACCTCAATTTTTGCAAATACCTCTCCCTCTGCTCGCCCTGTAAATGCCCTACGTCGCTGGATAGTGAAGGTGTTTTCTGCATCTCGCTCCTTTTTCTTTTATGTTTTTCGTTTGTCGCCTTCCTCGCATTCAAACTGATTCGAGCCGTGCCGTCCAAAATGGCAGCGTCACATGACTTGGTCACGTGAGTGAAATACCTCAATAGGTGTGAATGAATGGTTGTTTCCCAAGCCCAGGAATAGGAGGGTTGTGGGAGGAAGGGCATCCGGTGTAAAACTATGCTCCAATTAATATGATAGGTGAATCAGTAGGCTCCACATGGACCCCAACCTGGCAACAGTGCTGTAGAAGATGATGATGATGACTATCCACTGATATACCTTCTAAGCTTTACTCTGAAACCAATTCAAGGTATTTAACAAAGCATCAACCCAGGTAAAAGGTACATACTAAAGGAAAAGTACAGTTTGGTACCTTTATTTCTGCAAGTGCATTATCTTGTAGCATCAAATATGTTAATTCATGGCCACACCTTTAAAAAAAAAATATCCACCTTACCAACACACAGTATCTGCTAAATGTTTAACACTTTCCAGGTCCAGACTCCTATTCTTCACTTTTGCATCGACAACCCCAAATGAGAAAAAGTTGGGACGGTATGAAAAATGCAAATAAAAAAAAGAAAGCAGTGATTTCTAGATTTACTTTGACTTGTATTTCATTGCAGTCAGAATGAACCCAAGATATTTAATGTTTTGTTGGTCAACTTCATACATCCATTTCTGCATTTCAGGTCTGCAGCAGATTCCAAAAAAGTTGGAATGGCGGCAATTAAGGGCTAGTAATGAGGTAAACCAATTAAATAATGATGTGATTGGAAACAGATGATGTCAGCAGGTGATTGTAATCAATCTTTGAGGAGCAAAGATGGGCTGAGGATCTCCAGTTTATAGACAAATGTGAGAAAATTATTGAAATGTTTAAAAACAATGTTACTCAAAGGAGGATATGAAGGGATTTGGATATTTCACCCTCTGACATACTTAATATAATTAAACAATTCAAAGAATCTGGAGGAATTTTGGTGCATAAAGGGCAAGGGCACAAGCCTGATCTGAACACCAGTGATCTCTGATCCCTCAGACGGCACTGCATCAAGAACCATCATTCATCTATAGCTGATAGAACCACATGGGCTTGGGATTACTTTGGCAAACCTTTGTCAAGCTCTACAATATGGAGTTGCATCCATAAATACCAGTTAAAACTTTACTGCACAAAAAGGAAGCCTTATGTTAAGTGTGTCCAGAAGCTCCGTCAACTTCTCTGGGCTCAGAGGCATCTAGGATGGACCATCACACAATGGAAATGTGTATTGTGGTCAGATGAATTAGCATTCCAGGACTTTTTGGAAGAAATGGACGCCGTGTGTGCCGGACCAAAGACGAAAAGGACCATCCAGACTGTTAGCAGGAACAAGTCCAAAAGCCAAGGTGTGTCATGGTATGTAGTTGTGTCAGTGCCTTTGGCAAAGGTAATTTACACTTCTGTGATGGAGCATTACTGCAGAAAAGTATATTGAGATTTTGGAGCAACATATGCTGCTTTCAAGACAACGTCTTTTCCAGGGAGATTTCAACAAGACAATGCAAAACCACATTCTGCACACATTACAAAGGCATGTCTGTGGAAGAAGAGGGTGTGTCCTCTCTGTCCCCAATAGAGAATGTGTGGTGAATTTTGAAAAGAAAAGTATAACAGTGATGACCCAGGACTGCTGCACACCTTAAGACTGGTTTGCAGGAAGAATGGGAAAAAATAACACCTGAAACACTTCATCACTTGATGTCTTCAGTTCCTAAAAGTGTTGTGAAAAGAAATGGCAAAATTACAAAGTGGTAAATGTTTTATCATCCCAAGTTTTTTGAAATGTGTTGCAAGAATCAAAATTGCAACATGTTTATGTTGTGAAAAAAACAATAAAATCCATGAGATAAAACATCAAATGTGCTGGGGGGGTTTCAGAAGAACGCCAAAACCAGTAGCTTTTTTTTTTCTCCTCCTGCGTAAAGACCACAAGCGGAGGCCATCCACAATGGATCTGCTTTAATATAAACAGCTCTTCGATTAAGGTATGTGAATCTTTTCATCATGGCACACCTTCAGCTTGTTCAGTGTGCTGAGTGCAGTACATTTAGTCATTCTTCCTCCGTCACTAGTGACAGCTTTATTTGTGAAAAGTGCAGATTATTTAGCTCTCTGATGGAGAAGATTGCAGATTTAGAAGTGTGTATCCAGGCTTTAGAGAAGGCTAGTGTGAATGAGAACAGTGTAGTTTCCAGACATGTGGACTCGAGTCATGTGACTTGGACTCGAGTCAGACTCGAGTCACCATTTTGATGACTTGAGACTTGAAATCCCTAGATGAGGAACGATTTGCAACTCGACTCGGACTTGCACGCTGTTGACTCGAGACTTGACTTGGACTTGACAGTTTTAGCTTGCAATGACTTGGCGTATCAGGTATAAATATTCTCCCCCCCCCCCCCGATTTTGAATCCAAGTACACTCGTTATTATTTGAATGCGGTGTAGCTCCTTGTCCTAGGCTACGGCAGCTCAATCCACTAGCACTAGGTGTCACTCAAGCACTTCAACTGGTTCAAATGAAAAACCAAACGGTGATGGACAACGAGGACGCTGAACATTGATGACGCTGAATGATGAATGGACGGATAAAAACATGATTCCCCGCGTAATTTCCTTTGGATTTAAAGAATACTCCAATACAGATGGCAAACGCATTGCTACGTGCAGAACATGTGGAGCCACAATTTCGGACAGCCAGTCAACCACATCAAACTTCGTTCATCACCTGAGGCTGCATAAGGACAAGTAAGTAACAAAGCTAGGCTACAGCTAGCAAGAATCTGTACAGGCTAGTTGGTGGCTAGAAGTGGAATGTGTTAATATATTAACGCTGTCAAGGATTTGTTTTGCTTTGCTGAATATAAAATAGTGAAGTAGATTTTTTTATTGGATTGCTTTTGTGCTCAGTCTAGTGTTAGATTATGTAGGCTAGGCTACCAGTTAACACACATTGGGAAGGCATAGCCAGAAGGTGGTGATTTGGTCAGAGCAGAGAACGTTTACAAGATTGTTATAAAGGCTCTGGTCAGAACGACACAGACTTATGATAAGAACCGGACAGCAAAGGATAAAACGTGAATCAAATAAACAGTTACCCAGGCTGCAAACTAAGTATGTAAAACAGAAGTTCGCTCTTTGCAATGGGAAAGTCAGTGCTTGTCATGAAAGGCATTTAAACCACTGAGACGAGATGACTAGCAATGCAAGTTAAACCAGGCGTTTAACTGTTTGCTATGTACTGCACCAAATCGTAGACGCTGTGCGATGTGTGTTATTAGTGCTGGGATTACGTGTCATCAGAGACATTCAATTCTATTCTCTTCCTCTCTCTGGTGTCATGTAGGCAATGTGAATAATGGGCCATTTGGGCTATGTAAAATGTAAGCTCAGCTGACGTTTTATAGCGCAGTACATCCCGACAGATTGGAGTGTAGCCTACTCCAACGCGAAGCATTATCCCACAGTCTTACCCAAACGATAGGGCACACAATGCCTCTATATAGCGTGGCTTTACCAGTGCATTTATTAGTCTCTGGCGAGAAACCAAATTCGCCAAAAGCACGCAACTTGGATCTGGAGGATTCCGCTGAACATTCTGAAATTCACAACAACTGTTTATTCTACTTTATTATACGGCTCTCTAGAATGTTGCCAGGGCTTCATTCTCACATTCTGGCCAGAGCCCTAGAGGACTCTGATTCTGGCTACATCGTCACAACGTTCTGTGTTTACTGAGGCTACCGGTATTTTAGCGAGTGTTTAGTGAATGCATTGTGGTCTAGCTAAACTGCTAGGGAAACATCCTGGCTGGCTTGTATTAAACATTATACTGTGTATAAACAAATATGTTCAGATTAAATGAACTCAGACTTTGATATTGAAAATGATAAAAACATGTTAATGTCTACATGATTAAAAACAGAAAACAAGTAGGCCTACTAATTTTACTTTTTTTTTTTCTTGTTTAGATTTGCAGAATATCTGAAGAACAAGATCATCCCAAGTAAGACAGAGCAGCCGTCCATTTCTAGATTCCTTACTGCAAAAGATACACAGTACAATGCTACCCACCCACAACAAAAAGCCATCACAAATTCAATACTAACAGATTTGGTCATTGGATGCAACATCCCTCTCTCAGTAGTGGAGAACAGATATTTCCGGAATTTTTTGTCAGTTAGTTGGTCTCTCTCTCACACACAAACGTACTCAAGTCACATTGTATTGTGTTAAAGGCATGTCATGTTGTATGTTGGGACAGTGCCTAACTTCAGAAGGAAAACCATTCTTTGATTCTAAAAGTACACAGATCATCTGTTAGCTTGGACTTTGAGATTCATGTCTTAAAATGCACATGAAAAGCATTTTTATGTGAAAAATGACATGAATAAAATGAAAAGAAAATGATTTTTGTTACACAGTACCAGTACTAGTTTTGTTTAGAATTTTGTTTTAATTTCTCACTAATTTTCCAATAAAAAATTTAAGGAAATGGTCATACTTTCACTCATTCTCACACCCTTAGTCTCCAATGTACACTGACTCACTCAAACTAAACTCACTGAAAATTTAGGATGCTTTACTAACGTTAACTAACTAATCATTGTCTCCTCTGAGATTCTTTGATTGTCTTGGGGCACAAGCTCTAAAACATTTTAAAATGGAAAAGAATGGGTGTACTGTAGTTACTTGTGCTGACTCTATGAATCATTGACATTACATTTAGCAGACATTTTTATCCAAGGTGACTGGCAAAGGAGGACATACACTGCAGTGTGGAGAGGTAATACATTTGTGATCAAAAATGTGTTGATTGCCTGTAGAATAAATGGTGACTTGTTAGGGACTTGGAAAAAAATGAGACTTGGACTTGGACTCGACTTGGCTTGGGTAGGACTTGGACTTGGACTTGACTTGGTCAAAAGTGCCTTGACTTGTGACTTGACTCGGACTTGAGTGGTAGGACTTGAGACTTACTTGTGACTTGCACATTAGTGACTTTGTCCCACCTCTGGTAGTTTCTGCAGGGGAAAGTCTGGATGCCCTAGGTGGAGTTAGTAATCCCCCAACTAGTGCATTGGAGCCCTCACAGTGGGGCGAATGGGTGACGACTCGACGGCATAAGTGTAGAGCCAAAGCTACTGCTGTGGCTCACCCATGGGAGCACCACTCCTCTCCGCTTCACGTGTCGAATAGGTTTGCTCTCTTTAGTGATGCACCTGCTGAGAAACCTGAAAGAGCTCTGGTTATAGGGGACTCTATCATACGGCACGTGAAATTAGCTAGGCCTTTAGGGACACCAGCAGCTTTAGTCAGGTGTATATCGGGAGCCAGGGCGCCAGACATAGCAGGTAATCTTAGGGTCCTAGGCAAGCACAAGTTCTCACAGATAGTTATCCAGTGGTCAAAATACTTTTTTCCAGTGTTCTGCAATATTGCAGAATGTCAATTTTGTTCTGCAATTTGGAAATATTTTCTGCAAATACACAAGCCTCCATACTACACCCTTCTCAACCTAATAATGCCTATATTTACATCATATCTAGCTTTACAACTCATAGCATTACTGTAATTCTTTATTCTCTCACTCTATTTTTAATTTCAGTCTTCACAGATCCTTCTCTGCAGCAAAGTTATCATTCCATGATACCTCCACAGGTCTTTCATCCCCCTCGCCCTGACACTACGGGCTACTATAACTTGAAGTATACCAACTAATTCATAAATGTACTAGTTATCACACCCACACATTATCCTTCCACACAACATACTAATAAAGTATGTACACCACAATAAAAAATAGAACACAACTGTTCTTCAAGAAACAAAACATTCATTTTCATGTTACACGTCATGTTACATTTTGTCAAGATTAAGTTTCTAGCTTGAACAATAGATTGTTACCCAAAATGTACTTCATTCAGTGTTTGCATCTGCAACCTGTAGTTTTAAATTGAAAGCAAGGTTTCAATTCTACACTCTGTTACATCTTACGATGATGCAAAGAATTGATGCCATTAAGGAATAAAACCCAACTGGCAAATGGAAAGACGTTTGGGTTCATTGTGTTTGCCTGGCTTCTAAAGTGCAAGGTCATGAACTGAACTGAGAACTACTGCAGGGGCTTCACTGCTCTAAACTAACAACAGAGAACTGGGTACAAACTAATCATGGCAGAACTGAGAGCTACAGAACTACTGAGAGCTACAGAACTGAACCTATGAGCTTTCTTACAGGGCAACTCTTTTACTTTGTGCTAGTCTGCACCACAGACAAGACAGCACTAGTAAAAAAAAAAAATAGAACATGTACACAACATGTATTAGTGTAGCTTGGTATGAGAACAAAATATTCAAAAGTATCTATGAATAAAGGTAAAATACAGTTGCTGTCTTCAAAAGGGATATAATATCAGTATAATTTTGCATGATTCAACAATACAATATATACAAACCTATACAATTTACCAATATATATGTATGCAAATATAACAGTGACCATCTTCATTTTTGTCACCCTCGCGGACGCGCGATCTGTCGCTGTTGTTGTTGGAGTCACACTGGCTGCTGGTTTTGCCAAGATACGATAAAATCATCCTTGTTTTCTTGGCTTTTTGTCGGACTCTTGCCCCGAAGAAACAATCCTCTTCTTGGGAGCCATGTTTGTTGTGCCGCATTGAATTCTGGGAGATGCACGGCGAAAACTGCCAAACACTGCCGAGGTAGTTGTCGGTTCCTCCCGGCGGGTATTAAAAGTGACAAAATCTTACATCAGAAAATGGCAACTGCCCTTATTTGGTTGTTGTTGCCTTTCTTCAGTATTACGTAAATATTGCTCAACTTTGACCTGGAAAACGCCGTCAGGTTCGCGCAGCACAGGTTTCAGTTTATTTACAGCGCCGCTAGTTTGCTAAATTGAGAACCATTGAATCCTGAGCCTGATTTTTTTCATTCTGCAAAATTGCAGGTTGTTTAATTTTTCTTCTGCAATCTTGAAAATCATTCTGCAAAATGCAGACGGCAGATGGGTATTTCGAACACTGTTATCCATGTAGGAGCTAATGATATATGCCTTCGTCAGTCTGAGGTTACCAAGAGTAACTTTGTAGAGGTTAGCAAAATTAGTGAAGGTGATGTCCGATGCTGTAGTATGCTCTGGCCACATCCCAATGCGGTGTGGTGATATAGCTTACAGCAGGTTATGGTCACTGAACTGCTGGTTGTCCAGGTGGTGCTCTGAAAACAGCGTGGGCTTTATAGATAATTGGACTAATTTTGAGGGCACTGCTGGCCTGTTAGGGCAGGACTGTATCCATCCCACTCGGGATGATATTGATGATATCGACTCTGATATTGAATTTACACTTTGTTGAATTAATTCAATATCGTAGTCGCCACTGAAGTCCACTCGATCCTTGTTTACCATCAATGGATCGGTCACTCATCAAACAGTCCGCCAGAATCCGAGTAGGGAATGGCTGCAACAGCCTCCGGGGAATGGCTGAGCGTAGCTGTCAGTCAAACACAAGTTAGCCAATGGGAATGCATTCCTGGACAGCCCACCCACACGTGAAGTTTGTGCCAAAACTGCAAGCAAAAAGTCAGGGAGCGCAAACGAGAAAGCTGGAATCGCAACCAAAATAAATTACGTCAAACAAAACTGAGAAAGACGCGGAACAAAAATAAAAGGTTTCTGAAGAGTAATAGACTGATATTTTGCACGATTACATGAATAATTTGTTTGCCAGTCTAAAAAAATTGACTTTTTTTCTTTTTTTGTATTTTGATTTGTCGTTTTTGTTTGATATTTCAAAAGTATTGTATGAACATTTTGGCACAAAATTGATTTCATAATAACACATCTAACCAAGGTTAAATGAACAAAATAAATAAATAAATAACCTGGTTTCACCTCATTTTATAACAGGGCATGTGACTGTGCTTAAGAGTAATTGTCATACATCATTGTCATAAATGAAGTGATTCTGATTCAGCCCAAATAAAGATCAGCTGTTTCTGGAAAATTTTATTGGCACCTTCCTGGTTTCCTCCAGCTGCTGAAGCCGTGGTACATAAAGAGTTTATAAAGAAGAAGAAGCCTTTATTTTGTCACATGTACACTCAAGCACAGCAAAATTCCTCCTCTGCATTTAACCCATCTGAAGCAGTGAACACATGCATGCACAGCAGTGGGCAGCTATGCTACAGCACCCAGGGAGTAATTAGAGGTTAGGTGCCTTACTCAAGGGCACTTCAGCCATGATACAGAAGGGGAACATGAACTCAATTCATTCACTACACTCTGCTCACATTTTTCCTGCTGGTCCTGGAAATCAAACCAGCAACCCTTTGGGCCCAAGGCTGCTTCTCTAACCTTCAGGCTATGGCTGTCCCCCAGAGAGGCTGAACAAGCTCTCAGTGTTGAAAGATATCTCAATTACTTGAAAAACATAAAATATACCATGGAACACCAAAAAATGCCGCCAACAAGTGGAGAAAATGGAGCACCACCGTGACATTACCAAGAACAGGTAAGGGGGAAGCCTTGGGCCCAAAGGATTACCAGTTTGATTCCTGGGACCAGCAGGAAAAATGTGAGGGGAGTTCAGTGAATGAACAGATTTCCCCTCCCTCTGGATCATGGCTAAAGTGCCCTTGTGTCAGAAATGGTGAGCTGAGGTGAAGTGAGGACCCAAGAGCAGACTCAAAACAGGCAGTGTACAGAGAAAAACTTATTTAATGAAGTAGAGGGCAGGGGTACAGTAGGGCTCAGGCAAAAATCAGTGGTCAAAGAACGGCCAGGAGGTCAAAACACAGAGGAGCAGGTAGGCATGGTCAGGGACAAAAACAGGACAGAAAAATTGTCACAAAAACCAAAGAACACAGGGACAAGGGAAATCCAGGTAGAGGAATCAAAAACACAATTCAAAAGAACAGGCAGGTAAAACGGGCAAAAACTGGACAGAAAAACTTGACAAGGAACAATTCAGGCAGGGGGAATCAAGAAGGCACAATACCAAAGGGCTGTAGCGAGGCGAGGAAAGTCTACAAGAGACAGTCTGGCAAATGGAGTAGCTCCAAACAGTTCTTAAAAAGGCCCTGGATGATGAGAGAGGAGTGGTAGCAGGTGTGGGAGTGCTGCTTCAGGAAAATGGCCTTCAGCAAGGCAGGACTGAATTTCTGTCCCGGATCCGGCCTGGAGCCGGTGTGGAAGTCCCACAATCTCAGGCATGGATGGACTGGACCGGACTGTGACAGTATCCCCCCTTCAACGGGTGCCTCCAGGTACCTTAGAAAATGCCTCAGGGTATTGTTGGTGGAAGTCCGTGATGAGGGTGGGATCCATGATGAATGTGGCAGGAACCCAGCTCCTCTCCTCAGGACCATACCCCTCCCAATCAACCAGGTGCTGGAGTCCTCTGCCTCAGCATCGTACCTTCAGCAGCCTCCTGACAGTGAAGACCTCACCACCATCTATGAACCTGGAAGGAGGAGGAGGTTTGGAGGGTGGGAACTGGAGACAAGGGGTGTGACTTGGGAGACATGGAAAGTTGGGTGAATACGGCGCATGGTTACGGGCAGAGAAAGTCTTACAGAGCAGGGATTAATTACCTTGGAGATGAGGAAAGGTCCTATGAACCTGGGAGCCAATTTGCAGGAGACCGTTTTGAGGGGCAGGTGGCAAGTGGAGAGCATTACCTGCTGCCCCACCTGATAGATGGGAACTGCCGAGCAGTGTTTGTCAGCTTGCTCTTTAAACATCTTGACAGAATGTAGGAGCTTTTTCCTGGTCAATGCCCACATTCTCCTGCAGCAGTGCACAAACACCTGGGCAGAGGGCAAGGTTACTACTTCTTCTTGGATGGGGAAGAGTGGTGGCTGGTAACCCAGAGAGCACTGGAAGGGGGAAAGACCTGTAGCAGAGGTGGGTAAGGATTTGTGAGCATACTCTATCCAAGGAAGGCTTTTGTTCCAGGAGGCAGCATCCTTGGACACCATGCACCTGTGAGCCACTTCCAGCTCCTGGTTAGCCCGTTCCATCAGTCCATTGGTCTGAGGGTGAAAACCTGAAGACAGACTGCGAGAAGCACCAATGAGTTTACAGAAAGCTTTCCAGGATTGGGCAGAGAACTGGGGTCCGCGGTCTGATACGATGTCTGAGGGGAGTCCATGTTGTCGGAAAACATGGAGTATCAGCAATTTGGTGGTCTCCTTGGCGGTGGGAAGCTTGGGCAGAGGGATAAAATGAACAGCTTTAGAAAAGCGGTCGACAACAGTGAGGATACAAGTATTGCCACCTGAATTAGGGAGTCCTGTGATGAAATCCAGGGCTATATGTGACCAGGGCCGGTGGGGAACAGGAAGGGGTCTTGGCAAGCCGGCAGGGGGTCTGTTGCCAGTCTTGTTCCTGGTGCAGATGTCGCAAGCTGCCACAAACCTCTGGATGTCCTCCTTGATGGATGGCCACCAAAAGCATTGTCGGATGAGTGCCAGAGTCTGGGCTGCTCCTGAGTGGCATGCTATTCTGGAACCATGACCCCACTGCAACACCTGTGCCCGGACAGAAACAGGAACAAAAAGGTGGTTAGGAGGTGCATTACTAGACCCTGGGTCCTGCTCATGGGCCTTCTGGACCAGGGTTTCCACCTCTAACAGAGCAGCCCCCACCAGGCACCGTGGAGGAAGGATGGTCTCAGGGGAGGTCGATTCCTCCTGGAGGGGAGAAAGCATTCTGGACAAGGCATCGGGCTTACCATTCTTAGAGCCTGGGCTGAAGGAAAGTGTGAACTTGAAGCAAGAAAAGTAGAGAGACCATTGGGCCTGACGAGAATTGAGGCGCTTGGCAGTCCTGAGGTATTTGAGGTTCTTGTGATCTGTCCATAGGTTGAAGGGAAGGTCTGACCCCTCCAACCCATGTCTCCATTCTTCCAAGGCCAGTTTAATGGCTAACAGTTCCCTATTGCCAACATCATAGTTTCTCTCAGAGGGGGAAGCCGACGAGAGAAGAAGGAGCAAGGATGAAGCTTGTTGTCACTAGCCGATCTTTGGGACAATATGGCCCCCACCCCTGACTCCAAAGCATCAACCTCAACCACAAACTGCCGGGACAGATCTGGAATGCTGAGTATAGGTGGTGACGTGAACCTCCATTTGAGCTCAGAGAACGCTTTCTCGGCCCCTTCCCCCCAGCTGAAAGGGACCTTGGTGGAAGTTAGAGCCATGAGGGGCCCAGCCACCATACTAAAGTTCCTGATGAATCGCCTGTAGAAATTCGCAAACCCAAGAAACTGCTGGAGTTCTCACCGAGAGGACGGGGTGGGCCAGTCAGCAACTGCCTTGGGTTTCAGGGGGCCCATCTGAATCTGTGCAGAGGAGATAATGAAACCCAGAAAGGAAACAGAACTTCTATGGAACTCACATTTCTCAGCCTTAACAAAGAGTTTATTCTCCAGGAGTCGTTGAAGAACCTGCCTGACGTGGATGTGGTCTTCATCAAGGGAGCAGGAAAAAATCGATATATCATCCAGATAAACAAAAACAAAAAGGTTAAGGTAGTCCCTCAGGACATCATTAACGAGGGCCTGGAAAACCGTGGGAGCGTTAGTCAGGCTGAACGGAACCACGAGATATTCGTAGTGGCCAGTAAGGGTGTTGAACGCCATCTTCCATTCATCCCCTTCCCTGATCCTCACGAGGTGGTAAGCATTATGCAGGTCTAGCTTGGTGAAAATCTGGGCTCCCTGGAGTAACTCAAACGCCATAGACATGAGAGGTAGGGGGTAATGGTTCTTGATGGTGATGTCATTTAGCCCACAGTAATCAATGCAAGGAATCCAAAAAAGAATCCTGCCCCTGCAGGAGAAGAGGAGGGATGAATAATTCCAGCTGCTAAGGACTCGGTGATGTAATTATCCATGGCTTGCCTTTCAGAAGGAGAGAGAGTAAAGTCACCCCTTAGGTGGTGCAGTCCCAGGGAGAAGGTCAATTCCACAGTCATAGGGCCTATGGGGAGGAAGGGAAACAGCTTGAGACTTGCAGAACACAGGTTTTAAGTCATTATACTCAGGAGGCACGTTAGAGAGGTCAGGATATTTACCAATGGTGGGCTGGAGCAGCTCGGTGTGAGGGAGGGCAGATCTCAGGTATGACGATAAACAAAACTGACTCCATCCTAAAATGGTGTTGTTAGTCCAGTTGACATGGGGATTATGTAGAGTTAGCCAGGGCAGACCAAGAACTATGGGCACATGGGGATTACTCATGACAAAACTGGCTGGATTCAGAATGGTTGCCAGAAATTCTTAAAGGTCCCATGGCATGAAATTTTCACTTTCTGAGGTTTTTTAACGTTAAAATGAGTTCCTCTGACCTTCTTAAGTCACCCCAGTGGCTAGAAATTTCATAATGTGTAAACCAAACTATGCCCAACATGTGAGAATGGCGCGTCAAAACGGCGCGTTGATAAGCTCTTCCCTTTACTACGTTAGCAAGGGAGATGATCCCCACGCCCCCCCTCTGGATTCCCACCCACTGTATGGATTGCCCGCCCAGTTGTAGTGAGGAGACCATAGAGGACACAACAACATGGCATCACCTAAGTGAGCGAAACATGGAAATTGCACTGTACATGGATGTGACAACACAGAAAAGAGTCTGTTTTTACTGCTGACGGGAGAGCCCCTGAAGACGCAGTGGCTTAATTTTATTTACTTCAATAATACGCCGTCGAGTCTACCTAAGATGGTATATATTTGTCGGAAGCATTTTCCTGAGGAATATTTCCACAACTTGGGACAGTACAGGGCAGGTTTTGCACATCAACTGTCACTGAAGCCTGGGTCCATACCAAGCATCCCTGCTGCATCAGCAACAAACACCGAACAAGTAAGTGTACAACTGGTCGTTTTGCCGTGTTTTAAAATTGGTGCATTAGCCTAGCAATGGCTACATTAGCTGTGCAGCTAACCGCTTCCTGCAGTTAGCCAGGTAATCTGCGCTACAAAACTAAAGAGCATGCAGCATGCTCTGTTAAACTGAGTTTAGTCTGGAAATTGACTGTAACTTATGAGCTTATGTTTGACTATTGCTCCGCAATGCATGTCTTCTGTTGGATAAGCAATATGTTGCTGTAGTTGCTGCTTCTATCCTCTTTGGTTATGGAGTGCGTGTTCAAGCCTAGGGTATTATACGTTTGTAAACTACCACTCCGAACACTCTCACTCTCTGTTCTCTGTGTCACGTTGAGTTTACGAAAGGAGTCTGAGGGAGAACAGGGTTTTGTCTTAGCAGCGTTGCTACAGGCGCTGATAGCAGCGAGTGTGTGTGTGTGTGTGCACGCAAACACTATACTACTATACTATACTACTAGTGTTGTACACACATTTTCCCACTCCCTTATTTAGACTTGTGAAGGAACCTGATTAGTGGTCATTTCTTCTTATGTTATGTATTTCTCATATTTATTTTTGTGTGTCCATAATTTTCTGTCAGTATGTAGATCAGTATCAGTATTGCCATTGCTACTGTTCACACACAGCTAGCATGGCCACAGCTTGGTCAAGCCCCTCCCCCTCCCCCATGGCCTGCCCCCACCCTCTACCCTTCCCCGCCTCCTGCTTCTCATAAGCAAAACAACGCACTGGGAAAAGCGCTGAAATGGGGCTTTCTCCCAAGAGGCTATATTTATGTGCCGAGGGTTCATTTTGAGAAAGGCTGCAGATATAACATCCGGAAGCCTCCACGAGCCCGTTTAAAGCATCAACAAACCACCATGCCATGGGACCTTCACTCACACACTCTCTCTCTCTCTCTCTCTCTCACTCACTCACTCACTCACTCACTCACTCACACACACACAAAATACTTTTGTGATCATGCAGTTTTGAAATTGTTAAAATAAACATGTTCACCTACATGTTCATCTCCTTGAACATGTGATTTTGACTCGTTTCCAAAATGTATGAAAAGTCACCATATTAGGACGTGGGGTTTTTTTTGGCAAATAAGATGTATTGCAATGTTTGACCTCGGTATTTGAAAAATCCTGGTTATGGCCCTGATCCCACATAGCTGTTCCCCACTCCCTAGCTTTGCCAGTGAGGAGAGTGAAGGTGTAGGCCACTCGGGAATGCTCTGTAGGGAAAGCCAGTGGTTGAAGCTCAAGGGTTAGTGAGCAGTGAGATAAAAATGATCTGCAGGTACCTGGTTCTCCATTGTATGGCTGTGGGGTGGGAAGTCTCGGCTCTCTGAAGAGGGCTGGAGCAAGAGCTGGAGGAGCGGTAGGTGGAGGGGTTGTGTAGGAGCAGACATTACTTGAAGCTGTTATAGCTGAGTGGCAAGAAGATTGAGAGTCTCAGAGATGGCGACAAGGTTATGATTCATCTGTTGGATGTCCTGTTGGTGGGTCCCAAGGAGAGCTCCCTGTTTCTGCACTGCTGCTCTTAGCTGGGCGTAATCTGCTGGGTCCATGTTGGCCAGACTGTGCTGTCAGAAATGGCAAGCTGAGGTGAAGTGAGGACCCAAGAGCAGACTCAAAACAAGCAGTGTACAGAGAAAAACTTCTTTAATGAAGTAGAGGGCAGGGGTACAGTAGGGCTCAGGCAAAAATCAGTGGTCAAAGAACAGGCCAGGAGGTCAAAACACAGAGGAGCAAGTAGGCATGGTCAGGGACAAAAACAGGACAGAAAAATCTTCACAAAAACTGAAGAACACAGGGACAAGGGAAATCCAGGCAGAGGAAGCAAAAACACAATCCAAAAGAACAGGAAGGTAAAACGGGGGCAAAAACTGGACAGAAAAACTTGACAAAAAAAAGGAACAATTCAGGCAGGGGGAATCAAGAAGACACAATACCAAAGGGCTGTAGCGAGGTGAGGAAAGTCTACAAGAGACAGTCTGGCAAATGGAGTAGCTCCAAACAGTTCTTAAAAAGACCCTAGGTGATGGGAGAGGAGTGGGAGTGCCGCTTCAGGAAAATGGCCTTCAGCAAGGCAGGACTGAATTCCTGTCCCAGATCCGGCCTAGAGCCAGCGTGGAAGTCCCACAAACTCAGGTATGGATGGACTGAACCGGACTGTGACACCTTGAGCAAGGCACCTAACCCCCGGGTGCTGTAGGATGTTTGCCCACTGCTCTGGGTATGTGTGTGTGTGTGTGTGTGTGTGTGTGTGTGTGTGTGTGTGTGTGTGTGTGTGTGCTCACTGCTCACTTGTGTGTGCATGTGTGTGTTTGATGCTGTCAGGTAAGTAAGGGAGGCAGATGTAAGTGCAGAAGTAATCAGTTTAATAATAATAGTGCAGTGTATATACAAAGTGCACAAATACGCACAGGCAAACAGTCCAAATCAGCAGGCAAAATCCAAACACGTGAAACAGGCAAAAGGGCCAGGCAAGGCACAAAGAGGATATCTGAGACAAGGCAAGAACTGTGTAGCAAGTGTTCTAGGTGGGTGGAGCACAAAAGCACGGCAGGCCAGAACTGAGTTCTCAAAACTCGTTTATTGTAGCTTTTCAGCTTTTAACTATACATGCACGCACACACACAGGTATCCAGATCGGGAGTAGCTCCCTTCCTCCATGCTCCCTCTCCTCTTACAGGGCATGGTCACTGGGGAAGACACACAAACACAGGTTAATTCCCGTCAGGTGCAGTGATTCTGCCACTTACCTTCCCTGACTCTGCCCTCCATTCACAGACCGACGCTTGACCACGCCCCCACTGCCACAAACTGGAATGAGAAACAGGCACAGGAATCAAGAAACCAGGAAATCAAGAACACGGATAGAAAGGCTTGGTAATGCGTCTGTGGGTGGTAGAAATGGGCAACTGGACTTGCTTGAAGATTCTTGAAAACGTTTCACCTCTCGTCCAAAAGGCTTCCTCAGTTCTGTCTGACTAATAGAGAGTATCAGATATTTATCCTCTCCTGGCTCAAAATCAGAATCAGAATTCTGATGACCAGCTCATCTAAGGTGTCATTGAGTCATCATGTTGGTGTGGGTCGCTGGAGGCTGGGTGTGAACGGTGAGTCATTAGGGTGATCAAAGGATTGCCCGTTAGGGTGATCAATGGCAATCTGACTCTCTCTGTCCTCCTGTGAGTCCCCGAAAACAGCTGGGTCCTGGCGTACACCCAGCCGTCTGGGAAGAGTGTCCAAGACCACCTTGTAGATGGTTGACAAATGATGTCTTAGACCCCCACCTCTGTTCAGTGATGGCCGTTCCAGGTTGACAAAAATGGCTTCTTTGACTCCTCGCTCATACCAACAATCCTCTCTGGCTAAAATGCGTACGTCACAATCCCGAAATGAGTGTCCTTCGTTGTTAAGATGAATGTAGACAGCCGAGTCCTGGCCTGAGGAGCTGGCTCTCCTGTGTTGGGCCAAGCGCCTGTATAGCGGTTGTTTCGTCTCCCCAATATACAAATTTGTGCAATTCTCACTGCACTGAATTGCATACACTACGTTGTCCTGTTTGTGTCTGGGTATTCTGTCCTTAGGGTGGACCAGTTTCTGCTTCAGGGTGTTATTGGGTCTGAAATGTATCGGAATGTTGTGTTTGTAGAAGATCCTTCTGAGTTTCTCAGATAGACCAGAAATGTAGGGAATGACAATGTTCTTGCGTTTGTTCCTGTTATCATCCTTGTCAGTTATGTTCCTTTTTATGCTCTTTAGGAAAGCCCAGTTGGGATAACCGCAATTCTGAAGTGCTTTCTTGATATGATTCTGCTCCTTCTCTTTTCCCTCTAATGTTGTAGGAATGTTCTGAGCCCTGTGTTGCAAGGTCCTAATGACCCCCAATTTATGTTCCAGTGGGTGGTAAGAGTCAAAAAGTAGGTACTGGTCTGTGTGTGGGGGTTTCCGGTAGACCTCGATACTAAGGCTTCTGTCTTGTCTAATGTGTACATCACAATCCAAGAAGGCTAGATTATTCCCACTGACATCCTCCCGAGTGAAGTTGATGTTGCTATCCACTGCATTGATGTGTTTCGAGAAAGCTTCCACCTCCTGGATTTTGATTTTAACCCAAGTATCATCCACGTATCTAAACCAATGGCTGGGAGCAACTCCTGCAAAAGTGGTCAAAGCTATATGTTCCACTTCCTCCATGTATAAATTGGCCACAATAGGGGACACTGGTGATCCCATGGCGCATCCATGCTTCTGTCTGTAGAAACTTTCATTAAACTGGAAATAAGTGGTAGTCAGGCAGAGGTCAAGCAGGGTGCAAATCTGATCCGTGGTGAGTTTCGTTCTATCCAGTAAGGAGCTATCCTGAAGGAGTCGTTTTCTTACAGATTCGACTGCTTCTGTGGTGGGAATGCAGGTGAACAGAGAAGTGACATCGTAGGAAACCATGGTTTCATCTGAATCTAGTTTGAGGTCTGCAACTTTAGAAGCAAAATCTTGGGAATTTTTGACATATGGTGTATTCCCAACCAGAGGAGCCAAGATGGTGGCTAGGTGTTTATCAATGTTATATGTGACCGAGTTTATACTGCTGATAATAGGTCTGAGAGGAGCTCCTTCTTTGTGAATCTTGGGGAGTCCGTATATGAGAGGCACGGCTTCCCCAGGGTACAATCTGTAGTAAAGAGATTGGTTGATGGCTTGGTCCTTTTGTAGTTGTTGCAAGCAGCTAACAACTTTCTTTTTGTAACCACTTGTGGGGTCCCTCCTCAATGTTTCATAAGTGGTTGTATCACTGAGGAGACTGGTCATCCTGGAGTGGTAGTCCGCTGTGTTTAGCACCACTGTGCATCTCCCTTTGTCAGCAGGAAGGATGGTGATGTTCCGGTCTCTTTGAAGCACTGTAAGAGCCCTCCTTTCTTGACCCACACCAACATGATGCCTCAATGACACCTTAGATGAGCTGGTCATCAGAATTCTGATTCTGAGCCAGGAGAGGATAAATATCTGATACTCCCTATTAGTCAGACAGAACTGAGGAAGCCTTTTGGACGAGAGGTGAAACGTTTTCAAGAATCTTCAAGCAAGTCCAGTTGCCCATTTCTACCACCCACAGTTTACTATGACCTGGATGATTGAGAATCTTCACAGACTTGGTAATGCGTCCTGCTGTATCATAATACTTCGCACTGAATGTGCATCAGCACAGTCCTTAAAGCATATACACAGATGCAAATGCCTTGAGACCTCAAGAATGGCACAGGAATAGTTTTAAGCACTAACAATAAATCTAATATAGTAATTTTTACAATTAAAGTAATTTATATAGGTAGCGGTCTGAGTGAATGACCTTGACATCCATAACGTCACAACAAGAAGTCTATCAGTCTCATCACCATTTCTGCTATACTAAAACACAGAGCTGACTGCAACTCTGATCCTCCATTTTGAGCTAATTTATCGCCATGCCACATAGATGTGTTTTTGGCAGGTGCAGCAACATGACAAAAGGTGGATTTATGTTGCATTCATGGCCCAAGAATGTTCAAACTGCAAAGATTTGGATGTGTTTTGAAACTCACGGACACATTGGGCGGCTATGAAGTGGTCTATCCTCTGTTCTGCACATTTTACTGAAGACTCGAACGAAACCTCTGATCTGTTGAGGAGTGTTGGCTATAAGCCCATATTGAAAGAGGGTGCAGTCCCAACAATTAAAGAAAAATAAAACGAAAAGGAAAGTATTTATTTTATTTTTTAAAGTGAGTTCAGTTGCACCAGTCCTCCAGGAGCATGAGCCGAGGGTTGTTGCTAAAACCCGGGATGGAACGGGACAGGACATATCACTCAGGCAGTGACCTCCCTGTGGTTGTTGCTAAAACCAGTGACATCCTGTTCCGTCCCGGGTTTTAGTAATTGCCTGAGCCAAGCAGTAATGGTGGAATATACAGTATGAAGAGAATGAATGGACCAGCCATCTTATTTCTAAACTGGATATTGCTGCCATCTCGCCCTTACGTGGAAGAAGTGAATGAACAGAGAACTGAACGAACAACTGAAAGTCAGATTGTCTCAAAACAATCGGCCACAAGATCAGCCTTCAAGAAGTGAGAACACAAACCGGTAAGCTCCGACTCTCATTTGGATAAAAAAAAAAACAACAAAAACAACATGTTGTTTACCTGCATTTAAATGAATACAAGTAACTTGTATTGTGTGTTTAAGTTACCAGTATAAGATTATTTAATTTGCTTCAGAATGTGATTGTCTCAGTTCATCTGATTATTTAATTAGCCTTTTACGTTTTATCAGTGAAAATGCATGCATGTACATGTATGTTGCATAAGTTATAACACCTATCCTGTTTTAATGAGAGTCAACCCACAATCAGTGAAGTCAAATCAGTCTTAGTTGAGCAAGTCGGTAACGGTATTTCTTACTTTCACCATAAATTTTTATTTATATGACTTTGGTCTGTAGCTGTAAAAGGCCTCAGCCTTAAAACCGGTTAGCACAGTGACGTCACGCACTCAGGGATGGCTGGCTCAACAGGGCAGCTTGAATACCAACTTTGCAGTTGATTTTAACTCTCAAAAATAATTTTTTTTATTCCCATTTATGCAGCATACGAGTCAAGGATGGAGATACCATCCACTCAGAAATGTATTTAAAAATAAAGGTTCTGCGTATCTGCTTTAAGTAGGTGCACACATAGTTCCTTAATAGAGTTCAGGTGCACTTTGTTAACAGCACGTGTGCTGGAGACTGCTTGACGTGCGCACAGCCCGAGGCACACTTTCAGATGCATGCGCTACAGTGCACAGGACTGACAGAACCACCTCCCAAAGAGCTCCCACTGGGGGCAAAAATCCATCATACTTTGCCCCGGTGGGGTCTCAGGCTCAGGACAAGACTTAGATTCTTGACTAGTAGTGGGCTTGAGCTCAGGACTTGACTTGGGCTCTGGGCTGGAATCATGCTCGGACTCCGGACTTGACTTGGGTCTTAGACTTGGCTCAGATCCAGGACTGAAGGTGGACTCAAGGCCTGGGCTGGATTCGAGCTCTGGCGACAACTTGGGCTTTGGGCTGGACTCTGGCTCCAGCTCAGGAAATGACTCAGGCTTGAGCTCTGGATCTGGCTTGGACTCGGGGCTGGGCTTGAGCTCTGGAGACGATTGAGCATTGGGTTGGACTCTGGCTTTAGCTCAGGAGATGACTCAAGCTGGAGTTTTGGAGCTGGCTTGGGCTCAGGACAGGAAGCGAGCTTCGACTCAGGCTCCAGGCTGTATTCAGGCTCAGTAGAGGACTCAAGCTCTGGACTTGACTTGGACTGTGGACTTGATTCTAGTTCACACTCAGGACTTGGCTTGGACTCAGGACTTGGTTCTAGTTTGAACTCTGGACTTGGCTCGAGTTCAAACTCCAAACTTGGCTTGGACTTGGAACTGGACTCAGGCATGGGCTTGAACTCTGTCAGCGCGTTGCTTCAGTTCTGGTTAGGACCTGACGGCAGGACAATAATGATGTCTTCATGGCTGGGCGGCAGCAGGACAACAACAACGACAATGCCCTCATAGCTGGGCAGCAGTGGGACAATGACACCTTCACAGCCGGGCAGTGGTGGGACGATGACACCTTCATAGCCAGCTGAAGCAGAGGTCACTCTGATGTCCTCTAACACAGGCTCAGGTTCTTGCACTGGCCTTACTTCTGGTATCAGCACTGAAGCTGGCACAAGTGCCAACTCTGGCATAGGCTCTGATACTGGCACTAGAGCTGACTCTGACACTGGCACTGGTGTACAGTAGGCTCTGGAGTAGACACTGGCACATGCTCTGACACTGGCACTGGAGCTGACTCCGATACTGGCACTGGCATAGGCTCTGGAGTAGACATTGGCACAGGCTCTGCCAATGGCTCTGACACTGGAGCTGACTCTCACACTGGCGCTGGCACTGGTTCTGGAGTAGACACTGGTGCTGACTCTGGTTCTGGAACAGGTATTGGTGCTGACTCTGGCTCTGGAGCAGATGCTGGTGCTGGAACTGGAACAGATGCTGGCACTGGAACTGGAACAGGTGCTGGTACAGGTTCAGGCATGAGTTCTCATACAGACTCTGGTTCAGGCATTGTTTCAGGTGCTGGTTCTGCCTGAGAAACCAGCTCTGGAGAGACAGCCCATATCTAAAGCTTATCAAAAACCTGTGGAATGACATGAAGAGGTCTGTGCACAAGAGCTCCCCTCATGATAATATGGAGCGAGAACATTTTTGGAAAGAAGAGTAATAAAATTGCCAAATCAAGATGTGGTAGACTTAGTGATGTACACTGTCAGAAATAGGGGCACAGTAGGAGTCCAGTTCTGTCTCCCAAGGTACAATCTACACTATTGTACCCCCTAGGGCTCATTATTGGACTTCAAGGTGACTATGTGTACCTTTTTAGGGTCAAAAAGGTACATATATGTTCACAATTAGTATAGAAAAGTTACAAATAAGAACCTTAGAGGGTACTGCCCCAGCGACAAGCCATTGTACTCCTAAAGGTACAATAATGTATTTTGTTTTCTGAGAGTGTATTCTAAGCAAAAGGTGCTTGAACAAAATTGTGAAGCCAGGTTATTATTAGATGTTTATTTCTCATTTTTGTAAAACATTTCAGTTTGTTTTTCATTTAAATTTTGTCAGGATGATCTGAAACGATTTATCTCAGTTTCTTTTTCTTTGTCATAAAAACATGTAATTTAAACAGCGGTGTGTAGACTTTTTACAGCCAGTGTATATTTTATGAAGTAATATTTGGATCCATTTCAGCAAATCCATCCATTATCTGTAGCCACTTATCCTCTAAAGGGTCACAGGCAAGCTGGAGCCTACCCCAGCTGACTATGGGTGAGAGACAGGGTACACCCTGTACCAGTCACCAGGTCATCACAGGGCTGACGCATACAGACAAACAACCATTCATACTCAGTCAATTTAGAGCCACCAATTAGCCTAACCTGCATGTCTTTGGGGGAAACCAGAGCACCCGGAGGAAACCCACATAGACATGGGGAGAACACGCAAACTCCACACAGAAAGGCCCTTGTCGGTCGAACCAAGGACCTTCTTGCTGTGAGGCAACAGTGCTAACCACAACACCACCGAGCCGCCCGTTTATTAATATAACAATAATAATTATAATATCTCAGAACATGGGGCGGCACGGTGGTGTAGTGGTTAGCGCTGTCGCCTCACAGCAAGAAGGTCTGGGTTTGAGCCCCGTGGCCGATGAGGGCTTTTCTGTGCGGAGTTTGCATGTTCTCCCCGTGTCCACGTGGGTTTCCTCCGGGTGCTCCGGTTTCCCCCACAGTCCAAAGACATGCAGGTTAGGTTAACTGGTGACTCTAAATTGACCGTAGGTGTGAATGTGAGTGTGAATGGTTGTCTGTGTCTATATGTCAGCCCTGTGATGACCTGGCAACTTGTCCAGGGTGTACCCCACCTCTCACCCGTAGTCAGCTGGGATAGGCTCCAACTTGCCTGTGACCCTGTAGAACAGGATAAAGCGGCTAGAGATGATGAGCTGAGATCTCAGAACATAATTTTTAATATACGTGTATTACATATTGATGAACTATTACTATATTACCACCGTGCCACCTCATTTTCGCAAATGAAGGTATAATAAGTTTAAGTCAAGTTTATTTTTATAGCGCTTTTAACAATAGACATTGTCACAAAGCAGCTTGACAGAATTTAAAAGACTTTAAACATGAGCTAATTTTATCCCTAATCTATCCCCAATGAGCAAGCCTGTGGCAAGGAAAAACTCCCTCAGACGACATGAGGAAGAAACCTCGAGAGGAACCAGACTCAAAAGGGAACCCATCCTCATTTGGGTGATAACAGACAATGTGATTATAATATTTTTAACAGCTTTAACATAAAGTCAGTTTCATTGATGTTATAAGTCTTCACTGATGGAAACTTGAGTGCAAAACTGTTCATGACAACTGCAGTCCTAAAGTTAGCAAGTCAACTGTAGACCTCAGCCATAAAAGCATTACTGTAAGTGTCCAAAGCATCTTCCAAATGTGACTTTCAACTGTCCATATGGGGCCGTCCTCCACAGGAGCGATGTGATGAGACTCTGACCAGACAAAGGGCATCAGGATAGATCAGGCAGGTCCGAGGAGCAGAAGAGGTCAGCATCTCAATCTCAGGATTGACATGTAACTCAGAGGGAAAGATTTGGGGGGAAGGAGAAAGCACAGGTTGTTAGGTATGCCCAATGTCACCTGAATAAGTAGAAACAGTATACATTTTGCGCTGAGTAAAAGCAGGGACTCTGGCAAAACTAACTATGACAGCATAACTAAAAGGGGAGAGCCAGAAGGTAACACAGGCATGAGGGAGCCCCAGGACATACAGTAAGCAGCAGCCACTACACTGTCAACAAACTTGAGTGAGCAAGTGAGTGGGGGACTGACAGCATTGATACATCCCAGTTTACCAAGACACTCTGTCTGAGGACCCTCCAGGTCTACTCCTTTACCTCATAAACACTCTTAACAAAAGACTTGACTAAACAGATATGTTTTCAGCCTAGACATAAATGCTGAGACTGTGGGCAATAGTAGTATTTTACAATCAATACGAAATTTGATTGGGAGCCAATGCAGTGTGGATAAGACAGGGGTGATGTGATCATATTTTCTAGCTCTAGTAAGGACTCTTGCTGCTGCATTTTGAACTAACTGGAGCTTGTTTATGCACTTATTGGAACATCCAGACAGTAAGGCATTACAGTAATCCAACCTGGAGGTAACAAAAGCATGAACTAGTTTTTCTGCGTCATGTAGTGACAATGTCTTATCTTAGCAATATTTCTGAGATGAAAGAAAGCTATCTGGGTAATATTACAATGTGAGTTTCGAATGAAAGCCTGAGGTCAATAATCACTGGGGTCTTTTACTGCTGCTCGTGAAGAAAAAGAAAGGCCATCCAGAGTTACTATGTAATCAGAAAACTTACTTCTAGCTGCATGTGGTCCTAGTACAAGTGCTTCAGTCTTGTCAGAGTTAAGCAGAAAGAAGTTCACAACCATCCAGTGTCTAATGTCATTTATACATTCCTCAGTTCTATTAAGCTGGTGTCTCTCATCTGGTTTTGCAGAAACATACAACTGTCTATCATGAGCATAAAAGTGGAAACTAATACTTACAAATAATATCACCAAGCAGTAGCATAAATAAAGAAAAAAGCAGTGGACCTAGGACAGAACCTTGTGAAACACCAAAGTTTACCTCAGCATGTCTAGAAAAATCACCAGGTATTATCTGTTTGAATAGATGTGTGGGTAAGGGATCTAGTACACAAGTTGAGGATTCTGATGTGGAGAAGTAATTAAATTTCTCTAAGAGGAGTAAAACATTCTAATTGCTGATCTGATAGTTATATTGTTAACTACAGGGTCATTTAAATTGTCTCACTGTAAATTAATAGTTTGAATTTTTTGTCAGATACAGTGGTGCTTGAAAGTTTGTGAACCCTTTAGAAGTTTCTATATTTCTGCATAAATATGATCTAAAACATCAGATTTTCACACAAGTCCTAAAAGTAGATAAAGAGAACCCAGTTAAACAAATGAGACAAAAATATTATACTTGCTCTTATTATACTTAATATATTATATATATTTATTGAGGAAAATGATCCAATATTACATATGTCAGTGGCAAAAGTATGTGAACCTTTGCTTTCAGTATCTGGTGTGACCCCCTTGTGCAGCAATAACTGCAACTAAATGTTTCCGGTAACTGTTGATCAGTCCTGCACACCGGCTTGGAGGAATTTTAGCCCATTCCTCCGTACAGAACAGCTTCAACTCTGGGATGTTGGTGGGTTTCCTCACATGAACTGCTCGCTTCAGGTCCTTCCACAACATTTGGATTGGATTAAGGTCAGGACTTTAACTTGGCCATTCCAAAACATTAACTTTATTCTTCTTTAACCATTCTTTGGTAGAACGACTTGTGTGCTTAGGGTCATTGTCTTGCTGCATGACCCACCTTCTCTTGAGATTCAGTTCATGGACAGATGTCCTGACATTTTCCTTTAGAATTCACTGGTATAATTCAGAATTCATTGTTCCATCAATGATGGCAAGTCATCCTGGCCCAGATGCAGCAAAACAGGCCCAAACCATGATACTACCACCACCATGTTTCACAGATGGGATAAGGTTCTTTTGCTGGAATGCAGTCTTTTCCTTTCTCCAAACATAACACTTCTCTTTTAAACCAAAAAGTTCCATTTTGGTCTCATCCGTCCATAAAACATTTTTACAGTAGCCTTCTGGCTTGTCCACATGATCTTTAGCAAACTGCAGATGAGGAGCAATGTTCTTTTTGGAGAGCTTTCTCCTTGCAACCCTGCCATGCACACCATTGTTTTTCAGTGTTCTGCTGATGGTGGACTCATGAACATTAACATTAGCCAATGTGAGAGAGGCCTTCAGTTGCTTAGAGGTTACCCTGGGGTCCTTTGTGACCTCGCAGACTATTACACGCCCTGCTCTTGGAGTGATCTTTGTTGGTCGACCACTCCTGGGGAGTGTAACAATGGTCTTGAATTTCCTCCATTTTTACACAATGTACACTGTGGATTGGTGGAGTCCAAACTCTTTAGAGATGGTTTTGTAACCTTTTCCAGCCTGATCAGCATCAACAACACTTTTTCTGAAGTCCTCAGAAATCTCCTTTGTCCATGCCATGATACACTTCCACAAACATGTGCTGTGAAGATCAGACTTTGATAGATCCCTGTTCTTTAAATAAAACAGGGTGCTCACTCACACCTGATTGTCATCCCATTGATTGAAAACACCTGATTCTATTTTCACCTTCAAATTAACGGCTAATCCTAGAGGTTCACATACTTTTGCCACTCACAGATATGTAATATTGGATCATTTTCCTCAATAAATAAATGACCAAGTATAATATTTTTGTCTCATTTGTTTAACTGGGTTCTCTTAATCTACTTTTAGGACTTGTGTGAAAATCTGATGATGTTTTAGGTCATATTTATGCAGAAATATAGAAAATTCTAAAGGGTTCACAAACTTTCAAGCACCACTGTATTTTTTAAATTTTGTCATTGAAAAAATTCATGAACTCATTGCTACTACATACTGCAGGTGTGCATGTGTCTATCATGGTCTTATTCCTGGTTAATTTTGCTACAGTATTAAATAGGAATCTAGGATTATTTTTCTTATCTTGTAGCCTAGTAAACTAGACCCACCCGCCTAGCGGCCAAAAATATTTTTGCCTAGCGAGTGGGTCTAGCCTCGCACCATATAAACAAAAACACCCCGGGCATCAAATCATGCCCGCCAATCACAACGCAAGGTTTTTGTTTTGATTCTTTGGGTGGGCTTTTGCAGGAGTGATGAAAAAGCTGCGCGACGCTGGAGAAAGCACAACAGGAAAGATGGCTACGGCTAGTGAACAGCACGCGTTTGACTCCGCTTTGGAATCAGTTTTAGAAGAATTAGACTTGGAGTTTTCGTTGAAACATGAGCAGGAAGAGGCTCTCCGCTCATTCCTTTTCAAGAAGGACGTTTTCGCTGTTTTGCCGACCGGCTATGGCAAAAGTCTGATCTACCAGCTAGCTCCTCTCATAGCCAAAAGGATGGGGCTAGTTTGTGCAGTACGAAGAATTAATAAACAGCTTTGAAACATTACTTTTTGATTGTTTCTTATTTTCCCGTTATTTTAAATTTAAGGGAAATTATTTCACCAAACACCACTAAATAAAAACTCTCAAAAACAGTTGAAGCAAACCCTTGAAAAACACTTGGAAAAAAAATGAGTGTATGTGGTACAGACTCCAAATTTGTGGTCTCATCTCCCATCTCATTATCTCTAGCCGCTTTATCCTTCTACAGGGTCGCAGGCAAGCTGGAGCCTATCCCAGCTGACTACGGGCGAAAGGCGGGGTACACCCTGGACAAGTCGCCAGGTCATCACAGGGCTGACACATAGACACAGACAACCATTCACACTCACATTCATGCCTACGGTCAATTTAGAGTCACCAGTTAACCTAACCTGCATGTCTTTGGACTGTGGGGGAAACCGGAGCACCTGGAGGAAACCCACGCGGACACGGGGAGAACATGCAAACTCCACACAGAAAGGCCCTCGCCGGCCCCGGGGCTCGAACCCAGGACCTTCTTGCTGTGAGGCGACAGCGCTAACCACTACACCACCGTGCCGCCCTCAAATTTGTGGTCATTATCTCCAAACTTCTTAATATCTAGAACCTGTTTATTAATACGCATTTTGAAAAATTATTTATTTCAAGGTCTCCCCCACTGCGCACTCTGACTACGTCACAGTCACTGTTGCGCTGATTGGTCAGAGCGTTGGCCTATATGCACAGAGACAGTTTTAAAGACAGCGGTTTGTTCCACCCCCACCCTTCAGAAATGTCTACGGATCGAGGCCAGACTAAATATTCACATTTAGTCTGGCTTGCCAGGCTACTTATCTTCTATTCGGGTGGAGAGATATGTTGATCTAGCAGCACTAAAAGCTTTTTTATACTTCAGGAAGCTCTCCTTCCAAGCTAATTTAAATGCTACCAGTTTTATTTGACACCATTTATGTTCCAATTTTTGAGTGGTCTGTTTTAAAGTGCGAGTGTCATCGTTATATTAGGGTGCTAATTTTTTCTCTCTGATCATTTTCCTTTTAAGAAGAGCTACATTATCTAAAGTATAGTGGAAAGTTGAAAGTTGATCAGGCATTCAGGTGCCTGATCAAGTTCTGCAGGGGCTGACAGTGATCCAATCAAAGTTGATAACTCTGGGAGATCATTTATAAAGCTCCTGTGCAGTAGTTGACATGAATGTACATTTCATACAGTAATGTGGTGAGGTGTATATATTATTACTCAGACATATTTTGAATGGATGAGATAATGATCTGAGAACTTCAGACTGTGAAAGTGTGACTATATTTTCTATGTTTAACCCGAATGTTAGTATTAGATCGAGAGTGTGACCACCATTATGGGTCGGTCCTATGACACTCTGAATAACCCCTACTGAATCTAAAATGGACATAAACACTGTTTTCAAAGGGTCTTCTGGGTTATCGAAGTGAATATTAAAATCTCTGACAACTAAAGCTTTGTCTAAGGAAATAACCAGGTCTGAGATAAAATCTGCAAATTCAGAAAGATACTCAGAAGGCCCCGGGGGCCTGTAAATAATAAGTAACAGAATTAACTGGGAGGACTTATTTTTTGAGGCTACGTATATTATATTAGTAGGAAGAACTTCAAATGTATTAAATTTATAACCAGGTTTGTGTGTTACACCTATTATAATTAACTGCGACACCTCCTCTGCCGGCAGCATGGTGGTGTAGTGGTTAGCGCTGTCGAGCCCCGTGGCCGGCAAGGGCCTTTCTGTGCGGAGTTTGCATGTTCTCCCCATGTCCGCGTGGGTTTCCTCCGGGTGCTCTGGTTTCCCCCACAGTCCAAAGACATGCAGGTTAGGTTAACTGGTGACTCTAAATTGACCGTAGGTGTGAATGGTTGTCTGTGTCTGTGTCTGTGTCAGTCCTATGATGACCTTGCGACTTGTCCAGGGTGTACCCCGCCTTTCGCCCGTAGTCAGCTGGGATAGGCTCCAGCTTGCCTGCGACCCTGTAGAACAGGATAAAGCGGCTAGAGATAATGAGATGAGATGAGACCTTCTCTGCCAGTTAGACAAAGCTGGTGTATATAACTATATCCAGAAGGACTAGCTTCATTTAATGCTATATATTCATTTGGCTGAATCCATGTTTCAGTTAAACATAGTACATTAAACTCCTGATCAGTAATAAGTTAATTAACCATTAGTGCTTTAGAAGTAAGAAATCTAATATGTAATAGCCCCACCTTTAGATCAAAGGTGCTGGCAGCGACTGTACAGTCAGTATGATCTAATTTTACAACCCCGATTCCAAAAAAGTTGGGACAAAGTACAAATTGTAAATAAAAACGGAATACAATGATGTGGAAGTTTCAAAATTCCATATTTTATTCAGAGTAGAACATAGATGACATATCAAATGTTTAAACTGAGAAAATGTATAATTTAAAGAGAAAAATTAGGTGATTTTAAATTTCATGACAACAACACATCTCAAAAAAGTTGGGACAAGGCCATGTTTCCCACTGTGAGACATCCCCTTTTCTCTTTACAACAGTCTGTAAACGTCTGGGGACTGAGGAGACAAGTTGCTCAAGTTTAGGGATAGGAATGTTAACCCATTCTTGTCTAATGTAGGATTCTAGTTGCTCAACTGTCTTAGGTCTTTTTTGTCGTATCTTCCGTTTTATGATGCGCCAAATGTTTTCTATGGGTGAAAGATCTGGACTGCAGGCTGGCCAGTTCAGTACCCGGACCCTTCTTCTCCGCAGCCATGATGCTGTAATTGATGCAGTATGTGGTTTGGCATTGTCATGTTGGAAAATGCAAGGTCTTCCCTGAAAGAGACGTCGTCTGGATGGGAGCATATGTTGCTCTAGAACCTGGATATACCTTTCAGCATTGATGGTGTCTTTCCAGATGTGTAAGCTGCCCATGCCACACACACTAATGCAACCCCATACCATCAGAGATGCAGGCTTCTGAACTGAGTGCTGATAACTTGGGTCGTCCTTCTCCTCTTTAGTCCGAATGACACGGCGTCCCTGATTTCCATAAAGAACTTCAAATTTTGATTCGTCTGACCACAGAACAGTTTTCCACTTTGCCACAGTCCATTTTAAATGAGCCTTGGCCCAGAGAAGACGTCTGCGCTTCTGGATCATGTTTAGATACGGCTTCTTCTTTGAACTATAGAGTTTTAGCTGGCAACGGCGGATGGCACGGTGAATTGTGTTCACAGATAATGTTCTCTGGAAATATTCCTGAGCCCATTTTGTGATTTCCAATAGAGAAGCATGCCTGTATGTGATGCAGTGCCGTCTAAGGGCCCGAAGATCACGGGCACCCAGTATGGTTTTCCGGCCTTGACCCTTACGCACAGAGATTCTTCCACATTCTCTGAATCTTTTGATGATATTATGCACTGTAGATGATGATATGTTCAAACTCTTTGCAATTTTACACTGTCAAACTCCTTTCTGATATTGCTCCACTATTTGTCGGCGCAGAATTAGGGGGATTGGTGATCCTCTTCCCATCTTTACTTCTGAGAGTCACTGCCACTCCAAGATGCTCTTTTTATACCCAGTCATGTTAATGACCTATTGCCAATTGACCTAATGAGTTGCAATTTGGTCCTCCAGCTGTTCCTTTTTTGTACCTTTAACTTTTCCAGCCTCTTATTGCCCCTGTCCCAACTTTTTTGAGATGTGTTGCTGTCATGAAATTTCAAATGAGCCAATATTTGGCATGAAATTTCAAAATGTCTCACTTTCGACATTTGATATGTTGTCTATGTTCTATTGTGAATACAATGTCAGTTTTTGAGATTTGTAAATTATTGCATTCTGTTTTTATTTACAATTTGTACTTTGTCCCAACTTTTTTGGAATCGGGGTTGTATATTGATTAGGTTACTTGAACAAACTCTCTGAGTATTTCTACTTTTTTGTTTAGCTTGGGGAACAGACACAGTCTCGTTGTAGTGTACCCTGAGTGATGACTCTGTGCAGCTAGCAGACAGTCAGTTTAGCCTGTTTGTCTGCTCTCTGGCCTTGGCTCTGGATTGTCAGAAGTTAACTAGGCCTGTTCTGAGACTATTACCTATGCTGCAAGAAATGAGAGCAGCACCTTCCCAGGTGGGATGTATACCATCCCGCCCTAATAGGCCAGCAGTGCCCTCAAAATTAGTCCAATTATCTATAAAGCCCACACTGTTTTCAGAGCACCACCTGGACAACCAGCAGTTCAGTGACCATAACCTGCTGTAAGCTATATCGCTACACCACATTGGGATGTGGCCAGAGCATACTACAGCATCAGCCATCGCCTTTGCTAATTTAAACACCTCTACAAAGTTACTCTTAGTAACCTCAGACTGACGAAGGCGTATATCATTAGCTCCTACATGGATAACTATCTTTGAGAACCTGTGCTTGCCTCGGACCCTAAGATTACCTGCTATGTCCGGCACCCTGGCTCCCGGTATACAACTGACTAAAGCTGCTGGTGCCCCTAAAGGCCTAGCTAATTTCACGTGCCATATGATTGAGTCCCCTATAACCAGAGCTCTTTCAGGTTTCTCAGCTAGTACATCACTGAGGAGCGCAAACCTGTTCGACACATGAAGTGGAGAGGAGTAGTGCTCCTGTGGGCGAGCCTCAGTGGCAGCTTTGGCTCTACACTTTTGCCGCCAAGTCGTCACTCATCCGCCCTGCTATGAGGGCTCTTATGCTGAAGTTGTGGGATTACTAACTCCACCTAGGGCATCCAGACTTTCCCCTGCAGAAACTACACTGTTCTCATTCTCATTAGCCTTCTCTAAAGTCTGGATACATACTTCTAAAACTGCAATCTTCTCTGTCAGAGAGCTAACTAATCTGCACTTATCACAAATAAAGCTATCACTAGTGACAGAGGAAGAATGACTCAACATCCTGCACTCAGCACACTGAACAAGCTGAAGGTGTACCATGATGAAAGGATTCACGTACCTTAATCAAGGATCTGTTGATATTAAAACAGAGCCAATGTGGATGGCCTCAGCTTGTGGTCTTTACGCAGGAGGAGAAAAAAAAGAAAGCTTCCGGTCTTGACATTCTTCAGAAAAAAAATTTAAAATGCAGAGGAAAAAAAAGTTAATTAACCATTTGCTTCTATATAAAACCAAAATGCAATCAGAATATGTAAAAATGAATTGACAGTTTACATTGTTGTGTAAATGAACAGCTCAGATCCACCACCAACAAAAATACAAATGAAAAAGGAAAAACTCAACTCTGCCTCTGGGAGTTTGCGTTTTCACCTTCTATCACTCATACAGTAACTTGTTCTCTGAACAGTAATTAAGGTCTCAGATCCAGACTGTATGGAATGAAAATCACTCAAATGGCCCTGGCTGGAAGCAGAGTCTTTATCATTCATGACAGATGGTGTTGCAAAGAACAGCACAGTAAGAGCAGCTTTTTTCCTTGCTTGCACCCAGTTGATAAAGCAATTTGATGCTTTGCTTGTTTTCTGGACACAGCACTTTAGCTTCGTGAAAATGCCCAGAAAATAATCATCCATCTGACTTGTTATAAAGAATGGTCCAATCAACCAGAACATGAAAGTTTAATAGGTTTGCTCGTGATTAAACTGTACAGATATGATCTGCTTCAAACTATTTAGAGCTTTGCATAAACCTGGGAAGATGCTTAGTCAAAGTCTTTCCCACTTTACATGAACCATTTTTTATTCCTCTCTCTATTAGTGCAAAAGAGAATGTCCATTGCAGGGCACCATGCATGCATGCACACACACTCACACCTTTACACACTCATTCACACCCTAGGGGCAATTTAGCATAGTCAATCCACGTGCTTTCATGAGGTAAAAGGAAACCAAAGACCTTGAGGAAGGTCAAGGACAAAAGGAGAACATGCACAGAAACACTACACAGACAGTAATGGTGAGGTGCTGTGTCACCATGCCACTGAACACTATATGACCAAAAGGATGTGGACACCTGAATATTGAACTTCCCATTCCGAAACTGTAGGCATTTTTATTGAGTAGTTTCCCAGAGCATGGAGCATGGATTCTGAATTGGAGCATGGTTCTGGGAATTTGCCCATACAGCCAAAAGAGCCCAAGATGTTCAGAACTGATGTCTAGCAAGGAGGCCGATTGTAAAGTTGGTGCTCCAGTTCATCCCATAGGTGTTCAGTGAGTTGAAGTCAGGGCTCTGTGCAGGTCACTCAATTCTTCCATACTAAATTTGGTAAACCAAATTAAAGATAAAGATATCTGTATGGACCTAAATTTGTACACAAGGGCATTGCCATGCTGGAACAGGTTTAGTCCTCTTAGTTCCAATGAAAATAAATTGTAATGATACAGCGTACAAAGACATTCAGTTGTGTCTTTCCAATTTTATGGCAATTAGTTGAGTGATAGGCAGGTGTCCACATACTTTTGGCCATATAGTGTACATTTCTGGAAATGATGTATCCTGTGAGGCCTAAAGCGCATGCTTCACCAACATTTCTCTGAGCAAATAATATGAGGCCTAAATGCCCAGCATGACCCATAAACATTATCCATCCATCCATTTTCTGCCGCTTATCTGGGTTCAGGTCGTGGGGGTAGCAGCCTAAGCAGAGCAGCCCAGACTTCCCTCTCCCCAGCCATAAACGTTAACTATACCTAATTATTATATCCACATTCACTGAATATGAGCAATCGCGCACTCTGATTGGCTACTCTACTACTAAGCCACTGGCTCATATACCGTGAGTAGAGAAAAACAAAATGATGTTTTGTTTTACTCTACTCATGTTGCTGAACCAACCGAGGAGAAAATACAAACTTTATTCAAAACAAAACAGCCAAAAAATACAAAAAAGCAACAAAATATGGAATAAAAGTATTTGATGGTAAGAACCTATCTTTTTTATTTTTCAAGAATTATTATTTTAGCATTTTTCACAAATTGCGACTGTCATTTCGCTAGTTTGTTTACATTCTTCATCTTTAAGCATTAAAATTCATTGAACTTTTTTAGACTGGTTCTTTGAGATTTTGAAAATTACATCACTGAAATGTCCAAGGAAGAATTAAATAAATATCTAAAGCTATTCTATACCTCGGCACGACAGCAAGATGGCACTTTCTACAAAAAAACAACACTGAAGTCAATTTGTGCAGCCATCGATAGGTTTTTAAGAAGTCTTTCAAAGCGGAAATAATTTTGTCTGATGTTTTGTATAAAGTTTTTATTTATTGAATTTGCTAAAAGTAAAAATACTCTTTCTCAAAATCCAGTGAATGTGGATAGAATAAAACAGTTATTCCACTCAATCTTGTCATACATGGTTTATAGCCAACTCGGTGCTACGCACCTCATCAGCTATCAGCTCATGTACGACTCGATTTCATGGAATAATTGTTAAACATACAATACTGAACAAAACTGAACTCTCAACACCAATCAGAACTAAACATACAAGGCCAAATTGCCCTTCATCACCCACCTGAACTGAATATATGAGGCTTCAGAATTTCATGTATATCCACTATACATGAGGCTAAAGACCTCCTAATCATCCACCCTAAACAACTGTGGTCTAATGCCCTGTTCATCAAGCACCTGAACCAAATATACAAAGAATAAACTCCAATATTACCCATATGAACTGGATACATGAGGCCTAAAGCCCTGAACACTGACCTAAACTGAAAATAAGATGCCAGAAGACTATCTGTTACCCATTTGATCCTTGGTATGATCCTCTTAACTATGTTTCAAAATGTTCACTTGTCTCTGTTCTTTATTTTTCGAGCATATGCTGGATTTACAATGCCATATACTTTGTCATGAAGGTTTAATATTTCTGCCAGATTATACAGGATACCTATGGATGGCATGACAATATGAAACTGACTTGTTGCGAAACACAGGGTTCCTTTTTAGATCACTGTCCAGGATATACTGAAGCCTCATATATTCAGTTCAGGTGGGTAATGAAGGGCAGTTTGCCCTTGTATGTTTAGTCATCTAATTAAAAAATATACGACAAACCACAGGACAGAATATACCATAGGTTCCTTAGCCAAGGTGTGTACAAGATGTGTTGTTATTATTCTGAAGAATGGGAGTAATGTATCACCTGTACACCACTTTCATTCAAATGGAAGAACAAAGTCCTGTAGCGTGGAAGAAAGAAAGGTGTTATGAGATGGCAAAGTGACCGCAGCTATTCAGAGTCACATGCTTCATCATACTAATGGAGCTGAGTGAAAGTTTGAGAGGTCCTGCCAGTAGGCTGATGGGCAGACTGCATCACACTGTACATCAAACTGTGGCTGTGAATAATATAAATGGTGCGAATGTGCTCGCTGCTGTTAAGGTGATGAATCAGAGCTGTACTGTGCATTACACAGAGCCAATGAGACTTTACTTCTTGAGTACATCATTTTAAGCTCTGGTGCAAATATTTTGGCTGTAATGTGCATCACACCACCCCAATCGCTGATTAATTTCCAATAACAGCAAGCCCCAAAGTGCTTTATTTCTTATATTGTATGACTATGTATAGGTCAGGTCAGGTCATAAACCTGTGACTGGTAACCATGTAATCCAGTATCACCTGTACATGGTCAGGTCGTCAGCAACTAAACTGGCAACCCCACCAGGTTTATCTGGTGAGGAGGGTGGCTAAGCACCCTGCAGGATGAAAAACAAGACCTGTCAAAGGGCGGATGAACTCATCAGAGTCAACGGCCACTTAGCAATGTAACTAAAGCTTCACTCACAACCCGCCGTATGTGCTGCTATGGGCGGTCAATGGTAAAAAATTTGGCAAAACTGTGCTTGAGACTTGCGTGACACTTGCGTGTGTTCAGCGCCATAGAAGGTTGCAGCCTGCCCGTGGAGACTTTTGGTCCTTCACATGCAAATTTTACGGGTCTTGCGACAAATCAAGAATGCATACACTACATACGAGACTCGTATTCCTTTTGTACACCTGAACCAAGTCAGCAGCATGGCTAGCAGGGGCTTTTTGCGATGACAGTAAGACGCATGAGTGATGCATGGTCACTGAATGAGTGACATGCCTCAGAAATACTACACAAGTATTCCACATTTGCTATTTGTGCGGCCCGCAAGACAGAAGTACATCTCACTTTCTACCCCTGTGTGTGGCGTGCACACAGTGCACGCGACCCGCATGCAGCACATGCGGCCTGCATGCAGCACACGTGACCTGCATGCAGCGCACACAACCTGCATGCGACACGAGGGGCAAGACTCTGGGTATATATATTGGGGAGGAACTAAGGAACTAATCATGTGGCATGTTGCATTGTAGAAAGGAAAAAGACCACCTCATTTGCTGTTTTTATTTGAGTATATGTTAATTTACCATGCAAACGTCAAATAATAAAACGAGTATAAGGGAATAACGCATTTTATTACATTGTAAAAAATCCCAACTAAATAGCCCAACAGTTTGAGCACTGAAACACACTTTGACTCCGAGCTACTGTCCTGCTCCTACTTCTGCTGAGTGGTGGGACGGGGTGTCGGGATGTCCTTGTCCTTATCACTGAGCATGGCACAATGGCCTGACAGCAATGATGGGATTGCAATATCCTCACTTCTGGGAGTCGTTAGCTGAAACATACATGAAAATCAGCATATATAACATTAATTACATGAGCATATAGATACTGAAATGAATGTTTAAAGCATGTGTATTTACCTGTGAAAATACCTCTGGCGCAGAGGTGGAAAAAGGAAAAAGTACTGAAAAATTGTAATTAAGTAAAAGTATCTTTACTTTGCTTAAATTCTACTCAAGTAAAAGTAAAAGTACCCATCTAAAAATCTACTTGAGTAAAAGTAAAAAAGTACTCAATTTAAAATGTACTTTGAGTAAAAGTTACTTAGTTACTTTCAATTATTTAATGTAAAAAAAGAAAGGACAAGTCATAAATCAAATTGTTTTTAATTAACTATTAGTCCACATAATAACCTTTCAGGCAGTATAATGTATAAAGCTTTGTTTGGACTACCCCATAAAACATTTTCAAGTACAAGTGGCATAACTTGTAAATTCTATCATCCATTTTTTTTCTTTACTGACAAACACCTGCTATTTTTATGCATACTTTTATATATATATATGGGCGGCACGGTGGCGTAGTGGTTAGCGCTGTCGCCTCACAGCAAGAAGGTCTGGGTTTGAGCCCCGTGGCCGGCGAGGGCCTTTCTGTGCAGAGTTTGCATGTTCTCCCCGTGTCCGTGTGGGTTTCCTCCGGGTTCCGGTTTCCCCCACAGTCCAAAGACATGCAGGTTAGGTTAACTGGTGACTCTAAATTGACCGTAGGTGTGAATGTGAGTGTGAATGGTTGTCTGTGTCTATGTGTCAGCCCTGTGATGACTTGGCGACTTGTCCAGGGTGTACCCTGCCTTTCGCCCGTAGTCAGCTGGGATAGGCTCCAGCTTGCCTGCGACCCTGTAGAACAGGATAAAGCGGCTAGAGATAATGAGATGGGATGAGATGAACTGCATAATGTTTACAACCTGTCGAGAGGTAATGTGCAAACTATTTTGAGACCACCCCATAAAACAATTTTAAGCAAAGTGCCAAATTCTGAATTGTATGGTCCAACTCAAACACCACAATAAAAAAAGAAAATAAAACCAATCTCAAACAAAGTATCCAAGACAGTGAAAATGTTTTGATGGCCTATCAGTGACCTCCCAAAGCTCTAGTCTAGGCTACAGCTAACAACCCAGGAACTATTCTATACTGTACCTGAATTAGGATTTTTTCATAAGAGACCAATTGCAACTAAAACCATGCACTCGTATTATTTCTGACTCGTTCTGATGAAACAAATTTGTAAACGTGAGGTGATTCATTTCATTTAGGCTACTTCACTTGAAAAGTTAGTGATCAGTATGGATGCTAGGCGGCCAAAAGAATTGATAATGAAGGCACATTTTACTTAACAGTGGAAGGTTTTAACCAAACAATAAATATAACGTTTGGGATACACAGGTAAATGCACATATCTACTTACCGCCACATGCTTCCGCAGATTTGATGTGGAAGTTTTGTAGACTGATAGCTCTGTACGGCAAGGCAGGCACATTTTGCATTGCATTATTATGTTATTGCCTCGTTTGCGTTTGAATGCAAAGTACTGGCTGAGATACGGCCAAGGATTTCCCTCGCTGTCCGGCAAATCTGTTCCACGGGAATTCTCTTCTTGGCAATCCTCAACCTCCTCCATGACCTCCTCTATCTCTTGCTCGACTACCTCGGCACCAGCCATCATCCAACGATACATGTAGGCTAATATGGATATTCCGTGCACGCGCCTGCGCCAGTTTCCTTTCAGTTCAGGCCAATTGTTTTTTTTCCCCTGCATTTAATTTTTTTACTCAGTAACGGGCGGTTTTCGAATGTAGCGAAGTAAAATACTTGGTTCAAAATGTACTTGAGTAAAAGTAAAATTACCCATTTCAAAAACTACTCAAAAAATTACAAATTACACAAAAAAATCTACTTAATTACAGTAACGTGAGTAAATGTAATTCGTTACTTTCCACCTCTGCTCTGGCAGGGTGCTATGCCTTCTGCCAGCTTGAAGGCATACTTCTCCCTGTCTGTGCAGGGATCATCGGTGCTGCTACCATCATCATCAAATTCTTCCTCCTCCTCCTCCCCCTCTGATGTTTCAGGCTGGGTTACTTCACTTTTGCTCGCTTCTTCATGGGTCCCATTTTCTAAACTTTAAACTGAAAATTTTTTAATTTGTCCCACAAAATATCCAATGTTCTTCAGTCAAAAGACAGATGCAGAATGCTGCAGACACACTGGTTTTATACCCACTCCTGGCTTGCGTCACACGCAAGTTATGAGTGATTGTGTGGCCCGAACTTGGAGCGCAGGAAACTGGTAAAATGCAAGTCTCACACACTCCACACTCACTGAACATGCACTGATCACATGTGTCAGACATACACTTTCCACTGGCTAAGGGCACAATTTTTCCCACGCCTTGAGGAAGTCAAGCGTGCAACCTGTACTTGGCAAGTACTTTGCCCGTAATCCTCCTCCAGACTTTCCCCCGGGTTCACCGCAACCCTGTGGCATGGCTGCGAGCTACCAAACCCTGTGACCCATGCATGTCCAAAACACTTACGGCGGGTTGTGAGTGAGGCTTAAAGTGCCATTCCACCATTGGATGTATTCTTTGGCATAAAATACAATATATTTTATGACAACATGACTAGACAGCTAAATCTTTTAGCTTCAAAATGATATATCAAACATAATTTTTTGACAACGACAAGTATATTAATTTTGCAACCAAAGTCACCTACCCTTTTAATTTCCGCGCAGTAGTGAAACGTGATGTCATCGGCAGGTTCCCCTTCTTGTGTACCACGTGTTGGTCTATTTTTAGACCAGGAAACCCCCAAAGTGAGAGAGTCATTTCTCCTTGTATATGGGGGCCAAAAAAATTGCGAAAAATTGAGTTAATCTTTCAGTTAGCTAGATTTATTGGTATTAGCTAGATTTATTGGTATTATTTTAATCGCGTTCTATCCACCATTGCTGATAATATGTGCCACGTCACACGTCACGTGGTACACAAGAAGGGGAACCTGCCGATGACATCACGCGCGGAAATTAAAAGGGTAGGTGACTTTGGTCGCAAAATTAATATACTTGTCGTTGTCAAAAAATTATGTTTGATATATCATTTTGAAGCTAAAAGATTTCTCTATCTAGTGATACCATTTATATATGTTGTCAAAATATATTGTATTTTATGCCAAAGAATACATCCAATGGTGGAATGGCACTTTAAGGTGCCCTGTAGTGTCACCTCAAATGGGCGGTGACGCATTACAATGTACAAGTTCCCGGCCAACTACTGCAGTGATGGGAACAGTAGTAGCTGTCTTGGCATGTCCTTGCCTTACTGCACCAAACCCAATCACCGAAAGAGTGGCATTAGGAACTTGCAAAAGCAAGTATCACTTAAACTCTTTGCAAGCAGCTTATCTGTAAACGAGGAGATTCTAGACAGAGCTGGCCTTCCCAGTATGGAAAAAATACTCATTCACAGAAACCTCTGGTGGCTTGGTCATGTTCACCGCATGGACGAAGAGCATCTGCCCAGACAACTCCTCTACTCCCAGCTCTTACTCAGAAGCTGAGGCAAGGGTAAACCAAGACTATGGTATAAAGACACTATAAAATGGAACCTCAAGCATCTACAAATAAATCTTGACTCCTGACCTTCCTTAGTGGCCGACCATTCATCATGGAGATGTTGTACTTCAGACTTCTTCCACACAGATTAGGCAGTCTTCGTTGGTCATCAATGGACAGCAGTCAGTATATTGTATGACTAGACACACAAACTTGGCCTTTAATAAATCTTACTTCTATTCCTAATATCATTCATAATTCCATGTGACCCCAAAGATAAGGTGATGTTCAGATAAATTATCCTGAATTTGTGTAATATAAATGAAATTAATTCTGTATTGAAAAAAACAACTGGTTTGACCATGTGTGTGTATGCATGTATGTATGTAATAATAATAATAGTAATAATAATAGTAATAATAATAATATATGAGAGAGAAAGAGAGAGAGAGAATATTACATGGTAGTGCAAAGATATGAAGTTTATCTTTGACTGGTGAATATATTTATGAGTGAAGCGAACAAGTAAAAATATTTTCAACACAAGAAGATAAACTTCATATCTTCATGCCACCATGTAATGTTCTTAAAAAAACGCAAGTTAAAATTTTTTAATTTTAAAAATTAATTCTTTAATTTAAAATTTAAGAATTTTAATTTTGAACCAGTTCACCATTTTGACAATGCACATCTAGTCAGTGGGAAAACACTGGGAGTGACATCATCGGAGTGAAATATCGATAATTATTATACATGCAGGACACTTTTTCGATGGAATAAAAACATGTATTCTATTCCCTTCTAGTGGGTTTCATAGCATGCAATATTGTTAGCATATCCCTTATCCTACGTGTATTATGTCACTCGACCCAATGGAGAATGAGCGTTGAATATGGTTTATGATATTGCATGGTTGTCAAAACAACATGACATCACATGTCAGAGACATAAAACTTCTGTGCTAGCGAGCGACTGTGACAATTTGTAAACAAACATGGCCACCAGGTTTGCTTCAATAAATACAGAAGACTTAGAGAGAATTTTGAAAGAGAAAGACGTGTTGAACACCCGAAAGGAATGTATAATAATAATAATAATAATATTGGCTGGCTTGGCGGCACGGTGGTGTAGTGGTTAGCGCTGTCGCCTCACAGCAAGAAGGTCCTGGGTTCGAGCCCTGGGGCCGGCGAGGGCCTTTCTGTGTGGAGTTTGCATGTTCTCCCCGTGTCCGCGTGGGTTTCCTCCGGGTGCTCCGGTTTCCCCCACAGTCCAAAGACATGCAGGTTAGGTTAACTGGTGACTCTAAATTGACCGTAGGTGTGAATGTGAGTGTGAATGGTTGTCTGTGTCTATGTGTCAGCCCTGTGATGACCTGGCGACTTGTCCAGGGTGTACCCCGCCTTTCGCCCGTAGTCAGCTGGGATAGGCTCCAGCTTGCCTGCGACCCTGTAGAAGGATAAAGCGGCTAGAGATAATGAGATGAGATGAGATTGGCTGGCTTCTTTTTGTGGTGTATCAGATATATTCCATTCAGCTACTCGACTTTGACTTGTTCAGTATTATGCTAGTTCAGTGGTTATCAAACTGGGGGGCGTCCCCCCCCCCCTCCGGGGGGCGGACACTCGGCAAGTGGGGCATGTGGTCACAGACTGCTCAGTGGCAAATGCAAGGGGCTGGTTTACAGTTGTACCAACAAATAACAAACATCTTCGTCTTCAGTCCAGCCAATGAAAACGGAGAGTTATTATTTGAAATCTCAGCAAGGAACTTTTATAGACACACCTCAAGTACATAAGAGATCACAGACATCGGAAACACACCACTATGCAATCGAGTCGAGCTCGTACCATTGCAGCTTTCATATAGCCTACTATTAGCTTTTCAATTACCTTTTACCAACAGCCTTTTTAAAGGCTATATCCTTGCACATATAGCTAGCCTTCCAGCACTGCTATTGCAGTAATAATTTAAACAGTCTTTTTAAAGACTATTTCAGCCCTCTTTTCTCGCTTTGAAACTCAATTTAAATCTAAGCTTATCATCTCTCTTTCTTACTTGTCAACTTACTTTCTCCTTTGTCTCCTTTGCCTACTTGTCAACCTACTCTTTCTCCTTTCTTTAATCTTTCTCCTACTTTTTTCTCACTTTCCTCCACCTTTTTTCTTTGATTAAAAATTAAGTCCAACACCATATCACAGTTAATTATATTTTGACTCAGTTACATTAACCACAGTTTGTAGATTGTTCATTTTAGCAGAGTGGTGCGTGGTGGTAAGGTGCTAGCATTCTTAGCTGAGCACAATCCCTTTGCTACGTTCACACTTACAGCATATTGATCTTTTATTGGGTTAATAAACAATATGGACAAATTTCTAATTCTTGAAAAAAGAGCTGGTCCCACTGATGCACCAGTTCCCAAAAAAACAATACTCTGCAAATATGATGAAAATTATTTACAATATGTTTTTTCTGGGGCGGCATGGTGGTGTAGTGGTTAGCGCTGTCGCCTCACAGCAAGAAGGTCCTGGGTTCGAGCCCCGGGGCCGGCGAGGGCCTTTCTGTGCGGAGTTTGCATGTTCTCCCCGTGTCCGCGTGGGTTTCCTCCGGGTGCTCCGGTTTCCCCCACAGTCCAAAGACATGCAGGTTAGGTTAACTGGTGACTCTAAATTGACCGTAGGTGTGAATGTGAGTGTGAATGGTTGTCTGTGTCTATGTGTCAGCCCTGTGATGACCTGGCGACTTGTCCAGGGTGTACCCCGCCTTTCGCCCGTAGTCAGCTGGGATAGGCTCCAGCTTGCCTGCGACCCTGTAGAAGGATAAAGCGGCTAGAGATAATGTGATGTGATGTGATGTTTTTTCTGTTACTGGCACACTGGAACCACGTCCGCAATGTGTCATTTGTGCGGAGATGCTTGCCAGTGACAGCATGAAACCATGCTGTGGCAGCTGGGGCGTGGTCAAGCATCAGTCTGTGACCGGAGGGCGGAGTCAGGGAAGGTAAGTGGCAGAATCACTGCACCTGATGTTAATTAATGTGTTTGTGTGTCTTCCCCAGTGACCGCGCCCTATTTAAGAAGCGAGAGCAAGAGCAGAGGGAGCTCTCTCCCCAACCAGACGACTTGTGTGTGTGCGTGCGTGTGTGGCTGGGAGAGTAAAAGTTTGCACTGAAAAGTGAAAATAAAGAGTTTTGTGAACTCAGTTCTGGCCTGCCGTCCTTCTGTGCTCCACCCACCCATACGAACGGTCACAGTGGTGCTGAAACCTGGGAGCCGAGCACAGAAGAGAACAGCCCCATGGAGTCATCCCCCTTCGCAGACCTGATCCACGCCCTCACCACAGCCCAACAGAGCCAGCACCAGACGCTGCTCACCCTCCGAAAGGAGCAAGAACAACGGTTTGAGGCCCTGGTGCTGGCGCAACAGGAAGATCGTTGGGCGTTCCGGCACCACCTCGCATCGGCGGGGTCCACCAACTCCACCGCCGATGCGAGGAGGTGCCGGAACACCCGATGATCTTCCTGTTGCGCCAGCACCAGGGCCTCAAACCGTTGTTCTTGCTCCTTTCGGAGGGCGAGCAGCGCCTGGTGCTGGCTCTGTTGGGCCGTGGTGAGGGCGTGGATCAGGTCTGCGAAGGGGGAGGACTCCATGGGGCTGTTCTCTTCTGTGCTCGGCTCCCAGGTTTCAGCACCACTGTGACCGTTCGTATGGGTGGGTGGAGAAGAGAAGGACGGCAGGCCAGAACTGAGTTCACAAAATTCTTTTTATTTTCACTTTTCAATGCAAACTTTTACTCTCCCAGCCACACACGCACGCACACACACAAGTCGTCTGGTTGGGGAGAGAGCTCCCTCTGCTCTTGCTCTCGCTTCTTAAATAGGGCGCGGTCACTGGGGAAGACACACAAACACATTAATTAACATCAGGTGCAGTGATTCTGCCACTTACCTTCCCTGACTCCGCCCTCCGGTCACAGATCGATGCTTGACCATGCCCCCGCTGCCACACATGCAAATTTAAGAGGCATTTGGACATCAAGCACCCTGACATGAAAAACAAACTGGTTGATTATTTCAAAAGAAAGCATGATGCCCTTCATCTACAAAAGTCCACCATAACCAAACATACCACCATGTCTAGTCAGTGTCTTGAAGCTTTGTACGTGGTCTCCCAAAGAATAGCTAAACTTGGGAAGCCACATACTATAGCCAAGACACTGATTTTGTCTGCAGCACAGGATATTTGCAGAATAATGCTGGGGGAAAGCACCGCCGCCAAGCTTAGTGACATTCAGTAAAATTAGTATTGGCGCTGTGTGAGACGGCTGCCTCTCCAGTAGCTCTGTAGTTTTTAGCTCTTTAAACCTCTTTTTTCCACCTTTTTTACTTTTCTGCTCTTCTTACGAAGACATAGTGTGTGTTACTTATATCACATGGATATTTTTAACTTTAACATGCAACCAGGAGCCAGTTTTCTCTCTTATTCGAAAGAAGAGCTGCTGGCCCTGAAAACAATGGGACGAGCCGGAATACGACACCCCATCCCAGTGGAGCTGAGGAGGAGACCCAGGGGCTGCAAAGCTGGAGCTAAGCTAAAGGCTAGGCTAGCGGACAACCAGCACCGCTACAAACCGTCCATTACCTCCGTTATCATGGGGAATGTGAACTCGCTGCTGAATAAAGTTGACGAGCTATCCGCACTGAACAACCAGCGGATTTACCGGGAGAGCAGCTTATTTATTTTTACGGAGACATGACTAACACACCTTGTACCGGATGCTAACGTGGACCTGCGGGGATTCACTGCTGTGAGAGCCGACAGAGACACTAATGCACGCGGGAAAAGCAAAGGGGGGGACTCATCATTTATGTTAACAACCGCTGGTGTAACCTGGGACATATCTCCATAAAGACAGTTTTATGTTGCCCGGACTTGGAGCTGCTAGCAGTTAGCCTGCGGCCATATTATCTGCCGAGGGAGTTCAGTCACATGATCACCATCTGTGTTTACATCCCTCTGCTGCCCCCCTTTTTCCCCTCCCCCTTCCTCTCTTCCCCATATCTTATTCTTTTTATATTTGTATATGTAAATACTTAATTTAATTTATCTAGAATGTTTTTTTTTCTCTCTTTTCTATTCTCTGTTTATCCTGTAATGATGCTGCTGGAATCTTAATCTCCCTGAGGGAACCCTGCCAAAGGGATCAATAAAGTTCTATCTAATCTAATCTAATCTAATCCACTATCCAATGACACTGTAGCTTGCAGGATCTCTGATTTGGCCAATGATGTTAAGGAGCAATTGCTACAACTAGTTAGACAGAGTCCTTACTATGCATTGCAGTTAGATGAGTCGACTGATATTGCTGGGCAGGCTCAGGTAAGGTTTGTGAAAGACCAGGGGATTGGAGATGATGTTCTGTTTTGTCTTCCTCTTCAAACCCGTACAACTGGGGAAGCAATCTTTCATCTTATTGACTCATTTGTCAAAAATGTAGACTTGGTCTGGGTGTTGGTATTTGTACCGATGGGGCGTGATCAATGACAGGACGTGAAAGTGGCCTAGTGACATGCCTTCAACAAGTAGCTCTGTTAGCAAGATGGACTCATTGCATGATCCATCGCGAGGCACTTGCAGCTAAAAAAAATGCAGACACTCTTCCAGTCTGTGTTTCAACAGGCAGTTCAGATGATAAATTACATCAAGTCGCATTCATTGAACTCACGGTTCCTCCTCTGTCAGGAAATGGATTCTGGGCATGAACACCTGCTCTTGCACACAGAGGTTCGCTGGCTTTCCAGAGGGAGAGTGTTACAGCACTTGTATGAGCTGCAAGAAGAGGTGAAGTTGTTTTTGACCGAAAGCAATTCGGAACTGGCCAAGCACCTCCATGATTCCCTGTGGCTAGCTTCCTTGTCATATTTGGTCGACATATTTGACAGACTGAATAGTCTGAATCTGTCTTTGCAAGGCTGAGATTCCAATGTGTTGGTCTTTGCTAACAGAGTGGATGCTTTCATCCAAAAACTTGTCCTCTGGCATGACCACATAATTGTCAGAAATTGTGACGTTCCCCAGCCTCATGGATTTCATCACTGAGGCACACGGCAGTGATTTCACCTCTATTTTTCAGTCAGCTGCAGATCACCTGTCTGGGCTTAAGCAGCAGTTAGTTTCTTATTTCAAGGAGGACTACTGGTCATTTTCATTGGTTCAGGACGACACTTTCACTGCAAATGCAAGAGCAGCTTACTGAGCTGAAGAGTGATAGCAGGCTGAAGCACCTTTTTAGTACCTGTTCTCTTACATCCTTCTGGGTAACACTGATGCAGGAGTACCCCCAGCTCTGTGACGTTGCCTTAAAAATTCTCCTTTCGCATCAACATACTTGTGTGAGGCAGGCTTTTCAAAACTGACCACACTCAAAACTAAGTAGCGCAATTGCGCACAGATTGAAGATGACCTGAGGCTGTGTTTAACTACGGTAAAATTGAGCCAAGAATTCGAGAACTCTGCCAAACAAAGCAGGCTCATGTGTTAAACTGAGACATTCGTTAACACTACCTCCCATACTCTGGTAGAGTTTGTTTGTTCGTTCATGTGTTTGTTTGTTAGCAACTTTGCAGAAAAAATGTACAGATGGATTTTAATGAAAATTTTACTAGATGCGTGTCTTGGCCCAATGAAGAACTTAAATTTTGGAGGTGATCTGGAACCGTGTCTGGAGCCAGAAATTTTTAAAAGGATATAGGGCAAAATTGAACATTTTCAGTCTCAGACTGTGTTGTCTAACATTGTAATAATACACAACAATAAGAAACAGCCCAATAATAATAATAATAATAAGTCTTATCTATCTTTTTTTGGGGGGGGGGCTCAAAGTACACTTGCTACAGTCAGGGGGACCCAGATCGCAAATGTTTGAGAACCCCTGTGCTAGCTGAATGGAATATATCTGATATACCACTAAACACCAGCCAGTATTATTTAAATGTCACTCATATCTGTGATGTATTTCAGATGAAAAATACGAGTTTTTCCACACAAGATAAACTTCATATCGTTAAGCCAACGTTTGATGTTCTTTTGTGTGTGTGTGTGTGTGTGTGTGTGTGTGTGTGTGTGTGTGTGTGTGTGTGTGTGTGTGTGTGTGTGTGTGTGTGAAATGAAAACTCATTATTCTGTAGCATGCTTTGTTTGTGTTGTACTCTACAACTCTGTATGCCTGCATATGTGCAGTATAGCTCACAAATGCCAAACCTGGCAGACTTGTAGCTTGAGGCAGAGCATTTCATGTAAAATAATGGCTTTGGTGCAATTTATGAATATATAAGACAGTAGTGATATATTATGTGTAAAAAATAACATATCACTTCACTTAGGAAAAAGGAAAAAAGGTTTTTCAAGGGTTCTTTGGATAGCTAGTTTACTAAAAAAAAAAAAAGGCCCCCTTACATAATTTATGTAGTTTACAAAAATGAAGACATCTGTTTTATGGTTCCCCATAGAACATTTACTGGTTTCTGCAGAAGAACCACAAAAGAACCTTTTATGCTGATATAACCTTTTAAAGGGCGAACATTATACATTTGAGTGAAAAATTTTGCATCCCTCATTATTCCTGGGAAAGAACAATAAAAGGTACACTCCCAAAAAGAGGTGTGACATTTAATGCTTAGAACCCTTTAATGGTTCTTGTCATGGGACACAGTAAAGAACTGTTCGAGCTGAGAGAGAGAACCTAAACAGAACCTTTTTTCAGGGTCCATTATCCTGCAATGCAAAACTTTGCATCTCCTGTGAGTTCTGTATTTTAAAAATAAATAAATAAATAAATAAATAAAAACTGTAAAAATGTATACTCTTAGAAATAAAATGCTTTCTAAAGGGTTCTTTGAATAATTAAGGGTTCTTATCTGAAACCAAACTGACCAACTGAAACCTGAAGGCTGAGAGATGACAATTCTCATCTCATCTCATTATCTGTAGCCGCTTTATCCTGTTCTACAGGGTCGCAGGCAAGCTGGAGCCTATCCCAGCTGACTACGGGCGAAAGGCGGGGTACACCCTGGACAAGTCGCCAGGTCATCACAGGGTGAGATGACAATTATTGGTTAAAATAAATTTTTTTGTCACCTTTACTGTATTTCTATGTTCAAAAATTGGTTAAACTCATACTCTAAAAGGTTCCTCAGTTTGTCCCCAAAAAGAACCTCTTTGGGAAACAGAGAAACCCTGTTACTAGGCATGTAAAAATATGAAAAACTTATGCACTCAGATGTGTAGATGCATGTAACATTGACACAAATTATTCACAGTCTTAACCAGAAATCTGTTCTGCCTGCCTATAATTTAAAAAAAAAAACACAACAACTTAATTCAAAAGCTGTTGTTTAAGAGCTTCTAACGCTGATTGTTAGAAAGAAGCACACATTAATTTGGGCTCGTGCAGACATCCAGCAAGATTGGATAACTTAATGATGGCATAAAATACTCAGGGATGATTTAAAACCACGCAGCCTGAGGAGGTTTAACTCTTGGGATTTAGTGCTGGTTATAAACACTTCATAAATTCATTTGACTTTTTCTCAACTCATAGTTTTGACTCTTAATTAGTTTAGAAAGTGTCAGTCATTTATCATGATTCCACATTCCCACATTGTTATGAAATAGTATTAGCCTGGGTTCCCAAGTGGTACAACAGAAAACACTGGCCCTGTCATCTGGAGGTCACTAGTTTGTATCCCAATGATGTCACAGTCTGAGTTCTTAGGGAAGAATACTCTCTCTTATCAGTTACAGTGATGTTAGCCATACGGAAGTGGGCAGATAGAAAGTGTGTTAGGTGGGGTTTACATTAGACCGTATCAGTGGATCATCAGATTAACGTTTTTAAAAACGATTAGTGTGCACACAGCAACGCCAATACACGATTCGCGTGCACACAGCAACGCCAATACACAGATACGCTAATCACATGACTAATTCGGCACGTAAGTTGAAATGTGTCAGTGCGGCTCATCGCTTCCTCCTCAGCGGCTGTGCTCCAAATCACTCCGCCCTGAACAGCGAGTGCCCTCTGGAGGGTGCGCACTCCGGCCCTGCGCAGCTCACAGAGCGCGCGAGTGTAGTGCACGAGCAGTGATTCGGGACTGAGCCGCTGTGCGCAAGTCACTTACCACTTGCAAGTGGAAGGATGGCAAGCCTAAAGACCATCATAACTACACAATGGGCAGTATTTGCATCAGTATTTGCAGTATTTTCATACTTTTATACTCTTTAATGAAAGGTGATACAAGGCGGAAGTCCGCGCCGTTTTTCAGCAGTCGCGTCACATGACCAACGCCAGCGAATCAGGAAGGTGGATGTCACAGTGACATTGTCCAATGACGACGCCAGCTAGAGCTCAGCACAGTGTATCCGCGTATTCTCAATGTTTATACAGCACCAGATCAGACACGATCTGGATTGAATACGTGGACGCTGGCGGATTCCCGTTTCCCGGCGTTTCCAGGCGTTTTAATGTAAACGGACAGTGCATCTGTGAAGAAAACGAGACAGATACGGTCTAATGTAAACTTGGCCTTATACTGACTACTGATGTTGATTGAAAAGGCATGGTTGGCTGGTATCATGTTCCTCAGAGGAAGCACGTGATAACCTTCACCCTCCCTGGTTGGTAGCTGTCGAGTGTTAGGGGAGAGCTGTCTAGTGGTGGAGGAACTGGCCATGAAAAATTAAATAAAACTAATTTCATGAGATCTTCCATGTAGTTCCTGGATTTACTAGCTTTGCAAAACAGCAAATAAAAGCTAATGTCCTATATATTTAGATTTTTTAGAGAAATGTTAAAAGCCTGAATGAGCACACTAAACGTGCGTGAAATGAATTCTCTCTTCCTTTATTGCATGCAGGCAGTGCATGCGCTCAGAAATTCAAATGTAACTGAACTCCATCAGTGGGCAGTGGAGCTTCACACATTGGAGAAGATTTTGAAGAGAATACTTTTTACAGTGCAAGTATTCACTTAAAATTCCAGATGATATAAAGCATCATATATCATATTCAATAATGATAAAGCGACATAGGCAAATTTCTAATGAGAAAAAAAAAGCAAAAATGCTTGTGCTTACAAGGTTTGAAATAAGTTTAATCACGCATTACAGTGATACATGAACTTGAACTACACTGTCACTATACATCCACACACGAAGCATCATAAACAATTTATATTCGTTCCCTCCAAAGCCACATGCCCTAATTTGAGCCTATCACTGTAAAAAAATGATTTATTGTTTTAACTTAAAAAAGTTAGTACCCGGGCTGCCTTAAAATTTTGAGTTCATTGAAATTAATATAGTAAGTTAACACAACGAGGTGAACAATTTAACTTACTATATGAATTTCAGTGAACTCAAAATTTTAAGGCAGCCCGGGTACTAACTTTTTTAAGTTAAAATTACAAATCATTTTATACACTGTAGAGATGGATGACATTTTAAAGGGGAAAAAAAACAATGTAAAGTGTGTTAATAAGGTGTTTGTCCACCACAAGCCTTACACACCGTCGCATTGCTTCTGCAACTCTTTAGAACTGTACTGGCACGATAAACACCATTCTTCCTAAAGATACTCCCTCAGTTAGTGTTTGAGGATGGCAGAGGTGGAAAGTAACGAATTACATTACTCGCGTTACTGTACTTGAGTAGCTTTTTTGTGTACTTATACTTTTTCAAGTCATTTTTAAAGAGTGTACTTTTACTTTTACTTAAGTATGTTTTCTTTTAAGTAGTGTACTTCGGTACATTTTACATCACAACCATTACTGAGTAAAAAAAAATAATTAAATAATTTTAAAAAAAGGCTAAAATGGAGAAGGGGAAATGCGTTCTGGAAATGAATCGCGGGAAGGACAGTTGTCGCGCGCGCGAGTCTCACACAGACGATGGCGGACATGCACCGGCGCTTTAAGGGGGGGGCTCAAGCCCCTGGGCCACAGCCAATCAGGGGCCTTGTAATCTCATCTCATCTCATTATCTCTAGCCGCTTTATCCTTCTACAGGGTCGCAGGCAAGCTGGAGCCTATCCCAGCTGACTACGGGCGAAAGGCGGGGTACACCCTGGACAAGTCGCCAGGTCATCACAGGGCTGACACATAGACACAGACAACCATTCACACTCACATTCACACCTACGGTCAATTTAGAGTCACCAGTCAACCTAACCTGCATGTCTTTGGACTGTGGGGGAAACCGGAGCACCCGGAGGAAACCCACGCGGACACGGGGAGAACATGCAAACTCCACACAGAAAGGCCCTCGCCGGCCCCGGGGCTCGAACCCAGGACCTTCTTGCTGTGAGGCGACAGCGCTAACCACTACACCACCGTGCCGCCCGGGCCTTGTAATATTAATAAAATAATAAACGGTCGGAATCGTGGGCCTACATTAATGTACGGATAGAAATAAGGTTAGAAATAAATGAGCGCACAGTAGCCTGCTGTAAGAGACATGGTGGATGTGGTTCGTGAAACGAACACCCACAACTGTACCAGAATAAAATGTAACAAAATGTAACGTCACGCACGAAAGCGCGCCAAAGACTGCAGACTACAGAGACACAAATTTAGAGGCTTTGAAAGATGAAGCGTTCACATGTTAGCGGGGCGCATAAAAGGAAAAAAGAGAGATGCAGGTAATGATAGAATCATTGCCTAAAGTCACAGACTTTTTTAAGGTAAGGATCACCAATCTGTTCAGAATATCAGCTACTTATCAGTTATCAGCCTACCAGCAGCTAGGCTATGTGCAGCTAGGCTAGATATGCTATGATCTGTCTAACAGTAAAATAAATCAGTTGTGATTTGAATACGTGTCGTGTGATTTGAGTTAGAATCCTGTTAGTATAATAGCATACCGGTATTTCGATGGGGATAATAAAATGTCTAAAATGGCATCTACTGAAGAAATTGATGAAAAGATTGTAGCCTATAATTGTCACAGTTCGGGCAGCAGACAGAGTAAGCATACTGAGGGGAATAGCAATACAAAGCTAGCGCAGATCCACATTTCTCGCTAGCTGTGTTGGGTGTGTTGTTAACCCGTGTGGATTTAAGTGAAATACTTGAGAAGTTCTGTGGTCAAGACAATGTTTTAAGGTAAGGACACTTGATTATTAATGTTTGCCCGCCGCGGCTTGTTGTTGACGAAAGGCCCACATGATTTTGCCTTATGCAGCTACTGCTAGCGTCATGCTTTGAACTAGGTTAAGCTCATTTGCGCTAAAGGATGGGTTTATTGAAGGACTTTGATGTAGCTAGTTTCTTTTTAAAAAATCGTATGCTCAAAACAGTATGCCCGTGTTCATTATGTTTAACTTTTTTCTTAATGGAGTGCGTGAAATATTGTTGCAAGTGGTATTTCGATGCAGTCATGTCAAAAAGGCAGTTGAATGCACGGTCTTATTCAAGGAGAAGGAAAACTTGCATGATGCTTGAACATAGATCGGTAAAATAGACCCTAGTAGGACTTGGTTTCGTGTATTTCGGTCTGTAGAGTTATGAGTTTGGCCGCTGTCCATGGTGTTTACGTTTCATGTGGCCGCCGAGCCAAGTACCTTCATCATCATCATCATGTTCCCCTGTCAAAATTAAACTCTCTAGGGGTGCTTCTGCTGTAGCAGTTGCAGCAGTTGCTCAAAGTTTGATTTGTCCATCATCATACGTCTTATCTGTTGGGTGTCTATGCCCAGCAGATTTTCCCATTTCGTCCATTTGTAACCATTTTTGTCAAACCGGAGCTGCTTTTGCACTTGGTTATTGCCCATCCAGCAAACGTGAACAATATATTTTAGTTGTTGTACGTAGCAGGATAGTTTTATATCCTGGGTTCCTGTCAGTTTCCGGAGGTCAGCATTGGACATCTTGTAGCTCCAGTCTATATCTTCATTTGTAGTGTTCTTTTGGTCAGGGGCATTCTTTCGTTTATATCCACCTTTAATCATTTTCCTTAGGAAGCTGTGCCACACTACCTCAATTTTGTGAATTTCACTGGATGATAGTTGCCATGCCTGTGTGCTGTACAGGAGACGAGATCGAACGCATGCCACTAGGAACTTTATACGGGTTTTTAGTAGTATTCGGTGGTCGGTTAGAACGTGTTTCAGTTCATTCCATTTCATGAATGCAGCACTTATCCTAGCATGCAGGAAGTGTGAGGATTCATCACAGTTGCTGACATTATAACCAAGATATTTAAAGGTGCGGACGTTTTTAATATTAGTGCCGCCAAGGGAAATGATACTTGGTTTACATTTGATATCCTCATTGACGTTAAAAGCCATTGTTTCTGTTTTGACATATGATATTTGTAAACCAAAGCAGGTGTAGGTCTTATCATACCACTGAAGAATATTCTGAAGCTCCTCGATGGATCCAGCGAGTATGGCCTGATCATCTGTGTATAGAATCTCTGTTATGCAACCCTCTCCTGATGCTCGTGCTTTCGTACGTATTTCTCTTGTAGATACCTCATTTGGAATGCAATATCTGAACTTGAAGCCTGTATCTGGGTACAGTTTTGATATCTCATGCTGTGCAATCCTGACAACAAAGTCCATATAGATATTAAAAACTGATGGCGATTCTAGGGCACCTTGTCTTGCAGTGAATGTTTGTTTTCATGCCGCCGAGCTATTTTTATGTATTTTATTTTTTAAAAGGACTTGTCTGTAGGTGTGTGTGTTTTATGTTTACAACACATTAGCGCACGCGCGCTTGTGTGGTTATCTCTGGCCATGCCCCTGCGTGAAAGTTACGCAGTATCACTGTCCTGTCTGTGGTAATAATCAGAACCGGCTCTGTAATGATAATGCGCGTGTTCTTCTCTCCCTCTGTGGTCGGATGTGTTGAGCGATGTGAGCGTGGGCCTTGCGCAGCTATGCTGAGCCAAACGTAACCTATCGTAGGCTTCTAGGCTAATTACACGCTTACACTGTAAATGCTTGACACGTATTGCAAATAAAATAAGAGTGTTTTCCTGGCCAACGGTAAGGGTAGGGTTGACAGGTAGCCTATGAGGGGCCTAGCCCATGGGCCACGGGTGTTGATAAAGCGCCCCTGCGGACATGGAGGAGACTGAGGAACCTGTGGTGGATGACCCTGCAGAAAACGCAATTTCTTCCAGTAATGAAGTGCACCCCTGGCCCTACATACGTGATCACTTCAGCTTCGTAGAGAAAAGGGGTGACAGTTTCATTATGCAGTGCAGATTATGTGTACCCAAGAAGACAACCATTGCGGCATACAAAAATTCAACGTCTAATCTGCGCAAGCATGTTGAGGTAAGTATTGTCATTGGCATCATAATCACGGGCGCAGATAGAGGGTGGGACGGGTGGGATTCATCCCACTCAGATTTAAATTCACCTCGTTCGGTCCCCCCCACATATAGGGAGGAAAAAACGTCTATGCTGTCTTTCTTTGCATAAGGCAAACCTCACGGAAAAATCAAAAGACTAATTACCATTCGGTTTATTGAGGTGCACAGCAGTGTATACATAGTTGCAACAACTCACATAAAACAAAACAAAGACTGATATTCGGTTGGTTGAGCTGCGCAGACTGCACAGGTTGCGAGCTCGAGCTTGGTTGCTATGGTTACCCACAACAAGTTTGACAGGCATATCGGGGTTGGGGTTGGTTTGCTGGCAGCTTTGTCCCCCCCAGTTTTTTGTCCCCCCCAGTTCAAAAAACGTATCTGCGCCCCTGATCATAATGTTTCCTTTCCATATTAAACCGACAATAGGCTGGTTATATTCCAAAAATAGTGGATGGCATTGCTAATGTTGAAGTAGCAACCTGTTGGTACTGTAACATAACGGTAACTAGTCTGTTATTCGGTTGGCTAATCATGCAAGCAAGTTAGCTCGCCAACCTGACGTGATCAGTCCTCCTACCATTCTACATCCAACAGGCCAGAAAGGAATACTAAGCAAAACAAATAATGTTTGAATTGAATTGTTCAATAACACACAGTGCACACAGGCAAGCTACGAGATTTCGGTGCAACATTTCACTTTCATATTTCGTGTACAATGCTTTGTGTGTGGTCAGGGCGATGTAAATGACATGACTGTGTGTATTGACCTTTTTTGTTTGTCTCAGTTTTAATGCAGCATTATCCTAAGCATTCAATTTGATACACTTCCTTTAAATAAAACATCTGGGTTGAGATGTACATATATCCTTGTTTCCTCTTCTTTTTCATTTTTGCACAACACAATGGAAGCAGAAAACACCCATTGTTAAAAGTAACGTTTTACTTTTACTCAAAGTACATTTTAAATGATCTACTTTTTACTTTTACTTGAGTAGATTTTTTGTCTGGTAACTTTACTTGTACTTTAGTAAAATTTCATCAGAGTAGCACTACTTGTACTTGAGTATAATATTTTAGTACTCTTTCCACCTCTGGAGGATGGTTGTAAAGAGTATGTCACTCCAAAATCTCCCATAGGTGATCAACTGGGTTGAGGTCTGGTGAGTGTGAACGTCTTGGCATATACAACCCCATTTCCAAAATCCTTGGGATGCTGTGTAAAATGTAAATAATAACAGAATGTGATGATTTGTAAATCATCAAAACCGTATATTTCATTGAAAATATTACAAGGAAGATAACATATCTAATGTTGATGCTCATTTTGAATTTAATGCCAGCAGCACAAACAACACACACACACACACACACACACACACACACACCTACCTAATTAGGTTAATTGGCAACAGGTCAGTAACATATACTGTTATATACTGGGTATAAAAAGAGCATCCCAGAGAGGCGGAGTCTCTCAGAAGTAAAGATGGGGAGGGGTTCACCGCTCTGTGAAAGACTGCATGAGCAAACAGTGCAACAATTTAAGAATAACATTCCTCAATGTAAAATTGCAAAAAAAAATTTAGGGATCACATCATCTATGGTACATAATATTATTAAAGGATTCAGAGAATTTGGAGAAATCTCTGTATGCAAGAGATAAGGCTGAAAACTGACATCGGATGCCTGTGATCTTCAGGCTGTCAGGCCACACTGTATTAAAAGCAGACATGTGTCTGTAGTGAAATCACTGTATGGGCTCAGGAGCACTTCAGAAAACCGTCGTCTGTGAAAATAGTTAATTACTGCATCCACAAACACAAGTTAAAACCAGATATAAACAATATCCAGAAACACCACCACCTTCTCTTGGCCCAAGCTCTTTTACAATGGACTGAGGTGAAGTGAAAAATTGTCCCAAGGTCTGATGAATCAAAAGTAGAAATTATTTTTAGAAATCATGGACACCGTGTCCTAGGGTTAAAGAGGAGAGGAGATCACCCAGCTTGTTATCAGCACACAGTTCTAAAGCCAGCATCTATGATGGTATGAAAGTGCATCAGTGCACATGGCATGTGTTGCTTGCACCTCTGGGAAAGCATCATTAATGCTTAATGATATTTAAAGATTTTGGAGCAACATGGATGGCACGGTGGTGTAGTGGTTAGCACTGTTGCCTCACAGGAAGAAGGTCCTGGGTTCAAGCCCAGCAGCCAGTGAGGGCCTTTCTGTGTAGTGTTTGCATGTTCTCCCTGTGTCTGTGTGGGTTTCCTCCAGGTGCTCTAGTTTCTCCCAAAGACATGCAGGTTAGGCTAATTGGTGGCTCTAAATTGACCATAGGTGCGAGTGTGAATGGTTGTTTGTCTCTGTGTCAGCCCTGCCATAACCTGGTGACTTGTCCAGGGTGTACCCTGCCTCTCGCCCATAGTCAGCTGGGATAGGCTCCAGCTCACCCTGTAGAACAAAATAAGCAGCTACAGATAATGGATGGAGCAACATGCTGGCATCCAGACAACATATTTTTCAGGGAAGGCCTTGCTTATTTAATCAAGACAATGAATGCCAAGCTGTGTTCAGCACGTATTACAACTGCATGGCTCCACAGTAAAAGAGTCCAGGTGCTAAACTGGCCTGCCTGCAGTCCAGATCTGTCTTTTATTGAAAATATGCGGTGCATTATGAAACAAAAAAATACGATAAAGGAGACCTCGAACTGTTGAACAGCTGAAATTGTATATCAGGCAAGAATGGAACAACATATCTCTTTCAACACTACAGCAATTGGTCTCCTCAGTTCCCAAACATTTACCGTACAGAGTGTTGTTAAAAGTAGAGGTGATGCAACACAGTGGTAAACATGCCTCTGTCCAAACATTTTTGAAGCGCGTTGCTGACCTCAAATTCAAAATGAGCATATATTTTCAAAAAACAATAAAATTTCTCACTTTCAACATTTGATATGCTGTTTGTTTACTATTTTCAATTAAATGTAGGGTTTTCATGATTTACAAATTATTGCATTCTGTTTTTATTTATGTTTTACATAATGTCCTGAGTTTTTGGAAATGGGGTTGCAATTTAGATCATTTTCATCCTCATCCAAGCATTCAGTGAGGCTTTGTGTCATGTGAAAGAGACCATGGTCTTTAAGGATAGAAAATGTTTCATCCTCAAGGTCATCAGTCAGAAGAACTGCAGCACTGAGTTGCAACAACAACCCCAACTGAGCAGACCACTGGTGAGAGTGGTGAGAAAAAACATCCTGAAATGGTGCTAATAAAGAAGAAACCATGACTCAGCACAAGTCCTACTTTAACCACCATGATCATAAATAATCAACTGTAATGAATGAATGAATGAACCCTTTATTGTCACTAGCCACAAGTGCCAGCGAAATTGACCATCAACCCGTTCTTACATATACACATACATACAATTGACAGAGGGGGGAGTAGACAGGACAGGAAGACAGGGATGGAAAGAAAAAAATACAGAGTAACATGAGGAGAGGGGAGGAGAAAAAAAGCAACCCCCACACTATGCTCCTTGAGAAGTACAGTGTGGGAACATTAAAAAAACACCTCAGCACATAAGCATAAAATACACAAGTACACTTTACAACATGAAAACTCGGGACTTGGGGGGGGGGGGGGTGATCAGGGGAGGGGAGGGGGGGTAAGGGGGAGGTAGAGGTAACCCAGCACAAGCAAGCAGCCATCCGTTCCTGCAGCCATAACGGCGCTGGTCGCACACCTGCTTGTCACACTGGGGGTAAAAGCGGCGACCGCGGGAAGTGGGGGAAGGAATCTAAGAGCGTCTCACTGCAGTGATCTTCAGGGGGATTTTTTGTTCCAGCAACGGCCTTGGCCGAGGCCAGTGCTGTCTGAGGGAGCCGAAAGCAGATAAGATTGGGATTGTTTGGTCTTGGGGCGAGTAGATGCATTCTTTTACATGACTACTCTGTTTGTCCATTCTGGTCTCTGAATCAATCCATTTCCTTTGCAAAGCCAAAAACTTCTCCATGATGTTATCCATGTTGCAGTTCAAGTTCTGAATAGCCACAGTCTGAGTGCCGACAGCTCTGCCCACCGCTTCAATCATGTCGGGCAGCTTTATGGGGCTTTGGACAGCTGTCACCATTTCCTGATTTCCTCGATAAACTAGGGCAATGCCTAATCCAATCAGCAGAAGACCTGTAATCATGGTTCTGAATAGGTAGATGTCTTCAATATCCTCCACAGAAAGAACCGCCAGGCACATGACCCGCCACTTCTCCCACATGTCCATCGTGTAGCCAGCTGCGAACATTCCGGCAGGACAGGACAGTTCCCCCGAACCCAGGCTTCTAGTCGAGAAAATTGTGTCAATAGCGTGAAGAGACCAGTTTATCAATTCCATGATTTTTTAGTTTGGAGAGCAGTGCAAAGAGAGTCTCTCAAAAGAATAGACAGTAGACAGATGAGACAAGACAAGAGGAGCAAAGCAGGGAAGATAAGGGAAGGAGAGCAGAGAAATGCGACCGCCTTCCGTGAGAGCACGGAGAGGGAAAAAAATGATCTTTCATGTGTCATTAGTCAGAATAGTACCTGCCATCACCATTCATGCTTGTACAGCTTTCAAACTTTCCAAAATTAGCCACTGGTGGATTAATTGACTTTTTTTAACATCTCTTTTCATGAACTTTGGCAGCTTGTGTAGTTTCCAGACAGATACACATGACTCTGAAATGGTGGATTTAAGTCCAATCCAGAGTGTGTTATGAGATGAAGAAGACATAATTACATCCTTACATTAAAGGTCAAGGCAAGCAAAGAAATCAATAAGGAAATCAGGCACAGAATCAGCAGAGACCAAGTAATTTATATTGACATGGCAGTTAGCATGCTGCTCATTCTATCATCTTAAAACACTTTTTAATAAAAATGCAGGTTTTATTCACCTTTTATGGGAACTGGGGTACTATTTGTTCTCACGTATGCATTAGTGTTCAAAGCTCATCTCATCTCTCATTATCTCTAGCCGCTTTATCCTGTTCTACAGGGTCGCAGGCAAGCTGGAGCCTATCCCATCTGACTACGGGCAAAAGGCGGGGTACACCCTGGACAAGTCACCAGGTCATCACAGGGCTGACACATAGACACAGACAACCATTCACATTCACGGTCAATTTAGAGTCACCAGTTAACCTAACCTGCATGTCTTTGGACTGTGGGGGAAACCGGAGCACCCAGAGGAAACCCATGCAGACACGGGGAGAACATGCAAACTCCACACAGAAAGGTCCTCGCCGGCCACGGGGCTCGAACCCGGACCTTCTTGCTGTGAGGCGACAGCGCTAACCACTACACCACCGTGTTCAAAGCTGTAAATGTTTAATAAATTATTATTTGATATATGAGGGAATATGGAGTGAAGGAGAAACTTAAGGAATTAAATTTGAGTCTGAGCCTATGTACAGTTGTAGTCAAAAGTTTACATACATGGACATGAATGTTATGGCAATATTGGTCTTTCAATGATTTTTTTGAACTGTTTTTCTGTGGCAGAAAGTTTTTACAACATACATCTTTCATCAAAAAAAGGACTTTAGTGCACAAGATTTTGTTCATTTTGGGTTTTCTAAAAATTACACAGGGTCAAAAATATACTTACAGCATCCATAATATTTTGTTAAATATTTCTTAGCAAGTTTCACCTTGATTAGATGCTTTTGGTAGCCATCAACAGGTTTCTGTCAGAAATCTGATTGGTTATTTGACCCTCTTCTTAGTAGAGTTCATTTAAATTTGTGTGTTTTCTGGCACATACTCCACTTTTAAGTGCAGTCCACATTTTCAGTAGGATTGAGGTCAGGACTTGTTTTAAGTTTGTTCTCCTGCTTTGTCCTCCACAACCAAATTGATGTGCATTTTGAGTCATTGTCCTGTTGGAACACCCAATTGTGCCCAAATTTGAACCATCTAGCTGATGGTTTGAGGTTATGCTGAAGAAGTCTGAAGTTCTTTATTATTCCATCCACTTTGTGCGGTGCACCAGTTCCACTGGCAGCAAAACAGCCCCAGAGCATGATGCTACCACCACCATGCTTAACAGATGGTACATTGTTCATCGGCCCGGCCGGGCTCAGCCCGAAGAGGTGACTTGGGCCCAACCTCCTGTGGGTTCACCACCCACAGAGGTAGCAGTAGGGGTTTGGTGCAGTGTGTATTGGGTGGCAGTCGAAGGCAGGGGCCTCGACGACCTGATCCCCGGACACAGCGGCTGGCTGTTGGGACATGGAATGTCACTTCGCTGGGGGGGAAAGAGCCTGAGCTTGTGCGGGAGGTTGAGAGGTACCGGCTAGAGATAGTCGGGCTCACCTCCATGCACAGCTTGGGCTCTGGAACCCAGGTCCTCGAGAGGGGCTGGACTTTCCACTTCTCTGGAGTCGCCTGTGGTGAGCGGCGGCGGGCTGGTGTGGGCTTGCTTATAGCTCCCCAGCTCAGCCGCCATGTGTTGGAGTTTACCCCAGTGAACGAGAGGGTCGCCTCTCTGCACCTTTGGATTGGGGAGAGGGCTCTTGCTGTTGTTTGTGCCTACGGGCCAAATAGCAGTATAGAGTATCCGGCCTTCTTGGAGTCCCTGGGAGAGGTACTGAGGGGTGCTCAGACTGGGGACTCCATTGTGCTACTGGGGGACTTCAATGCTCACGTGGGCGACGACAGTGACACCTGGAGGGGCGTGGTTGGGAGGAACGGCCTCCCCGATCTGAACCCGAGTGGTGTTTTGTTATTGCACTTCTGTGCTAGTCACGGTTTGTCCATAACGAACACCATGTTCAAGCATAGGGGTGTCCATAAGTGCACGTGGCACCAGGACACCTTAGGTCGGAGGTCGATGATCGACTTTGTAGTCGTTTCATCTGATCTCCGGCCCTATGTCTTGGACACTCGGGTGAAGAGAGGGGCTGAGCTGTCAACTGATCACCACCTGGTGGTGAGTTGGATCCGCTGGCAGAGGAGGAAGCTGGACAGACCTGGCAGGCCCAAACATATGGTGAGGGTCTGCTGGGAACGTCTGGCCGAGCACTCTGTTGGGGAGGTCTTTAACTCCCACCTCCGGGAGAGCTTTTCCCAGCTTCCGAGGGAGGCGGGGGACATTGAGTCTGAGTGGACCATGTTCTCTACCTCCATTGTGGACGCAGCTGTTCGGAGCTGTGGCCGCAAGGTCTCCGGTGCCTGTCGTGGCGGCAATCCCCGAACCCGGTGGTGGACACCGGAAGTAAGGGATGCTGTCAAGCTGAAGAAGGAGTCCTATCGGGCCATGTTGACCTCCGGGACTCCTGAGGCAGCCGACGGGTATTGGCAGGCCAGGCGTGCTGCAGCTCGGGCAGTTGCGGAGGCAAAAACTCAGAACTGGGAGGAGTTCGGGGAGGCCATGGAGAAGGACTATCGGTTGGCCTCGAAGAAATTCTGGCAAACCATCCGGCGCCTCAGGAGGGGGAAGCAGTATTCTGCCAACACTGTTTACAGTGTGGGTGGGGAGCTGTTGACCTCGACTGGGGACATTGTCGGGCGGTGGAAGGAATACTTTGAAGATCTCCTCAATCCCACCATCATGTCTTCCACTGAGGAGACTGAGGCTGATGACTCAGAGGTGGACTCGTCCATTACCCAAGCCAAAGTCACTGAGGTGGTTTGCAAGCTCCTCGGTGGCAAGGCACCGGGGGTGGATGAGATCCGCCCTGAGTATCTCAAGTCTCTGGATGTTGTGGGGCTGTCTTGGTTGACACGCCTCTGCAACATCACGTGGCAGTTGGGGACAGTGCCTCTGGAGTGGCAGACTGGGGTGGTGGTCCCTCTTTTTAAGAAAGGGGACCGGAGAGTGTGCTCCAATTATAGGGGAATCACACTTCTCAGCCTCCCAGGGAAAGTTTACTCCAGGGTACTGGAGAGGAGAATTCGACCAATAGTCGAACCTCGGATCCAGGAGGAACAATGCGGTTTTCGTCCTGGTCGCGGAACACTGGACCAGCTCTATACCCTTCATAGGGTGCTCGAGGGTTCATGGGAGTTTGCCCAACCAGTCCACATGTGCTTTGTGGATCTGGAGAAGGCATTCGACTGTGTCCCCCTTGGTATTCTGTGGGGGGGGCTTCGGGAGTATGGGGTTCGGGGCTCATTGCTAAGGGCTGTCCGGTCCCTGTACGAACGGAGCAGGAGTCTGGTTCGCATTGCCGGCAGTAAGTCAGACCTGTTCCCAGTGCATGTTGGACTCCGGCAGGGCTGCCCTTTGTCACCGGTTCTGTTCATAATTTTTATGGACAGAATTTCTAGGCGCAGCCAGGGGCCGGAAGGAATCCTGTTTGGGAACCACAGGATTTCATCTCTGCTTTTTGCAGATGATGTTGTCCTGTTGGCTTCTTCAAACCAGGACCTTCAGCATGCACTGGGGCAGTTTGCAGTCGAGTGTGAAAAGGCTGGGATGAGAATCAGCACCTCCAAGTCTGAGGCCATGGTTCTCGACCGGAAAAGGGTGGCTTGCCCTCTCCAGGTTGGTGGAGAAGTCCTGCCTCAAGTGGAGGAGTTTAAGTATCTCGGGATCTTGTTCACGAGTGAGGGAAGGATGGAGCGTGAGATCGACAGGCGGATCGGTGCAGCCTCCGCAGTGATGCGGTCGCTTTACCGGTCTGTCGTGGTGAAGAAGGAGCTGAGCCAAAAGGCGAAGCTCTCAATTTACCGGTCGATCTACGTTCTGACTCTCACCTATGGTCATGAGCTTTGGGTAATGACTGAAAGAACAAGATCGCGGATACAAGCAGCTGAAATGAGTTTCCTTTGCAGGGTGGCTGGGCGCTCCCTTAGAGATAGGGTGAGAAGCACAGTCACTCGGGAGGAGCTCGGAGTAGAGCCGCTGCTCCTCCACATCGAGAGGAACCAGCTGAGGTGGCTCGGGCATCTTTTTCGGATGCCTCCTGGACGCCTCCCTGGGGAGGTGTTCCAGGCATGTCCCCCCGGGAGGAGGCCCCGGGGAAGACCCAGGACACGCTGGAGGGACTATGTCTCTCGGCTGACCTGGGAACGCCTCGGTGTTCTTCCCGAGGAGCTGGCCGAGGTGTCTGGGGAAAGGGAAGTTTGGGCTTCCATGCTTAGACTGCTGCCTCCGCGACCCGGTCCCGGATAAGCAGAAGAAGACGAGACGAGACATTGTTCATCTGTATCTCTGGTCATTGTGGTCAAACAACTCAATCCTTTTCGGATCTGACCATAAAACTTTCCTCCAGGAAGATTTTTCTTTGTCCATGTGGTCAGCTTTATTCATTAAAACTTTACTCAAGCTTGACGGTGTGGATTTTGGAGCAGGGTCTTCTTTCTTGGATTGCAGCCTCTCAGTCTATGGTGATGTAAAACTTGCATGACTGTAGACAGTGTTCTAACAGCTTCCAGTTCATGGCAAACCTGTGCCTTGATGGTTCCTGACCATCTGAACCAATTTTCTCTCAGCTAAGGGGCGCAGTTTAGGTCTTCTTCCAGAAAAGTGGCTTGGCAAAGTGGCTACACCTCCCAATAACTTGTACTTACAGTGGTGCTTGAAAGTTTGTGAACCCTTTAGAATTTTCTATATTTCTGCATAAATATGACCTAAAATATTATCAGATTTTCACACAAGTCCTAAAAGTAGATAAAGAGAACCCAGTTAAACAAATGAGACAAAAATATTATACTTGGTCATTTATTTATTGAGGAAAATGATCCAATATTACAAATCTGTGAGTGGCAAAAGTATGTAAACCTTTGCTTTCAGTATCTGGTGTGACCCCTTGTGCAGCAATAACTGCAAATAATGTTTCCGGTAACTGTTGATGAGTCCTGCACACCGGCTTGGAGGAATTTTAGCCCATTCCTCTGTACAGAACAGCTTCAACTCTGGGATGTTGGTGGGTTTCCTCACATGAACTGCTTGTTCAGGTTCTTCCACAACATTTTGATTGGATTAAGGTCAGGACTTTGACTTGGCCATTCCAAAACATTAACTTTATTCTTCTTTAATCATTCTTTGGTAGAACAACTTGTGTGCATGGTCGTTGTCTTGCTGCATGACCCACCTTCTCTTGAGATTCAGTTCATGGACAGATGTCCTGACATTTTCCTTTAGAATTCACTGGTATAATTCAGAATTCATTGTTCCATCAATGATGGCAAGCTGTCCTGGCCCAGATGCAGCAAAACAGGCCCAAACCATGATACTACCACCACCATGTTTCAAAGATGGGATAAGGTTCTTATGCTGGAATGCAGTATTTTCCTTTTTCCAAACATAACACTTCTCATTTAAACCAAAAAGTTCTATTTTGGTCTCATCTGTTCACAAAACATTTTTCCAATAGCCTTCTAGCTTGTCTACGTGATCTTTAGCAAACTTCAGATGAGCAGCAATGCTCTTTTTGGAGAGCAGTGGCTTTCTCCTTGCAACCCTGCCATGCACACCATTGTTGTTCAGTGTTCTCCTGATGATGGACTCATGAACATTAACATTAGCCAATGTGAGAGTTGCATAGAAGTTACCCTGGGGTCCTTTGTGACCTCACCAACTATTACATGCCTTGCTCTTGGAGTGATCTTTGTTAGTCAACCACTCCTGGGGAGGGTAACAATGGTCTTGAATTTCCTCTATTTGTACACAATCTGTCTGACTGTGGATTGGTGGAGTCCAAACTCTTTAGAGATGGTTTTGTAACCTTTTCCAGCCTGATGAGCATCAACAATGCTTTTTCTGAGGTCCTCAGAAATCTCCTTTGTTCGTGCCATGTTACACTTCCACAAACATGTGTTGTGAAGATCAGACTTTGATAGATCCCTGTTCTTTAAATAATACAGGGTGCCCACTCACACCTGATTGTCATCCCATTGATTGAAAACACCTGACTCTAATTTCATCTTCAAATTAACTGCTAATCCTAGAGGTTTACATACTTTTGCCACTGACAGATATGTAATATTGGATCATTTTCCTCAATAAATAAATGAGCAAGTATAATATTTTTGTCTCATTTGTTTAACTGGGTTCTCTTTATCTACTTTAAGACTTGTGTGAAAATCTGATTATGTTTTAGATCATATTTAGCAGAAATATAGAAAATTCTAAAGGGTTCACAAATTTTCAAGCACCACTGTACATGGAATTGTTGAACTGATGATCTTGGAATCTGCAGTTGTTTAGAAATGGCTCCAAGAGACATTCCTGAGTTGTATAATTATATGAATCTTTTTCTCAAATCTGCACTGAGTTCCTTGGACTTTCCCATTGTACTGTGTGTTGGTCAATCCAATGAGTGTTGACAAACAACCCCTTTTTATATTTGCACAGAGAAGCTACCAGCTGTCATCAATCATGATCACTAATAGGAAATTAAGGCCCACTTTACACGGGGACGGTATAAAACAAAAACGCAAAAGTCCGTATTTGTTCTCACTTTTTTCCGCGTCTACACGACCGTTTTCAAGGAGGAAATCTGCGTCTATACGGTGACGCATAAATGTCTCCGCTATGTCTGCACGCATGCGCAACGTCTTCCGTCTTGTCTGATCTGCACATCTGCACCGCTGTTCTGTCAAGTTATCCTACCAAGCCTACTACACATGCGCGAAATCCAGGAGGGTAGGAAAATTCAACAGTAGTTTTGTCCCACCGATCAGCTGGGCTGATAGAAAATCGGTGAGAATTTCACGCATTTGCCGATTTTTATGTTTTGTGCATATTGGTCGAGTCTTTGGCCGAGTCAAATAATTTGTAATGACTTGTTTTGAATAATAAAACGGTCTGTATGAGAACTTGCTAGGATAACTTTACAGAACACCGGGTAGGAAGAAATTATAGGTAGGAAGAAATTTCAGAACACCGGCTGAGGTACTGTAGTGCTCGAGGGAGGAGCAGGAGCAAACCGAAACTCTTTTAATCTGCCTTTATTAAGTAACACTCACTCTTGTTTCGGTGAAGAAGAGAAAAGGCAGTGTCCATCTCAGCAAAATAAACCCGTTCGGCTGCTGGTTTTGTTTTCAGTCTCGGGTTTATGGTTTCACGAGCGGCTTGAATAGGCGGCGCGCGCGTGCGTGTGTGTGTAACTTGGCGACACCAAACTGAAGAGCTCCAGCCGGGCGGGTGAGCAGGAAAACACATCCACTGCATTAAAACACAGAGCAGCTTGAAGGTCCGTTGGATCGATGTAATCAGACATGCTCTTACTTTTTTACTTACTTTCTTACTTCCCGGGCTGGCATGTGCAGTATATGACATATGTATGACGTAAACGCGTACCCGACGTGAGCAGATCCGAGCGGAGTTTCGCGTATTGGGTAGTTTAGACGGATACGCAACGGGGGCCGTTTTTAACTTATCCACTTTGAAAGGCGTTTTCAATTTTATCCGTTTTTCAGCCTCGGAAACGCTGTCCTCGTGTAAACGAAAGGCACTTCTGATAAAATATTTAGTCGTTTTTACCCGACAGCGTCCTCGTGTAAACGGGCCCTAAGAGGCCTTGGCAAGTTAAAAGGCATTTAATTTAGTTAACAAGTAAGTAATGCTGAGGTTTTTTAGTATTTCAAACAGGCACAAACATAGACTGTTTCCAACATTGTGTGACCCTGACAGAGATAAAACAAAAATGGATAAAATCACTAAGTGCAAGAGTGAAGTTGTGGTCCTAAAGTCCAATCGAAGTGATTCCAATTATGATTTGTCTCACATGATTTATACTTACACTTTGATGAAACTCCTTCTGCATGAATTGCTACTGAGTTACTGGACCAGACACAGAGATCAAAAATCAGATCAAAAAGTAATCGCAATGTGGAGTACAATACACAAATCACAACATGCAGAAAACATACCACACTGAAAAGCAAAAACTTCATTAATTTACATTGCTTGATCTCTTTAATGAAAAACGATCAACAGGAAATTGCTTTTTTAAGAATTAATGCATATCAGAAGTGAATGTAGTCCATTTAGCACTCAAATGTTATTCCAAGACAAATCAATATATATATCAAAAGTATTAAATGCAGGTTAGCTTGGATGTAGAAGAATTCCTTTCAAACCATGGAGCTTTGCACAAGATGTAGACTCAAGTGTAAAGCCAACATTTTTTTTTGTTGTTGTTCCTCAGGAATCACTGAAGCACTGCTGAGAATTGGAGAAAAGATCACAGTATATGTCTTTTGAAGTGTTCCCATGCATTATTTATTCTTTTATTCTTTTCTATACTGAGAGCCGCTTTTTTGAGATCGCAGAGATTACTTTAATGTGAAACTTCAACTTTGCCATAGGGAGAGGGACTGATAAGATGGTCTTGCATTAAAAACAGAAGAGCAAACTAGCTTATGGCTTCCCACAAAAGCCATTTCCTGACTATATATGTCACATACATCATGGCTTTGTAAAGATGAAGGCCACTGCAGGCTGTACTGGTCATTTTAATGAAATAGCCTCATGCGTGATTCCTTCCTGTATTGCCAAAAGCTGTGGATATTTTAGTAACAAGGGTTACTGTACAAACAGAAACCCCAACAGAAGAAAGAAACTAAATGAAGGAATTGAATGAAGGTAATTGCAGGGAAAAACATGGCTCATTGCTATTGTTATTATAGATCAAGTTTGAAGACAAAATATTCTTGATATTGGAATATTTACATGTAATGTGTATGAGCAACTACTGGAAGAAATGAGAGCTGCTATTATGAAATTAGTATGCTTATGTGCAACTGAATTATAATAAATAGAATTATGATAAATAATTATTTAAAAAAAAAAAGCCTGAACATTGCACAAAAACATCCCACCCAGGCATGATTAACATTTCGATAACTGGGTTTCTAACTTGTTACTGCCTTTTTTTCTTTTCTTTTTTTACTTTATAGGGAAAGTACTGTTTCAGTAGTCTGGGGGTGGCATGGTGACACAGCGGTTGGCACTGTTGCCTCACAGCAAGAAGCTTCTGAGTTCATGCCCAGTGGCTGGCAGGCGCCTTTCTGTGTGGAGTTTGCATGTTTTCCCTGTGTCTGCATGGGTTTCCTCTGGGTGCTCTGGTTTCCCCAACAGTCCAAAGGCATGCAGTTACTAGGTGAACTGGGAACTCTAAATTGTGAATGTGTGTGAATTGTTGTTTCCCAAGCCCGGAAATGGGAGGGTTGTGGCAGGAAGGGCATCTGACGTAAAACTATGCCCCAATTAATTATGTCAATCAATAAGGTCCACATGGCAGCAATCTCACACACGTAAGTGGGACAAGCTGGAAGAAGTGAATCAGTGAGAAGTGACTGTTTCAGTAGTCAGTACTGGGTAACTTTTTATCTTCCTTAATTTTCTTAAATACATCCAGTTAAGCCATAAGCACTGAATTACATGTCTAGCTGATTAGCACACTTTAGCAGAACATTAAAACCAGAAAATTTATACAATCCCTTCATTTATGCGTCCTTTGAGATGTCAGAAGCTGCCACGTCTTTTCAAAGATCACAGGATGGCTGAACACGCTTGGAGGAGAGCCATAACTCTTGCCACATCTCTTGTGTGTGTGTGTGTGTGTATATATATATATATATATATATATATATATAGAGAGAGAGAGAGAGAGAGAGAGAGAGAGAGAGAGAGGGGTGGCCACAGCTGGCTGGCTGGTGTAGCTGTAGCGTAATGGTGTCATTCCCACTCAAAGAGAAGAGCCAATTATTACCTCCATCAACATTGTTGGAGGAGGTTATGTTTTCGCCTCTGTTTGTTTGTTCCAAATATAACTCAAAAAATAGTGAATAGATTTTGATGAAATTCTGAGGAAAGGTGGACCATGAGCCAAGGAACAATTGATTAGATTTTGATGCAAATCTGGATAGACATGCAGAGCCAGGATTTTTTATTTTTTTATTTATTTTTTTATTTTTATTTTTTCCTGTTCCCAACATAACTCAAAAAGTAGTGAACGGATTTGGATGAAATTTGGTGTACAGCTTTAGCATTATCCTAGGTTCAAGTGATTTGATTTTGATGTTTATAATACAGTTGTAGTCAGAAGTTTACATACAGTGACATGAATGTCATCTTGGATATGAATGTCATGGCAATATTTGGGATTTCAGTAATGTCTTTGAACTGTTCTTTTTCTGTGGCAGAATGTACAGCATACATCTTTAATTTAAAAAACACTAGAATTTGGTGCACAAGTTTTAATTTTCTTTGGGTTTCTGAAATCAACACAGGGTCAAAATTATACATACCTGGTCTAAAATATACATACAGCACACCTAATATTTGGGTAAAATGTCTCTTCACAAGATTCACCTTGACCAAACATTTTTGTTTACCATGAACAAGCTTCTGGCAGAATTCTGGTTGGATATTTCACGACTCTTCATGGTAGAATTGGTAGAGTTTAATTAATTTTTTTTGTTTGTTTTCTTGGCATGGACTCGACTTATAAGCACGGTCCATTTATTTTCAATAGGGTTGAAATCAGGACTTGTTTTAAGCTTGATGTTAGCCTGCTTTATCCTCCACAACCAGCTGTGATGCGTGTTTGGGTTCACTGTCCTGTTGTAACTCCCAAGTCCCAAGTCATATTCAAGTTTCTGATGTTTTATGCTGAAGAATTCTGAGGTAGTCCTCCTTCATTATTCCATCCACTTTGTGCAATGAACCAATTCCACTGGCAGCAAAACAGCCCCAGAGCATGATGATCCTACCACCACCACCAGCTGGTACAGTGTCCCTCTGTACATGGTGGTTATTGTGGCCAAACAACTCAATCTTTTTTTCATCTGACCATACAGCTTTCCTCTGGAAGCTGTGTGGTCAGCTTCAAACTTTAGTTAAGCTTGAAGGTGTCAATTTTGGAGCAGGAGGTTATTCTTGGATAGCAGCCTCTTAGTCCATGGTGATCTAAACTGTAGACAGTGATCCATGAGCTTCCAGTTCATGGCAGGGCTGTGCCATGGTGGTTCCCAGGTTGTTCCTGACCATCCAAACCAATTTTCTGTCAGCTGAGGGTGACAGTTTGGGTTTTCTTGAAGCAAAGTGACTACACCTCACAATATCTTGGATACAGTTGTTTGAACTGATCTTGGAATTTACAGTTGTTTAGAAATGGCTCCGAGAGACATTCCAGAGTTGTGTATATCTGTGATCCTCTTTCTCAGCTCTGCACTGAGCTCCTTGGACTTTCCCATTTTACTCTGTGTTGGTCAGTCCAATGAGTGCTGTAAACAAACCCTTTTTATGAAGGCACAGAGAAGCTACCAGCTGTAGTCAATCATGATCACTAACAGGAAGTTAAGAGACCTTTGGCTTGGCAAGATAAGAGACATTTTAGAAGTTTCAGCACCTCTGAATTAATAATCTAAGTTAGTGTATGTAATTTTGACCCTGTGTTGATTTCAGAAAACCCAAAGAAAAGTAATACTTGTGCACCAAATTCTAGTGTTTTATATTATTGAAGATGTATGTTGTACAATCATTCTGCCACAGAAAAAGAATAGTTCAAAGAAATTACTGAAAGCCCAAATATTGCCATGACATTCATGTCACTGTATGTAAACTTCTGACCACAACTGTATGTGGCTTGGTGAAGGTATGCACTCTACCAAGTTCCCTTCTAGTTCTATCACATCTACCAAGATGTGACTAAGGACTAAAGATAGGCTACTTTACTGATGCACCATTTGGGAGTGTACTTTTACTCAGAATAGTAGGATTTTTTGAGAAAGCTATGGTGCTAACTACATATGTTGGGCTACAGTATCAAAGACTAAGATGCTAACTGACTGAGTTTAGCTGACAAAACCCTAATTCTGACTGAATTTACACTTAGTGAATTCATACCACTTTTATGCCATGGAGGCTAATTCAAGAGGATGGCAAATCTGCCCATTATTAAGATTTGGAATTATCTTTTCATCCAGAATTTAAAATAATGGTTTTATTTAATAATATCTAATATTAGTTGCAATAGCATACAAATGTATTTCACATTTGTACATCTCGTCCTACTCTTTATTCGAACTAATGTGAGTGGTGCAGTCAGGTGAAATTCATTATGAACTGGTTCCTAAGGCTGTTAAAGCCGGGGGTGGGCAGTGAGGATAAGCTTTCACTGTTCCTTGAAATGCTCCTATGGCATGTGTGTTATAGCCTCTGATAGCCAAGTCCAATTCCTGGCCTTCTTGTAGCAAAACTGTTTTTACTGACCAGGAGAGGGGGTGAAAGGCGAGTCTCTGGTGCCTTTAAACCACATGCACTACCGTTCAAAAGTTTGGGGTCACTTTGAAATTTCCTTATTTTTGAAAGAAAAGCACTGTTCTTTTCAATGAAGATCACTTTAAACTAATCAGAAATACACTCTATACATTGCTAATGTGGTAAATGACTATTCTAGCTGCAAATGTCTGGTTTTTGGTGCAATATCTACATAGGTGTATTGAGGTATTTCACCTGACGTCACAGGGTCACGTGACGCCCCGGTGTCCGCCATTTTGGACGGCAAGCTAGCTAATGTCAACAACAGTAGCTGGTATGTTACTGTAGCAATGTTTACGTTCAGTCATTTGGATGACTGTTAAAACCTTTCAGTCTCAAGTTTTTCCTTTACTGAATTTACTAGTTTACTGAGCCAGCCAGCCCCGGAGCGCTAGCTAGCTAGCGCCAGCCCCGGAGCGCTAGCTAGCTAGCGCCAGTCCCGGAGCGCCAGCCAGCCAGCCAGCCCCGGAGTGCTAGCCAGCTAGCGCCAGCCAGCCAGCCAGCCCCGGAGCGCTAGCCAGCCAGCCAGCCAGCCAGCCAGCCCCGGAGCGCTAGCCAGCTAGCACAAGCCAGCCAGCCAGCCCCGGAGCGCTCGCTAGCCAGCCAGCCCCGGAGCGCTCGCTAGCCAGCCAGCCCCGGAGCGCTAGCCGGCTAGCGCCAGCCCCGGAGCGCTAGCCGGCTAGCGCCAGCCCCGGAGCACTAGCCGGCTAGCGCCAGCCAGCCCCGGAGCGCTAGCCAGCCAGCCCCGGAGCGCTAGCCAGCTAGCGCCAGCCAGCCAGCCCGCCCCGGAGCGCTAGCCAGCCAGCCAGCCAGCCCCGGAGTGCTAGCCAGCCAGCCAGCCCCGGCGCGCCAGCCAGCCCCGGAGCACTAGCCAGCTAGCGCCAGCCAGCCAGCCCGCCCCGGAGCGCTCGCTAGCCAGCCAGCCCCGGAGCACTCGCTAGCCAGCCAGCCCCGGAGTGCTAGCTGGCTAGTGCCAGCCAGCCAGCCAGCCCCGGAGCGCTCGCTAGCCAGCCAGCCCCAGAGCACTCGCTAGCCAGCCAGCCCCGGAGCGCTCGCTAGCCAGCCAGCCCCGGAGCGCTCGCTAGCCAGCCAGCCCCGGAGCGCTCGCTAGCCAGCCAGCCCCGGAGCGCTAGCTAACCAGCCAGCCCCAGAGCGCTAGCTAGCTAGCGCCAGCCAGCCAGCCCCGGAGCGCGCTCAGTAAACTAGTAAATACAGTAAAGGAAAAACTTATAACGGGCCATGTCTCAACAGACTAAGAAGTTATTTCAATGACATTTAATAACATTTTGTTTATCCTGAGGACCGAATGAAAATGTGAACAAATCTTAGCTGTCAGTGAACAATCCTGGTGGAAGCAGGTAAACGTCATTCTCTAAGCCTGCTAAACTCAATTTTTGCAAATACCTCTCCCTCTGCTCACCCTGTAAATGCCCTACATCGCTGGATAGTGAAGGTGTTTTCTGCATCTTGCTCCTTTTTCTTTTATGTTTTTCGTTTGTCGCCTTCCTCGCATTCAAACTGATTCGAGCCATGCCGTCCAAAATGGCAGCGTCACATGACTTGGTCACGTGAGTGAAATACCTCAATAGAGGCCCATTTCCAGCAACTATCACTCCAGTGTTCTAATGGTACAATGTGTTTGCTCATTGCCTCAGAAGGCTAATGGATGATTAGAAAACCCTTGTACAATCATGTTAGCACAGCTGAAAACAGTTTAGCTCTTTAGAGAAGCTATAAAACTGACCTTCCTTTGAGCAGATTGAGTTTCTGGAGCATCACATTTGTGGAGTCGATTAAATGCTCAAAATGGCCAGAAAAATGTCTTGACTATATTTTCTATTCATTTTACAACTTATGGTGGTAAATAAAAGTGTGACTTTTCATGGAAAACACAAAATTGTCTGGGTGACCCCAAACTTTTGAACGGTAGTGTAGCTTTGGGCAGATGGGGCTCGTCAACCTTGGTTGGTAGCTCATCTAGGGGAAGTAAAACCCTGATTCCAAACCCACCTGCTGCCTTGTAGGTTGTGCACTTTTTTATACAAAGGCTAGGGGAGTGAACCCTGAAAAATCTGGAGCGGAGCCCCGCAGGTAGTTGGACAGTCAATTTGCTTCTCTTTTGGCAGTTTCTGCAGCGGTGCTGGAGCCAATAATATTAGCACCAGTTTTTCCATTGGACCACTTCAGTAACATGGATGGGGGGGGGAACTTGCTGTTTAGGTCATAGTCTGTCCTCTTTACACTTCACCCAGGCCTTGCACTGGAAAGGACACTCCATCATCACTAGTCACTTAGTGATGACACAACACGGGGAGGAGCAGTTGACTTACATTCCTGGGAGAGCCTAGCCGTTGACAGACCTGCCTGGAAGCTAGCTGTCCGGAATGGACTAAACAACGATGACAAGACCCTGATGAAGCAGGTTGAAGAAAAAAGAAAATGGCAAAAGGACCAGCAACAGAGAGGACATCCTCCTTCAACCCAAATCTGCACCCTTTGCAGATGGGACTGCCTCTCAAGAATCGGCCTTGCTGGCCTTACTAGTGCCACTGCCCTCGTAGCATCACTCATGGACTCACTCAACAAAGTGCAAATCCATAGGCTCAAGACGACTGACAGATGCCTAGAGCATTATCAACTGAAATCTAAACTAAAATTCCTTAGATGCACAGCCTGTTCATGTGGGAAGTTGCATCACATTTGAGTAAAGAAATCAGGTAGATTGAAAAGCCAAATTTTCAAATTTCCGACTCCCAAAATTCCCACTCAGAGCAGCGATGGGCGAGACCATTCATTTTCATTTCAATGAAAAGTCTATAAAGAGTCTTCTCGAGGGCGGCATGGTGGTGTAGTGGTTAGCGCTGTCGCCTCACAGCAAGAAGGTCCTGGGTTCGAGCCCCGGGGCCGGCGAGGGCCTTTCTGTGCGGAGTTTGCATGTTCTCCCCGTGTCCGCGTGGGTTTCCTCCGGGTGCTCCGGTTTCCCCCACAGTCCAAAGACATGCAGGTTAGGTTAACTGGTGACTCTAAATTGACCGTAGGTGTGAATGTGAGTGTGAATGGTTGTCTGTGTCTATGTGTCAGCCCTGTGATGACCTGGCGACTTGTCCAGGGTGTACCCCGCCTTTCGCCCGTAGTCAGCTGGGATAGGCTCCAGCTTGCCTGCGACCCTGTAGAAGGATAAAGCGGCTAGAGATAATGAGATGAGATGAGTCTTCTCGAGGATATACAAAGAGGAAATTTGTGATACCTACAGTGAGAATTTACAGACATGGATATTTGTGTGAAATAAATAATTTGAGACAGTTCCTGTTTATTTACAGAAATAATCCAAGCTTAGCTGATCGCATTTTGCATCGTATTAGAACAAACTGCTTAAAATGTTCATCTGAGATCTTCAAATTCAAATTCAGCACATTTCCATGTTTCTACCACGTTCCTCAATTCTGATTTCACATGTTATTTCAAGTTGTTTGGTCTCTCCCTCTGTGGCTGAAACGTTTTATATTGTATTCTGTGAAAACTAGAAAATGAGTTGTGACTGGAAGATTAATGTCTCTTTTGTCCATCGGTTTTCACTGACGCTCTCCTGTGTATTCTGTCAGTGTGAGAGTGACTTGGTGAGCAGGCTCTCAGTGTCTTGCTGTCTACATGATGCCACATCATGTTTGCTAGTGTTCACTCAGACTGCTGTAAAAGACTTTGAGCAGCTGTAAGAGTGTGTGACGGGACTGACAGCTTCTCCTACAAACTGAGCATCGAAACATCAGCAAAAAGATAGACTGCAATTCCTCTACTTTTTTTAACTTTAGACTGAAGTGCTGAGTTAAGTTTATGGGCAGTTAATTCCCCTGGAATGCTGCTTTATTTTTCATTTTCTTTATTTTTTTTGCCCAGTTTTTGTGTTGTACATTGCCTTGCAAAAGTATTCATCCCCCTTGGTGTTTGTCCTGTTTTGTCACATTACAAGCTGGAATTAAAAAGGTTTTTTTTTTTGGGGGGGGGGGGGGGGGGGGGGTAGCACCATTTGATTTACACAACATGCCTAATTGCTTTAAAGGTGAAAATTGTTTTTTATTGTGACACAAACAATAATTAAGATGAAAAAACAGAAATCTGGAGTGTGCATAGGTATTCACCCCCTTTCGTATGAAACCCCTAAATAAGAGCTGGTCCAACCAGTTCACTTCATAAGTCACATAATTAGTTGATTAAGAGCCACCTGTGTGCAATCAAAGTGTCACATGATCTGTCACATGATGTCTGTATACATCAACCTGATCTGAAAGGACCCTGACTCTAAGCAAGCTACTAAGCAAGCAACATGAAAACCAAGGAGCACTCCAAACAGGTCAGAGACAAAGTTGTGGAGAAGTATAGATCAGGGTTGGGTTATAAATAATACCCCAAACTTTGAATATCCCACGGAGCATCATTAAATCCATCATAGCAAAATGGAAAGAATATGGCATCACTACAAACCTGACAAGAGAAGGCCGCCCACCAAAACTCACAGACCGGGCAAGGAGGGCATTAATCAGAGATGCAGCAAAGACACCAAAGATAACACTGAAGGAGCTGCAGAGATCCACAGTGGAGATGGGAGTATCTGTCCATAGGATCACTTTAAGCTGTACACTCCACAGAGTGGGGCTTTATGGATTCTATCACTGATTCATTGGTTGTTTTCCTATAACAGCATGTCCCCACGTGTTTTATTCTTACTTTTATTATATTGTTCTAATATTGGAAGTCCATAAGAACAGCTTTTGGAAGACTTTGTCATGTCTGTTTCACTGTAATGTTTATTATTATTTATGAATTAGTTATTAATTTGTTTTATGTAACTGCACATAAATAAACAGATGATTATAAGAAATCATGCACGCTGATTGGTCAAGAAATTCAGACTATTTCTTGATAATGACCTCAAGCAACTCAGCAAAATGGCGGCCAATCACTTCATCACTGTAAGTGAGGAAGAATTACAAATTATGAAAGAAAATGCTGTTCCTAAAAGCACCAAAGATGCTACAAAGTTCAGTCTTAAACTATTCAAAGATAAGGTGGAATTGTGATTTATTTTATCGATTTCAAAACAAAGTATTTTATGTTCATGTTCAAGTACTTTATTTTCATTGTTAAGGTACAAGAAAATTTCTTTTGTACTAGTCCCAAAGCTGCAAACTTGGCATAGATAATTGACAAGTCTGTGTATATTACATTTGCATGCCACTTTTGAAATTTGAAATAAATGTTTTTGTTTTTTTAATATGATTTTTGTTTTAATCAAAATCAAATCAAGTTTATTTGTATAGCGCTTTTAACAATAAACATTGTCACAAAGCAGCTTTAGAGAATTTGAACGACTTAAAACATGAGCTAATTTTATCCCTAATCTATCCCCAATGAGCAAGCCTGTGGCGACGGTGGCAAGGAAAAACTCCCTCAGACGACATGAGGAAAAAACCTCGAGAGGAACCAGACTCAAAAGGGAACCCATCCTCATTTGGGCAACAACAGACAGCCTGACTATAATATTAACAGTTTTAACAGGTATAACCCTCAACTGTCCTCATAGGGCCGTCCTTCACAGGAGCGGTGTGATAAAACTCCGACCAGACACAGGGCACCAGGATGGATCAAGCACGTCCGAGGGGCAGAAGAGGCCAGCATCTCAATCCCAGGATCAACATGTAACTCAGAGGGACAGATTGGGGGGGGGAGAGAGAGAGAGAGAGAGAGAAAGAAAACACAGGTTGTTAGGTATGCCCTAAAAATGACAAGTATTAAATCTGTGTGGTAGACTCGCAGAGACGAGAGTCTTTACATCAGGCATAACACACAACAATGGCATGTTAATATGGTAAAAAATATCATGACCTGCTCTGGCTGGATGCTTGATTGGGTGATGGGAGCACACTCCTCAGCAATGATGAGATGCAGATGGGACCCTTAGGGCTGGCCAAGACAATTCAGTTACATTTCACCGGGTCTGGGACATGCGACAGAATGTCTGATGGCCGATTCCCTGCAGGCTACGATAGCCAGTCGAGGTCTCCACCCTCTCCACCAAAAGATTTCCTGTTGACTCCATGTAACTCAGAGGGACAGATTTGGGGTGGGGGGGAGGGAAAGAAAACACAGGTTGTTAGGTATGCCCAATGTCACCTGAATAAGTAGGAGCAATATACATATTGCACCGAGTACAAGCAGGGACTCCAGCAACTAACTATGACAGCATAACTAAAAGGAGAGAGCCAGAAGGTAACACAGGCATGAGGGAGCCCCGGGACATAAAGCAGCCAGCCACTACACCATCAACAAACTCGAGTGAGCAAGCGAGTGGGGACTGACAGCATCCGTACATCCCAGTTTACCAAAACACTCTATGTCTGAGGACCCTCCAGATCTACTCCTTTACCTCATAAACACCATTAACAAAAGGCTTGACTAAACAGATATGTTTTCAGCCTAGACTTAAATGCTGAGACTGTGTCTGATTCCTAAACACTACTTGGAAGGCTGTTCCATAACTGTGGGGCTTTGTAAGAAAAGGCTCTGCCCCCTGATGTAGCCTTCACTATATGAGGTACCAGCAGATAGCCTGCACCTTTTGATCTAAGTAGGCATGGCGGGTCATAGAGGAGCAGAAGTTCACTCAGGTACTGTGGTGCGAGACCATTTAGTGCTTTAAAGGTCAATAGTAGCATTTTATAATCAATACGAAATTTGATTGGGAGCCAATGCAGTGTGGATAAGACAGGCGTGATGTGGTCATATTTTCTAGTTCTAGTAAGGATTCTTGCTGCTGCATTTTGAACTAACTGGAGCTTGTTTATGCACTTATTGGAACATCCAGACAGTAAGGCATTACAATAATCCAACCTGGAGGTAACGAAAGCATGGACTAATTTTTCTGCATCATGCAATGACATTAAATTTCTTATCTTTGCAATATTTCTGAGATGAAAGAAAGCTATCCGGGTGATGTTATCAATGTGAGTTTCAAATGAAAGACTGGGGTCAATAATCACGCCGAGGTCTTTTACTGCTGCACGTGAAGAAACAGAAAGGCCATCCAGAGTCACTGTGTAATCAGAAAACTTACTTCTAGCTGTATGTGGTCCTAGCACAAGTACTTCAGTCTTGTCAGAGTTAAGCAGAAGGAAATTAATAAGCATCCAGTGTCTAATGTCCTTAACACATTCCTCAATTCTATTAAGCTGGTGTCTCTCATCAGGTTTTGCAGAGACATACAACTGTGTGTCATCAGCATAACAGTGGAAACTAATACAATGTTTACGAATAATATCACCCAGAGGTAACATATATAGAGAAAAAAGCAGTGGACCCAAGACAGAACCTTGTGGAACACCAAACTTTACCTCGGTACGTCTAGAAATATCACCATTTATATCAACATACTGATAACGATCAGTTAGATAAGACCTGAGCCAGGAGAGGGCCATTCCCTTAACCCCCACAACATTTTCTAGTCTATCCAGAAGAATGGAATGATCAATGGTATCAAATGCTGCACTAAGGTCAAGCAACACAAGTAGCGAGACACAGCCCTGATCAGACGCCAACAGTAGGTCGTTTACTACTTTAACCAGTACTGTCTCTGTGCTATGATGAGGTCTAAATCCTGACTGATACATTTCATGGATGTTATTCCTATGTAAATATGAGCATAACTGCTGTGCCACAGCTTTTTCAAGGATCTTGGAGATAAAGGGGAGGTTTGATATTGGCTGATAATTGGACAGCTGACAGGGATCAAGGTCAGGTTTTTTAATCAGGGGTTTGATAACTGCTAGTTTAAAGGATTTGGGTACATAGCCAATCATAAGAGAAGAATTTATTATTTTTAGAAGCGGTTCAATTACTCCAGGCATTATCTGTTTGAATAGATGTGTCGGTAAGGGATCTAGTACGCAAGTTGAGGCTTTTGATGTAGAGATTAATGAAAGTAATTCAGTTTCTTTTAGGGGAGTAAAACATTCTAACTGATGATCTGATACAGTTATATTGTTAACTACAAGGTCACTTTCATTGTCTAACCTCAAATTAGTAGTTTGAATTTTTTGTCGGATATTCTCAATTTTGTCATTAAAAAAATTCATGAAGTCGTTGCTACTACGTACTGCAGGTGTGCATGTGTTGATAGTGGACTTATTCCTGGTTAATTTTGCTACAGTATTAAATAGGAATCTAGGATTATTTTTGTTATCTTCTATTAGGGAGGAGAAATATGTTGATCTCGCAGCACTAAGAGCTTTTCTATACTTCAGGAAGCTCTCCTTCCAAGCTAATTTGAACACTACCAATTTTGTTTGACGCCATTTACGTTCCAATTTTTGAGTGGTCTGTTTTAATGTGCGAGTGTCATCATTATACCAGGGTGCTAATTTTTTGTCTCTGACCATTTTCCTTTTTAGAGGAGCTACATTATCTAAAGTATGGCGGAATGTTGACTCTAAGCATTCAGTTGCCTGATCAAGTTCTGCAGGGGCTGACAGTGACCCAATCAAAGTTGACAGCTCTGGGAGATCATTTATAAAGCTCTGTGTTTTAATCACCTGTGTATTTATACTAAACCAATTATCTGCCTCAGGCTCAGTGAATATCGGTGAATAATAACCTCAACTTTGTCTGTTATTATTCACCGATATTCACTTCACCTTCGATGAATAATTTTTAATTGTAAACATGTGGGTGATTCTCATGAAGCTGCAGTGAACATGTCCAGGACGCATTTTCCAAAATCAATACTTAATTCACATAAACTCTGATATTTTGTGTAAAGAAAATAGGGAGCACTGTATGGACAAATGGTTTTCATCATCATATAAACAAATTTTTATATCAATTAAACAAAAAAATCAATGGAAATTCTCATTACGTTTATGTGTCCGCATCCCTTTTTTTTAATGTTTACTTTAAATCATATAAAAATTCCGAATTATATAAAAAAAATAATACAGTGTAAAGTTATTTTAAAACATCTATATTTATGCATAATATTAATATTTTTTGTGTTGAACAAAAAAAGGTACTTGATTTAAAAAAAACCTGTGTCCGCACCAAATGTTTCTCATTACCGTTTCATGATTTCACCCCCCTATAAAAAGTACACCGTGCCTTTAAATTGATCAGCTATCCCATGATGCATCACTTCAGATACAAGATTCAAAATGGAGACAAGGTCAGTTGCTCACTCTTCTCTTACTTTGTGATATTTATGTTAATGTTGCTAAATCTGTCCTCAGTTACACTGTCTATTATCATTACCGTTATGGTTTAATGCTCATTGCTTTTAAAAATAAAAATATATATTATTTTATGATTATTATCACAATATAAGGCTTTAACATGTGGCAAAGTTATAGGTTGCTAGCATGCTAGCATTTCAGGTTATTTGTGAAATTAGCCAAGAGTCTGTATATAATAACTGTATAAATACTAAATAACTGTAAATATATATAAATATAAATACTAAATAACTGTAAATACTAAAATAAAATCGATTAAATACCTATTTTAGTAATCTTACATAAGAATCTCATTACCGTTACTCAATATTCTCATTACCATGTACTGTGAGGACAATAACGGTAATGAGAACCATTGAGATGGTAATGAGATTCTTATGTAAGATTACTAAAATAGGTATTTAATCGATTTTATTTTAGTATTTACAGTTATTTTATTATAGTGGTTATTATCTATTAGTTAGTTTACAATCTCCTTCTCACCCCCGGCGGGGGGGGGGGGGGGGGGTATCCATGTCATCCTCAAGCTCGGGTCCTCTACCAGAGGCCTGGGAGTTTGAGGGTTCTGCGCAGTATCTTCGATGTTCCTAGGACTGTGCTCTTCTGGACTGAGGCTTCAGATGTTGTTCCTGGGATTTGCTGGAGCCACTCTCCCAGTTTGGGGGTTACTGCCCCAAGTGCCCCCACTACCACGGGGACCACGCAACCCTTGACCTTCCACATCCGTTCCAGCTGCTCTTTCAACCCTTGATACTTCTCAAGTTTCTCATGTTTCTCATGTTCCTTCTTCCTGATGTTGGCGTCAGCTGGGATCGCCACATCTATCACCACCACCCTCTTCTGCTCTTTGTCCACCACCACTATGTCCGGTTGGTTAGCCAGGATCTGTTTGTCAGTCTGGAAGCTGAAGTCCCACAGAACCTTGGCCCTGTTGTTCTCAGCCACCTTCTGTGGTATGGCCCATTGGGACTTGGGTACTTCTATTCCATACTGGTTGCAGATGTTCCTGTATACTATCCCAGCCACTTGGTTGTGCCTCTCCATGTACGCTGATCCAGCTAGCATCTTACACCCTGCTACTATGTGCTGGACTGTTTCAGGGGCTTCTTTGCACAGTCTGCATCTTGGGTCTGATCTACTCTGGTAGATCCTGGCCTCTATGGCTCTTGTGCTTATGGCCTGTTCTTATGCTGCCATGATTAGTGCCTCTGTGCTGTCTGTCAGTCCTGCATTATCCAGCCACTGGTAGGATTTCTTGATATCAGCCACTTCCTCTATCTGACGGTGGTACATGCCATGTAGGGGTTTGTCCCTCCAGGTTGTCTGTTCCTCCTCCTCTGCACTCTCATCAGGGTTCTGCTGCCAGAGACATTCACTTAGCAGTTCATCCTTTGGGGCCATCTTTCTGATGTATTCTCGGATTTTCGATGTTTCATCCTGGACCGTGGTCTTGATGATCACTAGCCCTCGGCCTCCCTCTTTCCACTTAGTGTATAGTCTCAGGGTGCTGGACTTGGGGTGGAACTCTCCATGCATGGTGAGGAGCTTTCTAGTCTTGATATCTGTGGCTTCTATCTCCTCCTTTGGCCAGTTTATGATACCAGCGGGGTATCTGATGACTGATAGTGCATACATGTTGATGGCTCGGACCTTGTTCTTACCATTCAGCTGACTTTTCAGGACCTGCCTTACTCTCTGGAGGTATTTGGCTGTGGTTGACTTCCTTGTGGCCTCTTCATGGTTTCCATTAGCCTGTGGGATGCCAAGGTACTTGTAGCTGTCTTGGATATCACCTATGTTGCCCTCTGGTAGGTCAATCCCCTCAGTCTGGATCATCTTGCCTCTCTTTGAGACCATCCGGCCACACTTGTCCAATCCGAATGACATCCCTATGTCATCGCTGTAGATCCGGGTGGTGTGGATCAGCGAGTCTATTTCTCGCTTGTTCCTGGCATACAGCTTGATGTCATCCATGTAGAGCAGGTGGCTGATTGTTGCCCCACTACGGAATCGGTACCCGTAGCCGCTCTTCGTGATGATCCGACTGAGGGGGTTCAGGCCTATGCAGAACAGCAGTGGTGATAGCGCATCTCCTTGGTATATGCCGCACTTGATGTTGACTTGGGCAATGGGTTTTGAGTTGGCCTCTAGGGTTGTCTTCCACATTTCCATTGAGTTCTGGATGAAGGTCCTTAGGTTCCTGTTGATCTTATACAGTTCCAGACATTCCAGTATCCATGTGTGTGGCATTGAGTTGCAGGCTTTCTTGTAGTCAATCCAGGCAGTGCACAGGTTGGTCTGTCTCTTCGTACAGTCTCAGGCAACTGTTCTATCGACCAGTAGCTGGTGCTTGGCTCCTCTGATGTTACTGCCAATTCCTTTCTGTGCCTCGCTCATGTATTGAGCCACATGCTTACTCATTTTTGCCGCAGTGATGCCTGACAGGGCCTTCCATGTTGTGCAGAGACAGGTAATTGGCCAGTAGTTGGATGGGATGGGTCCCTTCTGGGGGTCCTTCATGATTAGGACTGTCCTGCCTTGGGTTAGCCATTCTGGGTGGGTCCCATCCCTCAGCAGCTGGTTCATCTGTGCTGCTAGGCATTCATGGAGTGCAGTTAGCTTCTTCAGCCAGTACGTATGGATCATATCGGGGCCTGGTGCTGTCTAGCTCTTCATCTTTGACACTCTTTCTTGAATGTCTGCCATTGAGATGGTTACTGGTTCTTGTTCTGGGAGGTTGCTGTGGTCAGCTCTTAGGTCCACTAACCATTGGGCATCGGTGTTGTGTGATGCCTTTCTTTCCCATATGTCTTTCCAGTATTTTTCCACCTCAGCTCTTGGTGGGTCTGACCGGTTGTTGTTCCCCTGCCACTGAGAGTACACCTTGGCTGGTTCAGTGGAGAACAGCTTGTTTATTCTCCTGGCCTCTCCCTCCTTGGTGTATCTCTTCAACCAGGTGGCCAGAGCTGTTAGTCGCTGTTTGGCAGTTTCGAGTGCCTCTGGTATGGAGAGTGAGTTGTACTTCCTGGGTGCCCCTTTATTCACCATGTTCCCTTTCTGTAGTTCAGCTAGCTGGCTAACTTCTCTCCGTGCTGCCTTTATCTTGGCCTCTAATCATCTCTTCCATGGTGGATACTGTTTGTTATGTCCCGAGCCCACCTTGTGTCCAAGCTCTCCATGATTACTGTTGCTGTACTGTGTATCAGCTTGTTGGTCTCAGTGATGGTTCTTGTGGAGATTGTCTTCAGAGCAGCATTCACATCTACTAGTAGATCTTCTGAAGGTACTTGGCAACTCAGTTTCAGTATTCGTCGGGGGCTCCAGGTTTCCAGTTGGGTCACGATCTTCCTTCTCAGGTCAGCAGCTCTTGTGTTGAGGCTGTTAGCTGTTGGGGCTTGGTACCCAATCTCTGGTTGTGGGCATATATATATATTCACACACACACACACACACACACACACACACACACATATATATATATATATATATATATATATATATATATATATATATATATATATATATATATGAATGTATATGAATATTATATCATATAATATAATAAATACAGATATAACATTATATAATATAATATATATTATATTATACAATGAACAACAATATAATACATATGTAACAGTTTTTACGAAGGGTGGAGCACAGAGGCCGGCAGGACAGAGATCAGGTTCAACAGTAGTTTTATTGCTACACTTTTCAGTGGTCTCTCATAAACATACACACACACCCAGACATGCGCGCACACACATCAGGTGTCTGGTTCGGGAGAGCTCCTCTGCTCTCTCTCTCCCTCCTTAAATAGGGCGCGGTCACTGGGAAGACACACACAAACACAGGTTAATTGTCGTCAGGTGTAGTGATTCTGCCACTTACCTTCTCTGACTCCGCCCTCCTGTCACAGACCGGCGCTTGACCACGCCCCCGCTGCCACAACATATTATATATATTATAATAGATTATATGTATACAGCAGGGGTCACCAAACTTTTTTCTCTGGGGGCCACATTGTCGTTCCTGACTGTGATGGGGGCCGGGGTCGGGTCAGCTATATCACATAGAATTGTATGACCCAGACAAATATGACCACCAGCAGGCCTCATTGTGTAGTAGAGATTACTAGCCTGGCACGGCCATCCCAACTACTATATCCATACTACTATATCAACACTTGATTCCTGGCACATATTTGTTTATCTTTACTAGTGGTTTGCAAAAGTAGTAATCAAGTCTTCACACTTTGTTTTAATTTGAAATACCACTGATATTCCATTTATTTATTTTCTAATAAAAATAATATCAAAGCTGTCAAGGTAAGAAACATCTGCCTATTTGAGGTGATTGACACTGGCAAAGGTGAGTGGAAAATTATAAATTGTAGGTAGGCCTGTTGATATTATTAATAATATAAATAATAATTGTATGCAGCACTTAATAAAGGTCAAATAAATAGGCCTATAAAATAAATACATTTTAAAAAACAGTGAAATTATAATAATATGAGCAATAGATCAATAGATCATAGCAGTTGTGCTGTGTCCTGCACATCATTGCTCTCATCCATGGCCAAAGCAAAAAACTCGAATTCTGACACTCTCTCATTCAGCTGGTCATACACGTTGTCCCCCAAATCTTCGGTTCGCCTGGTCATAGTAGGTGCGGAGAGACTCACCGCGTTGAGCGCATCCTTCTTGTCGGGACACACCTCCTCGGCCACAGCAAGCATGCATACTTTAACAAAGTCCCCATCAGTAAACGGCTTTCCATGGGTAGCTAGTAGGTGAGCTGCCTTATAGCTAGCTCGGACAGCAGCCTGGTTGATCTGGGTTTGGTGAAGGAATACATTCTGTTGTGCAGCCAGTCCGCATTTCATCCTCCGAATCGTGTCTTCTCTTGTTTGCCCTCGCAAACTAGTATACTCTTTGTGGCGGGTTTCATAGTGACGACGCAGATTATATTCTTTGAAAACCAGCACACTTTCTTTACATACAAGATAAACTGCACGGTCCTTACACTGAACGAAAAAATAATCGGTGGTCCACTGTTCTTTAAAAACTCTGCACTCTCTGTCAGCTTTTCGCTGACCGCTCGCCATTTTGCTGTCCTGAACACTGACAGTTCTCTGCGCATGTGCTGCCTGTCACTGCTTGATCGCGAGAGTATGACGAAAATTCGGAAAATATGAATAGTTCATTTTATAACTAAATATCAATTTTAATTGATAAAATCAACAAAATACAAGATGCAGACATGTTATTATTTGCCAAAAAGCAATTTAAAAAAATAGGCCATGACCACTTTTGGGGATTGCCTCATAGGGCCGGTTCAAGTGATGGGGGGCAGAGGGGCTGGGGGGCCGGTCAAAGGGGGGTGGCGGGCCGGATCTGGCCCGCGGGCCGTAGTTTGGTGACCCCTGGTATACAGTATAGTTTATTGTATATATCAATTGGTATTGTATGTGAGTGTGTTTGTGTGTGTAATGTTTATTATTTCACAGCTTGGAATTATAAAACATTGTATAGGCATAATGTAACAATGACATTGATGTTTTTACTCTGTTTTGATAGTCTAAATATTAAATTGTTTGAAGATTGACAGACATTGAGCGCAAGAAAGCAGCAGCCAAAGCTAGGGTGAAAAAGCAGAGAGATAGGATTTATGCTGTTCCTGTTCTGCTTGAGGAATACCAGAGAAGGGAAAAAGAAAGGTATAAGTCAGCGAGGGAATATGTCTGTACACTAATTATTTAATGCAACTTTCTTCATACCAATATGTGACTTATTTGTTATTAAAGCTCGCCAAGGTTATAAATGTTTTGTTATTGATTAAAACGGTGTTTATTAGTCACAATAGGATCTTTCGTTGTAGACTCATATGAGATTTGGAGGGTTGATATTATATCACCAATGAATGAATACGTCTGTAATGATCTGTAACATCTGTAACCTCTGTAATGATCTTTAGCATCTGACTCTGACATCTGAAAACTTTTATCATAGGTACCAAAAGTGCAAATTGATGGGGAAGTTGAAATCTGCCTGTGAGCTGGACACCAAATCATTAAAAAGACAACAACAAAAATGGAGACAGAATTCAGCACGATATTACAAAAGGAAAAAAACTTTAGACAATGTGTTAGATCTCACCCCTCCCTCCTTCACTGAAGATTCACCTGGACCATCAAGAAGGGTCTTGCTTCCATTAGAAAATGGAGGAAGTAATGAAACTCCACGGACATCAACACCAGCAAAAAGAAGACCTGCTGTGTCAAACTTGAGAGCCAAACTTAAAAAACAGATTTGCCAGACATGCCATCCCTCCACAAGAACCTGAGGGCACATTCAACTGTGAAGATATTTGAGGTAAAGGAGGAAGAGATCTTGAAGGGCGCTGAAATGATTCCTCCTTCCCTCAAATTTGTGCCTGGCACAATGTCCATACAGTAGGTAAATATAGTAAAAGTGCTTCCAATGATTATAGATTTATAATAAGATAGATAGATAGATAGATAGATAGATAGATAGATAGATAGATAGATAGATAGATAGATAGATAGATAGATAGATAGATAACTAAATATCCTTTTTTCTTCTGTCTTGTCTTCAAAGGTTATTGTGAAAGAGGCCGGCCAGATAAGGGTCAGAGAAATATCTTGCTTCTGTAGTGACTGGTGTGACTGCTTCAGCCCAAATGATTTCATATTTTAGGCATTCTGCCTGGCACACTGTCCATGCACCAGGTTACTGTGAAAGTGTTGTAGATAGATAGATAGATAGATAGATAGATAGATAGATAGATAGATAGATAGATAGATAGATAGATAGATAGATAGAGACAGACAACTAAATACAATCTTTGTCTTCTGTCTTGTCTTCAAAGGTCATTGTGAACGAGGCCGGCCGGATGAGGGTCAAAGACTGGATTAACTGCTTCAACCCAAAGAAGTACAAATTGACACATTGTAGTCTTCAATGATGTTTTTTGTTTCCTTGTCAAATGTTTCATTGTAATTTGCTTGTGTTTCTGGTTCCCTGTTTTGTTACTCAATTGGTTTAACCTAGTAAGTTTCATTACCGTTACATTAATTCTCATTACCGTTTTATTATATCCTCATTACTGTTATGCGTGGAAAATGATTAGTTTTTAAAAATGTTTTTCATCCTATTATAACTTTGGCTCATTTTTCTGTAGTATATTCTCCACCTATTGGCCACATGAGTTTTTTTATCAAACATATTCTTATAACATTTCCATCAATTAAAAAATTAAATTATATATTACATATTGTGTATCGGTAATGAGAGTTGCGTAACTTTAAATAAATGTAAAAAAATATATATAAAGTAATTGTCATGGACTGTGCTGTTCATTTAATGGGATATTTTGTGGAAATATGAAATAAATTGTCAAAAAAATGTTTTTAACTCATGATCTAGCTTCATCATTTACTGTAACAGTGATGAGAAATATTCTGGATCATGTAAGCTGCAAATAAGAATAAAATTCTATTAAAATATTTTTCCATTAAAAAAAGATCAACATAGTAAAGTTCACACTCTATTTTAGTCTCTCAACTTTAAAAAATACTGAAATGAGGTGAAAAACTTTTTTTATGTTAATGTGAAGGTCTTCATGAGAATCACCCATGTAGAGTTCAACAACAGCTGCCCTTAGACCTTCATTATAAATGGGTTTGTGAACACATAAACAGTTTCCTACAGTATTCCTCAAGTATAGTGTCATGTTTTGTCTTTTGTTTTCGCATTTCATTTCATTTGCTAGTGTTTCCATGAATGGTAAAACAAATGCACCTACCTTTATTGTGAAAATTATAGTAGCACTTTTATTTTGATAGCTCACTCGTAGTTAGAGGCTGTCAATCAAAATCTTATGGCAGAAAACGCAGATAGACAGCCAGCTATCTTTGTTCACCACTTGACACACTTCATGCTTGCTAAAGCAACGTCTGTAAGTGGTTATTTTTTGAGCATAATTCATGTTTATTTCATGTTTGGTGTTAGTAATTCTTGCATTGATGCATCTAGGTTAAAAATGTTAGAGTAAAAACGAAGTCATCTTAGCACTGTTAGTATAATGTTTAGCATTTAGCATAATTGGACTTAGCATAGCATTTCATGACTCATCATTTCAGCATTTTAATGTATTGTATTTCTCTGTGTGTTTATGTTGTAGTTTTACAAAAAAGAATTTCAGTAAACTTCATAAAAAGACAATAACGCTTCTGTGGAGTTTCTGGAATGTTGTTTAGCTGTGTGGATAGCTAGCAACCCCTCTAGTGAAGCCAGCACAGTAAAAAGACGGCATTACAGCAAGCATGGAGCAGCGCTTTCTCGAAGCTAAGTGGCTAACGAACTAGCAAGTGGCTTACATCTACTGGACTGTCTGTAAAGCATTATTCAAATGATGGAGCACAGGCCATCAGTGAGATTTGAGACTCAATCATCAGTATCTCATGGTGCCCAACCTTCAGTTTGCTCTAGATCTAGCATGGTGTTTTTGCAGGCTAAGGCAAAAGCTGAAGCAGCTCAAGCTAGAGCAGCATACATGAAAAAAGAGGCAGACATTAAAGTGGAGCAAGTACGTTTACAAGCTTTGCTAGATTCTCTCAGAGCAGAGCAAGAGCTAGAAGCAGCAAAAGCTGAAGTAAATGCATTAGAAGCTGGCTTAATTGAAATGGGCTAGGAGATAAGGAGCCGAGCCTCTAGTTCAGCTAAATGAACTAATGAAGCTAAACAGCAACTTGTCTCCAAATATGTGCTGGAGCAAAGGAGTGTAAATACAAGTGCTACACCATATCAGATGAGGAATGTAGATGTTAGCACACCAAATCCTCATGTTGCTATAGATCTACAAATGCCAGTGAATTACACAGCTGCTGATTATGACCCGCCTCCTCCTTTAAGCATCCCACGAGATAACAAACCATTACCTCGCCCAAGCTATGGTGATCCACTTGTCCCTACTCCGCAACGTCCTATCCCCAGATCGCCTGATAATGGAGATTACCAGTCTTTCAATCTCACCAGTGATCTTGCTAAATTCCTAGCTCGCAGCCGCATGGTAACGTCAGGGCTCACTTCCTTTGATGACCAGCCCATAAACTACTGGGCATGGAAGGCATCATTCAAGAGCGCTATAGTTGGCTTAGACCTGTCTGCAGCAGAAGAGCTAGATCTTTTTGTGAAGTACCTAGGCAAGGATTCAGCTGAGCAAATTAAATGAATTAAAGCTGTAAACATACGACATCCGCCAGCCGGTTTGACATTGGCCTGGGAACGACTTGAGGAGACTTACGGCTCACCTGAGGCAATAGAGCATGCCCTTTTTACAAAGGTAGAAAAGTTTCCCAAGATTACAGCTAATGATCCACGAAGGCTGCGTGACCTAGCAGATCTACTATCAGAGCTGGAGTATGCGAAACTAGATGGCAGTCTATCAGGCCTGTCATATTTAGACACGGCCAGAGGCATACACCCAATAGTGGAGAAATTGCCTCACAACATACAAGAGAAGTGGATATCGTATGGCTGAAAATACAAACGTAACCATCTTGTCAGTTTTCCTCCCTTCTCTGTGTTCGTGAAGTTCATTCTCACAGAGGCTAAAGCACGTACAGATCCCAGCTTTAATCTCTTTGCCTTTTCGTCTATGCCTGTGAATGTGAAAAGGGGCTATTCAGAGCGGTCAGCTAAAACACCTGTGGCGGTTCACAAGACACAAGTCTCTTCTACAGGAGAGTCACCTAGCGAGACTGAGAGCAGTGCAGTGAACCCAGGTAAACACTGTCCGATCCACCAAAAGCCTCATCCCCTCAAGAAGTGTCGTGGGTTCAGATTGAAGACACTGGATGAGCGTAAGCAGCTGCTTAAGAAACACTCCATCTGTTTTCGTTGTTGTTCCTCTACTCAACACCTGGCAAAGAACTGTACAGCTGAAATTAAATGTACCGAATGTGAGAGTGATGCACACATATCAGCACTCCACCCCAGCCCCTTGGGAATCCAAAGCATCTCTTCCCCCAGCAAGCCATGGCGGGGAGGGTGACAAAGCGGACAGCCAGGAGGTGACTTCAAAGTGTACGCAGGTGTGTGGAGAAGGAGTAAGCCCACGAGCCTGTTCCAAAATCAGCCTTGTCAATGTGTACCCCATTGGATGCCAAGAACAGTCCAAGATAATGTACGTCATTCTGGACGATCAGAGCAATCGCTCTCTTGCTCGTTCCAAGTTCTTTGACATCTTTCAGATCAAAGGATCTTCGTACACATACACACTGAAGACATGTGCTGGGCTAACAGAGATGTCAGGAAGAAGGGTTTGTGGATACATCATCGAGTCAGTAGACAAGACACTGAGGCTTTCCTTGCCGACCCTTCTTGAATGCGATCATCTCCCAAACAACTGCTCCGAAATACCTACACCAGAGGCTGCCCGCCACCATGCACATCTGAGGTGCATTGCGGATAAGATTCCACCTTTGAATCCTGATGCTGACATCCTCCTCTTGTTAGGCAGGGATATTCTAAGGGTGCACAAGGTCAGAGATCAGATCAACGGTGTGGGCAACTCCCCATTTACACAGAAGTTGGATTTGGGGTGGGTAATTGTCGGAGATGTTTGTCTTGGATCCACACACAGGCCTCTACAGGTGAATAGCTTCAAGACCACAGTCTTGGAAAATGGTCGCACAAGCTATTTTCAGCCTTGCAGTGGTCAAATCAAGGTGAAAGAGACCTACTCAGAGAAGCCCATCTGTCGTCATCAGCCAACTTTTCCGCGAACGTGTAGCTCGATGACCTCAGTCACCGGTGAGAGCCTTGGTCAGGGTATCTTCGATCGCACCTCAGAAGACCACAAACTCGGACCATCAGTTGAAGACATGGAGTTCCTGTGAATCATGGATGAGGAGTTCCATCAAGATGATGCCAACAATTGGGTTGGTCCCTTACCTTTCCGTTGACCAAGACGACGGCTACCTAACAACAGACAGCTTGCCTATGACCGGCTCATGTCTCTACGATGGTCATTAGACAAGAAACCGTGCATGAAGGCACAATTTTTGGAGTTCATGGAGAACATGCTTAAGCGACAACGTGCAGAGATTGCACCGCCACTCCAGGGAAACAAGGAGTGTTGGTACCTGCCCCTGTTTGGAGTTTACCATCTGAAGAAGCCAGACAAGATCCGCATCGTCTTCGATTCCAGTGCAGCCTACGACGGAGTGTCACTCAATGACGTCCTTATTACAGGCCCCGACCTCAATAACCACTTAATAGGCGTGCTCATGAGGTTCAGGAAAGAACAAGTTGCCATCACAGCTGACATTGAGCACATGTTCCATTGTTTTGTGGTGAAGGAGGACCACAGAGATTTTCTTCGCTTTCTGTGGTACAAAAGTCACAGAGTACCGGATGAGAGTCCACACCTTTGGCAACAGCCCCTCAGCCGCCGTCGCTATATACGGCTTACGGAGGGCTGCTAAAGAAGGAGAAGCAGAGTTTGGTACCACAGCAAGCAGATTTGTTGAACCCGAGTTTTACGTGGATGACGGGTTAAAGTCATTCAGCACTGAAGAAGAAGCTATCAGTGTTCTAAAGCAAACTCAACAAATGCTTGCAGCCTTGAACATCAGGTTACACAAGATCACTTCCAATCGTCCTGCAGTCTTGGAAGCCTTTCCGCCTGATGACCGTGCACAAAACATTGAAGACTTGAACCTCTTTGCAGATGACCTGCCTATTCAGCGCAGCCTTGGATTATCCTGGAACATAGCCATGGATACCTTTACTTTCCGAATCACTTGCGATGAAAGACCATTTACAAGAAGGGGAGTGCTTTCGACTGTGAACAGTCTCTACAACCCACTAGGGTTCCTCGCCCCAGTTACCATTCAGGGCAGACTGCTCTTGAGAGAGCTCACCAGCCTGGCAGGGGATTGGGACTCATCTCTCCCAGACCACTTGGAAGCAGAGTGGATAAAATGGAGAGACTCATTGCTAGCCCTACAAGAACTTCAGATTCCACGTGTCTATTCACCCGTTTCTACAGCAGAGGCCCAGCGAAGGGAGCTTTGCATGTTTGTTGATGCATCAGTGAAAGCTGTGGCTGCAGTGGCACACATGAGTGTTATCTCGAGAGGGGCATGTAGAAATCGGCTTTGTGCATGGGAAAGCGAAGTTGGCACCTCAGCCTGATTTGACCATCCTGAGGCTAGAGCTCTGCGCAGCGGTGCTTGCTGTGGAGATGGCAGAAATGGTAACCACGGAGATGGATGTGATGTTTGATAACATAGTATACTACACTGACAGCAAGGTAGTGTTAGGATACATCTACAACCAAACAAGAAGGTTCTATGTCTACGTGCACAACAGGATACAACGTATACGGCAGTCTTCATGCTCTGGACAGTGGAGATATGTACCATAGGAGTTAAATCCAGCTGACTACGGATCTCGTTCTGTGCCAGCAGCTCTTCTCAGTAGCACAACGTGGCTAAAAGGACCAGCCTTTCTTAAGAACCCATCTTTGCACCTCTCCGAGCCTCAAGAGGCCCATGACCTCGTTGATCCTGCAGCAGACTCTGAGTTACGTTCCCAAGTGACAGCAAACCTTATGTACATCCCTGCACATACTGTGCAGCCCAAGCGTTTTGAACGCTTCTCCAAGCTAAGCACTCTGATCAGAGCAATAGCACATTTGATCCACATTGCTCGCACCTTTTCTCACTCTGCTCCCACCAACAGTTGCAGAGGTTGGCACATCTGTCAGCCCATGGTGGAAGAGATGGCGGAGGCTAAAGTGTGCATATTAAAGAGTGTTCAGGGAGAGTGTTATCAAGAAGAGATCAAATGTATATGCGAGGGCTCAAACATTTCCTCTTCAAGCAGCCTATTGAAACTGCACCCGATTCTCGACTCTGATGGATTGTTAAGAGTTGGAGGCCACATAAAGCACTCAGGCCTACATTTGGATGACATCAATCCTCTCATTGTCCCCGGCCGTCCTCACCTGTCAGTGCTTCTTATACGCCACTACCACGAAGCTGTGAAACACCAAGGCAGGCATTTTACAGAAGGTGCCATCAGGGCAACAGGCTTCTGGATAGTGGGTGCAAAACAAAGCATTGCCAGCCTTCTGTTCAAGTGTGTGACGTGCAAGAAGCTGCGGAGAAAGACAGAACAGCAACAGATGGGAGACTTACCAGCTGAGCGGCTACAAGTAGCGCCGCCCTTCACATACGTTGGTGTTGATGTATTCAGGCCATGGGACGTTACTTCACGCCGTACAAGAGGAGGACATGCCAACTCCAAGAGATGGGCAGTGATGTTTTCATGCATGTGTACAAGAGCAGTCCACATTGAGATGATGGAAACGATGAGTGCCAGTAGCTTCATCAATGCTTTGAGGTGTCTCTTTGCCATCAGGGGACCCGCACGGCAGATCTGGTCCGACTGCAGGACAAACTTTGTAGGTGCTTCTCGGGAATTACAGATGTCCAACACTGATTTATCCTCAGGAAGTGTAGAGAGGTACCTTAGCGAGCAGAATTGCACCTGGGTGTTCAATCCGCCCCATTCATCCCACATGGGTGGTGCCTGGGAGCGGATGATTGGGATCGCCAGGCGCATTCTTGACTGTATGCTACAAGAGCAAAGGGCCCAGTTGACACATGAGGTCTTGTCTACACTTATGGCCGAGGTAGCTGCAGTGATGAACGCTCGAACTCTGATCCCAGTATCATCAGATCCAGAATCAACTTTGACACTCCATCCATGCTCCTGACTTTGAAAACAGGGTCCGCACCTCCTCCCCCTGGCAACTTTGAGGGTGGTGCCATGTACAAAGAAGAATGGAAGAGAATTCATAATCTGGCTGACATCTTCTGGGGCAAGTGGAGGCGCGAGTATCTCCACACATTGCAGTTCCGTCGAAAGTGGCAGGACAAGAAGCCTAGTTTGAAATGTGATGTTGTACTACTCAAAGACGCCCAATCAAAGAGAAACCAGTGGCCCATCGCAGTTGTCACAAAGACTTTCCCAGGACAAGACAGACTGGTCCGGAAGGTTGAGGTGACTACCTTAAAAGATGGCAGCAAGAAGACTTTCTCTCGTCCCGTCACAGAAGTAGTTCTGCTTCTGTCCGAAGAACCTCCCAGTGATGAAAGTAGTTAATGTGGGTTCTTTCAGACCCCAGGCGGGGAGTGTCATGTTTTGTCTTTTTGTTTTCGCATTTCATTTCATTTGCTAGTGTTTCCATGAATGGTAAAACAAATGCACCTACCTTTATTGTGAAAATTATAGTAGCACTTTTATTTTGATAGCTCACTCGTAGTGAGAGGCTGTCAATCAAAATCTTATGGCAGAAAATGCAGATCTATCAGTAGACAGCCAGCTATCTTTGTTCACCACTTGACACACTTCATGCTTGCTAAAGCAATGTCTGTAAGTGGGTATTTTTTGAGCATAATTCATGTTTATTTCATGTTTGGTGTTAGTAATTCTTGCACTGATGCATCTAGGTTAAAAATGTTAGAGTAAAAACGAAGTCATCTTAGCATTGTTAGTATAATGTTTAGCATAATTGGACTTAGCATAGCATTTCATGACTCATCATTTCAGCATTTTAATGTATTGTATTTCTCTGTGTTTATGTTGTAGTTTTACAAAAAAGAATTTCGGTAAACTTCATAAAAAGACAATAACGCTTCTGTGGAGTTTCTGGAATGTTGTTTAGCTGTGTGGATAGCTAGCAACCCCTCTAGTGAGGCCAACACATATAGATACAGTGTCTTGCAAAAGTATTCATCCCCCTTGGTGTTTATCCTGTATTGTTGCATTAAAAGCTGGAATTAAAATGGATTTTTGTAGGGTTAGCACCATTTTGATTTACACAACATGCCTACCACTTTAAAGGTGCGGGTTTTTTTTTTTTTTACTGTGACGAAAACAATAATTAAGATGAAAGAACAGAAATCTGGAGCATGCATAGGTATTCACCCCCCAAAGTCAATACTTTGTAGAGCCACCTTTCCAAGACATTTAAATGTTTCCATTTAAACCACTCCAGTATAGCTTTAGCAGTATGTTTAGAGTCATTGTCCTGCTGGATTGTGAACCTTCATCCCAGTCTCAAACCTCTGGCTGACTCAAACAGGTTTTCCTCCAGAATTGCCCTGTATTTAGTGCCATCCATCTTTCCTTCAGTCCTGACCAGGTTTTCTGTCCCTGCAGATGAAAAACATCCCTGCAGCATGATGCTGCCACCACCATGCTTCACTGTAGGAATGGTGTTCTCAGGGTGTTGGGTTTGCGCTACACATGGCATTTCCCACGATGGCCAAAAAGATTAATTCTAGTCTCATTTGACCAGAGAATCTTCTCCCATGTGTTTGGGAAGTCTGCCACATGCTGTTGGGCAAACTCCAAACATGCTTTCTTTAAGCAATCACTTTTTTCTGGCCACTCCTTCCATAAAGCCCTGCTCTGTGGAGTGTATGGCTTAAAGTGGTTCTATGGACAGATACGCCCATCTCTGCTGTGGATCTTTGCAGCTCCTTCAGTGTAATCATTGGTGTCTTTGTCGCATTTCTGATTAATGCCCTCCTTGCCTGGTCTGTGAGTTTTGGTGATCAGCTTTCTCTTATCAGGTTTGTAGTGATGCTATATTCTTTCCATTTTGCTATAATGGATTTAATGGTGCTCCGTGGGATATTCAAAGTTTGGGATATTTTTTTTTATAACCCCACCCTGATCTATACTTCTCCACAACTTTGTCTCTGACCTGTTTGGAGGCTCATTGGTTCTCATGTTGCTTGCTTAAGGCCCAGTCACACAGCCAATCACATATAAATCACGTATAAAGTTGGCTTGTGCATGATTGTCAGTGGAGAAATTGATTTTTTGGGGGTGTGCGTGGTCGAAAATCACCGATTAATTGCGCATGAACTATGTACAAATCACTTACAATCACTTACAAATCACGCACATCAGCGCATAGGGTCAAAAGAGGGACAATTTCTGGTTTTTATTGACGAACACTCCACGCATAAACTGCGTATGAACCATGTATAAGCACGCATGAACCGCACACTAGCACTGATGAACGACGCATAGAGCGCGCATGGATCACGCATGGATCACTTATGATTCACTGATGGCTAGCGAACAGCGGGCGTCACTATCGCAGCCGCTCTGCGCACAATAAATAGCCTGCAGTTACGGGACATCTCTTCTCTGAGGGTTCATGCTGGATGTGTACCCCTTGGCAGCAAGGACAAGACTGGCAAAAGTTCAAGAAATGGTTGCTTTTATACGGCAAAAATCATACGCGAGTTGTTAGTGATACATAAGTGATTCATAAGTTTTTCATAAGTTTTTTATGCGTTTTTGTAAGTGTTATATAAGTGTTTTATGCGTTAATACTTTTTTGTCAGTGGATATCAGTGAAATGTACGTGTTACTACAGCGAGACATGCGTGATATGTGCGTTATTCGTCAGTGAAAAGTCATCGACGTGCGCGGTAGCGGTAAATTTCTTGCGATCAACCACTAACGGTCCACGCATATGTCGCGCATTGTCCGCGTCAGAACTACGGCAAAGGACACACGAATTACGTTAAACGGCGCACAATCGCGCATACTTGTGCGTGATCAATATTTTTGAGCAGCTCAAAACCTGGAATTGCGCACAAACCCGATTCGTCGAACATCCACTGACAGCTACTGATGCTCCACGTCAAAAAAACTTATGAATTATGCACAGCACTGATGAATCGCGCACGACTCGAAATTTATGCGCAATTCATGCGTAAATCGTAAGTTTTGGCTGTGTGACTGGGCCTTTAGTAGTGTTGCAGAGTCAGGGTCCTTCCAGATCAGGTTGATTTATACAGACATCATGTGACAGATCATGTGACACTTTGATTGCACACAGGTGGATCTTAATCAACTAATTATGTGACTTATGAAGTGAACTGGTTGGACCAGCTCTTATTTAGGGGTTTCATAGGAAAGGAGGTGAATACCTATGGACACTCCAGATTTCTGGTTGTTTTTTTGTTTTTTTTTTAATCTTAATTATTGTTTGTGCCCTGCGATAACCTGGCGACTTGTCCAGGGTGTACCCCACCTCTCGCCCATAGTCAGCTGGGACAGGCTCCAGCTTGCCTGCAAACCTGTAGAACAGGATAAGTGGCTACAGATAATGGATGGATGGATACTGTTTGTGCCACAATAAAAAAAAAAATCACCTTTAAAGTGGTAGGTATATTGTGTAAATCAAATTGTGCTAACCCTCCCCCAAAATCCATTTTAATTCCAGCTTGTAATGTGACAAAACAGGACAAATGCCAAGGGGGATGAATACTTTTGCAAGACACTGTACATTAGACTGCAGAAGATTTTATGTTAAAAAAATAATAAATCAAATAAATGATACAAGTGCCCTTTGACTAAGTGAGTTTGGAGTTATTGTTTTCTCAATGGACAAACTCATAGCTTAAAATGTTTCTGCATAATGAGAATCCTTCTTCCCCCCCCCCTTTGGTGTCACATTTCAATAGACGATTAAGATACAAACTTCACTGGAAACACAATGTTCCTATACTGAAAAAGCTTATGGGAAAATGCAAATAAAACAGTTTCATTCCAGGTTAATGAAACAGTCTTTTGTGTTTCTGCTCTGAAGGATGTAGTTTATTGCAGAGAAATGAACTGGCAAACTGAGGAATGTTACAATTTTGGGTTTACGAACTATAGCTTTCTAGTATAACATTGTGAATACCGGAATGACCAAAATGAATCTTTCACGTAAACTCAGTAACAGCATTTACAGCTGTGCACGACTGTCAATATTTGACTAATGAACATAAATACAAACATAATGCATATTCACAGTGGAGTTGAGTGTGCATAGAGAGGATGTAGTATTGAAATAGCTGACATCAGTATTCAAACCTCAATGGAACCAATAACTTAAGTGCTATTCAGAAGTTATACAAAAATTGCACACACACACACACACACACACACATATATACAGGATGGAGTTTGCCTGTTTTAGTGATGTGTAACTCTTAAGATTCTTGTGTTTTTCTTGTGTAATATTGCCTCAAGAAAGGAGCAGTATTAAGTCCAACATCTGACAGTGATGTAACCACTACGGTATATGTCGCAGTGATGTTTATGTTTTGGGCTGTAATTTTTTTTTTTTTTTTTTTTGTGAAATGCCACCAGTCAAAGCCAATCAGAGACACCAGCATGCTAATCTGAGACATTTGTTTTCCCAAGGACCAACTTTTTATGGAATTTTTTCTGAAAAACACTTAAAATAAGCTGGAAGCATAGCAGATGATTGCTTGGCAGAGGCGACTGCTCTAAGACTACAAGGGAAGCTTCCTGTAAAATGTCATGAAAAGGTTTGTCTGTTAAATATGTATTGACACGACTTGACTCTCTTATTCCAAATCAATATTTTGTGCTAGAAAGTGCTCAGCTTTACGGCTTGTTCGTTCAGCAGTTATTTCTTGCTGGTCGTCATAATCTGATAATGTGATTATTTTTTCCCCAGAGAAGCCTGTGGAAGCACGACCCATTGAAAACCCACTGATGCTCAGCGTCTCTGAAGTTTAATGCCACTATGGGATAGGCTTTGATCTTAGTACAGCAAAGTTAGACATTTATTGGACAATATGCTTTTAAAATATAATTTCCGGACACCCAGCTTCAGTAGGAGTCTATAGAGAGTCGGTGACATTAAGGCGGAACTAGACACTGGGCTTCTGTATGATGACTGATGATTAGAGATACTCTCAAATCTCTTTTGAATGTCATGTGACTGACAGCATTTTAAAATTATATGTCACGTAGATCAGAGGGATTCAAGCTCAGTCCATCATGCGGTGTGTTGGCAAGTGAAGTCATGAGACTAGCTGCTGCTCATTCTCATTCTTTTCCTACCAATATGCAGTTCCTATATCCATTTGTATATACTGTAAATGAAATTGTAAATATAGAGTTTGTGAGTTTGTTACTTGCTTACGTTTCGGCTCAGTAAAGGCTGTTTATTTTAAGGGGAAATCTCACCAGCTAGTTAGCTGTGCAAAATGGGAAATGGCAAACATTGCTAATGTTGTCGATCTGATTTCGGAGAAGACCTGACTTTGATGCTCTTCCTTATGAGGAGAGGCTCAAAATTAAACAAGGCAGATCAATGCCCAAGATCGATTTAATTCAAAAGTCAACGAGACACAATCGCTCATTTCAGCAGTCTTGGTATGACAAAGTAAACTGGTTAACTGGGCGGGCTTTGACCAAAAGAATGTACTCTTAATGAGACCATCTCAGGGATGTATTATTGGGTCAAAACTGGGTTTTGGAGATTTGGCTAACTTTGATGGGACATACAAAAGGCATGAGAAAAGCAAAGAACACTTAAGTTCATGTGCACACTGAAGTTTACTTGGCAGAGTCAGAGTAGAACATGGCAGAATTCACATATAAATAACAAATAATTGAAAAATTTTATTACACTGACCTAAAACTGAGCCTCCCCTGTTTCAAAGACCACCAGCCACCACTGGTGCTTGATCAGCTTATCCTTCAAAAAATTTATTTATCAGAGAACTCATCGAATTAACAAAATAATTCATATTTTATTCATTCAACAACTTAAAATAGTGAATTAAAAGCATGAAAAATATGCAATTTTTTCATTTATTTCATAACCACAATTTAGTTTCTTGTTGCTTTATTAAGGAGCTATAGTATCAGCGCATGTTCTAATAAAGATAAAATGCAAAATAATAGTATGTGATGCATCAAGTGCTATTTTATAAGCTGAGAACAACCAAAGTAGCCCATGTGGAACTAGGATGATTAGTCTTCTTTGGCATCTGTCGGTCACGCGTGGCCATGGATCTGCACCTTGAGAGTCACGATCAGTTGGCACTGGAGCAGCACCTGTTGTGGCTGTGTAGGCCAATGCAGGAATGGCAGACATGGAAGCAGCAGCGGCTGCACTTGAAGGTGGTGTCTGCCGGTAGAACTTGTTGGCTGTTCTTGCATCTCGCTCTTTGTTCATCTTTCGCAAGCTGTAGCTTCTTTTCCCCTATGTGTAGATTGCAATTTCAGTTCCTGTCTCCAGCAGGAGCAATCTTGGGCAAGGTCTTCCCATCCATCGATGTCCATGTTGAGGGCCTTCATGTCTCTTTTGCAGATATCTTTAAACCAGAGTTGGGGGTGGCTCTGAGCTGTCTTGCCTGTTGCAAGCTCACCATACAGCAGGTCCTTGGGAGTCCTGCATCCTGCGGACGTGTCCTAGCCATCGGAGGTGACATTGACACAGCAGAATGAAGATGCTGGGTGTGGCAATACACTCAAGGAACTCATTATGTGGTCTGACCATTTGATGCCTAGAATCTGCCTCAGGTTGCGCATTTGGATGGTATTGAGCCTCCTTTCTTGCCTCGAGTACAGAGTCCATGATTTGCTACCATATAAGAGGGCACTGAGGACACAGGCTTGTCTTGGTCTTTAGGGTCAGTTTGGTGTTGTCCCAGACCTGCTTTGAGAGCCTGGCAAGTGTTGATGAAGTTTGGCCAATCTGTCTGCTGACTTCGGAGTCCATGAAGAGGTCATCAGTTACTGTTGAGCCAAGATATATAAACTCCTTCACCACATCCAGTTGTTTATGGTGATGGTTGTTGAGCTTTTGGTGTCCTGGCCCAAGATGTTTGTTTTCTTAAAGCTGAAAATCAGCCTTAAGGATGATTAGTGTCATTCTCATCTCATTATCTCTAGCTGCTTTATCCTTCTACAGGGTCGCAGGCAAGCTGGAGCCTATCCCAGCTGACTACGGGCGAAAGGCGGGGTACACCCTGGACAAGTCGCCTGACACATAGACACAGACAACCATTCATACTCACATTCACACCTATGGTCAATTTAGAGTCACCAGTTAACCTAACCTGCATGTCTTTGGACTGTGGGGGAAACCGGAGCACCCGGAGGAAACCCACGCGGACACGGGGAGAACATGCAAACTCCACACAGAAAGGCCTCACCGGCCCCGGGGCTCGAACCCAGGACCTTCTTGCTGTGAGGTGACAGCGCTAACCACTACATCACCGTGCCGCCCAGGATGATTAGTAAGTATGTGAATTTATCTTGGATTTGTTAAGGCCCCGGTCACACCGCCCGAACTTTGCTGGAGCGTTCCTTGAACGGTAGGGAGGGGGGGCCGAATTTCGACAACGCTCGTCACCGCGCACAAAATGGGAAAAAAATCGAAAACACGGGCGTTGGCTTAGCGGTGCACCGCTGAAGCCGGCGTTGCTTTAGCGTTGGTTTAGCGGTAGCGAGCGTTGGTTTAGCGGTGACGCGAGCGTTGGTATAGCGGCATTCTGCGCATGCGGGCTTTGGCTCGGCGGGGGTATAAAGTTGGTTTAGCGGCATACCGCTTGTGACTACGGAGCTGAACGGATCGTTTTGATACAAGTTCTGATAGATTTTTGATAGAAGCTCCACCATCAGCTTGTCATACAGTCCATGTTCAGGCCTTCTCAGTATCCACTGTCTGACCCACACAACTCTGTCTCTCCTTCTTCTCTCTCTTCTCCTTTTTTTTCTATAGTTAAAATTCTTATTACTGTTCTGTTGTCTGTATAGCTTTTCCCCTTTTTTCACTGTTGTTTAGTTGATCTTATTATCATATTTTATCTATAAAAACGTTTATTAATATTATTATTTATATTATTATTTATATTACTTTATACTTTTTTATTATCATTCATATTACTTTATTTTTTGTTTATTGTTTGCTGTCAGTCAGATTATTTCTATTTTCATTATGTTTTTGCTGTCTTTTCCTTAATGTTATTATTATTTGCTATTATATTATCTTTATCATTATTTAAACATCATTTAATATTTACTATTAATATATACAACATTTTACTTTATAATTGTTAGCCATAGGTACTAGTCATACTTTTTGAAATCAAATTTTATAATCAAATTCCAGTCTAGTCTATATAATGCATTTTCATTGTCTACTAGTCTAGTCAATTTAAGTCAATTTATTATTATTATTATTATGGTTATTATTATTATTATTATTATTATTATTATTATTTTCACCATTTACATAGTACAGTGAGTCAATATTAAGTCAAATCATAACGTTGCCATTGCTGTTTTACGTGTTTTAATGGGACCACAATGGAAATAAGTGCTTGCGCTTTCTTGTGTAATCCTGATTTTAATGTATTTTGTACTTCATTTTACATTATGATCGAATCAAATCAAATCAAAAAATCTGTCAACAGCTTGTTGCAATCTGAGGAGGTTCTGATTCTGCTGCTGGACTAGTGCACCAATCATAGCAAGTCTCTCAGCATCCATGGTGATACAGTTTTACTGTAACTTTGAGCAAATTCGATATAGATGAGGTCTGAACTCAACGGCAGCTCGATTCCAAATGAGCTCCTGGTCCATTTCTCCCCGTATTTATAGCCAAATTCTGGTCCCGCTCCGACACCTCTATACCAACGCCAAACCAAAGTTCATCGCCGCCATGGATAGCTGCTTCAACGCCCGACACCGTTCCAGCAACCCCGTCCGCCCGTAAAACGCGTACAACCGCTCCACCGAAGTTTGTGCAACGTTTAATCGCCGCCCGGGCAACGCTGGCGAAGCAGCGGTGGTCCAGCGTTCAAGATTTCTGCGTTGGCCTAGCGGACCCAAGCGTCCACGAACTTGCGTCTAGCGGTGCCAAACTTTGACTGGGCGTTGGTGGAGCGGGAGTGAACTTTGCCGGGGCGGAAAATTGCCCCCTCCTCACCGCTCGCAATATTTTGTGCAGCTCAAAACTTTCGGAGCGGTAGCAGAGCCCCTCGAGAAACATCAGCGGTGGCCGAGCGTATACGGCGTTGCTTTAACGGGGGCCAACTTTTGTTAACGGTGGTGAACGGTTACGAGCGGTGATGAATTTTTTTCACCGCTCCAGGAACGCTCCAGCAAAGTTCGGGCGGTGTGACCGGGGTCTAAGCAACGTATGAAGAACAGTCCTCTGTTTGCTTAATGCACATTACCTTGTTGATGTTTGTTAAAACTCTGATTGATCTAATACATAAAGAATGCTGTACTTGTCTTTGAACCTTTATATTTGCTCTTCTCTTTTTGTTTTGGTTGTTCGATCAGTGTAGCTTTATTGAGTAGATAAATAATCGATAGTAGAGAATGAGTCGTTTATTTCATTGGTTGTTTGGTGTGATGGTCATCTTGTTTGGAGGTTAAAATGGAGATTAAAAAATGAGGGGTTTTTTTGTTATCCAGTACCCTGTTGTACAATATTTTGTCTATTTTATCTTCTCCATCTGTGTGCTGTTTTTTCTTATAGTATGCCATCCATGTAAACTTTCTTTTTCTTTAATCATTCTCTTACAGTCTGACCTTCGACCAGGGTGCAACAAAGCATCTGTTTATTGAATGATAATGGTTTAATTGTTTTAGTGCAAACTGCTCAGCAACTTGAGCAAGGAATTTAATGGCTTGTTTACAATCACAGACCCAAGCCACACATTATCCTCCTTAATTATTTACAACCTGGAGTCATTTGGAAATTTGGGGACTGCAGGTTTTATGAAGCCAAATGCGAAGCAAATGAGATTTACCAAGAAAGAAGATGAAAGAAAACAAAACCCAAGGGAAAAGAAGCAAAGAGGCAAAAACGCTACAAAATGCTTTTATTTATACATATAACAGCATTTTGTAACAGGAGGACAACAAAATGAGCACCTCCCTCACTTTCCTCACATTTATTCATGTGCGGATTGTAAATGTTTTTCCCTGTTGTTCATTTCCCTCTATTCAGATTCACATTAAGTATGGGTGCTTGTGGTTTTGTTTTTTGTTTCGTTTTTTTGCTCTCTGTCTCTCAGCATGTCTCTGTCAGGAGCAGCAGGTGTGTATAGCAGCCATTTAAATCTGAGCTTATTCCCAGCAGGTGTGCTCAATATAACGAGCCTCAGTAAGTGCAGAAAACATGGCACATCCATGCCTCCAACTGAGAAACACAAAAAGAAGGACATATTGTCCACAGCAATGGATTGTAATATTGTTTAATTTGTTTCGGTGCTGCAGTATTATGAAATGACCTTTCCATTAATGGTTTGGCAGCAACCACTGAGCAGCTGGCATTCAAAAATTTAAATTCAGTACAAGACGGGAAGAAAATATGCCAAAGCTTTATGATACTGTCACCGTCCGGTCCAGTCCATCCATGCCAAGACTGTGGGACTTCCATGCTGGCTCCAGGCCAGATCCAGGACAGAAATTCAGTCCTGCCTTGCTGAAGGCCATTTCCTGAAGCAGCACTCCCACACCTGCTACCACTCCTCTCTCATCAGCCAGGGCTTTTAAGAACTGTTTGGAGCTACTCCATTTGCCAGACTGTCTCTTGTAGACTTTCCTCGCCTTGCTACAGCTCGTTGGTTTTGTCTTCTTGATTCCCCCTGCCTGAATTTTTCATTGTTTTTTGTCAAGTTTTTCTGTCCAGTTTTTGTCCCTGTTTTTGCCTGCCTGTTCTTTTGAATTGTGTCTTTTGCTACCTCTGCCTGGATTTCCCTTGTCCCTGTGTTCATCAGTTTTTGTGAAGATTTTTCTGTCCTGTTTTTTGTCCCTGATCATGTGATCATGTGTCCCTGATCACTCCTGGCCTGTTTTTTGACTTCTGATTTTTGCCTGAGCCTGACTGTACCTTTGCCTTTCTGCCATCAACTTCATTAAAGTTTTCTCTTTACACTGCCTGTTTTCTGAGTCTGCTCTTGGGTCCTCACTTCACCTCAGCTCACCATTCGTGACAGCACAGTCTGGCCAACATGGACCCAGCAGATTTCACCCAGCTCAGAGCAGCGGTGCAGAAACAGGGAGCTTTCCTTGGGACCCACCAACAGGACATCCAACAGGTGAATCAAAACCTTGTTGCCATCTCTGACACTCTCAATCTTCTTGCCACTCAGCTATAACAGCTTCAAGTAACGTCTGCTCCTACACAACCCCCTCCACCTACCGCTCCTCCAGCTCCTGCTCCAGCCCTCTTCAGAGAGCCGAGACTTCCCACCCCACAGCCATACAATGGAGAACCAGGTACCTGCAGATCATTTTTATCTCTATGCTCGCTAACCCTTGAGCTTCAACCACTGGCCTTCCCTACAGAGCGTTCCCGAGTGGCCTACACCATCACTCTCCTCACTGGCAAAGCTAGGGAGTGGGGAACAGCTATGTGGGATGCCAATGCACCATGCTGCGCCAGCTTCAAGGATTTCACAGAGGAGATGAGGCGAACCTTTGATCGCTCTCTGTCTGGCAGAGAGGCAGCAAGAGACATGGGGCTGTGACAAGGTGCCCGGTCCACTTTTGACTATGCGATTGAGTTTTGCACTTTGGCGGCATCTTGTGGCTGGAACGAGTGCCTTGTTTAATGCATTTTTCAACAGGATGTCAGACCCCATTAAGGATGAGCTGGTCTCACAAGAACTGCCACCTGATCTCTCCGGTCTCATGGACCTCACCAGTCATATTGACTCCTGGATCAGACAGCGGGTGAAAGAGAGAACTCAGACTAGTCTCGCTCCCCTCAGCCTCCCATTCCTTCCACTTTGCCAATGCAGGTAGACCGAGTCTGCATCTCGCCTAAGGAACGACAGCCCCGTCAGGATATGAGGGCATGTTTTTATTGCGGACAGCTGGGGCATTTCTGCCAATCTTGCCCTTTAAAAGGAAGAGCCTACCAGTGATTTTAGGGGACCTGGTGGGCAATGTCCAGAATCAGCCCCCTACTGATTGACCACTACTCCCAGTGGTCATTATCCATGGGAATCAGCCCCACGAACTCCAGGCACTCATTGATTCAGGGGCTGACAGAAACCTGATCTGCTCGACCACCGCCAAGTGCCTGGGGATTCCACTACTGGCTCTGAACCTGTCCCTCACTGTCCTGACCCTTAACGGTACTGGTCTGACCACCATCACCCATAGAACGGCCCCGGTCACCTTAAGAATTTCTGGCAACCACTCTGAATCCATCCAGTTTTTTCTCGTCTTGTCTCGTCTCGTCTTCTTCCGCTTTATCCGGGACTGGGTCGTGGATGCAGCAGTCTAAGCAGGGAAGCCCAAACTTCCCTTTCCCCAGACACCTCGGCCAGCTCCTCGGGAAGAACACCGAGGCGTTCCCAGGCCAGCCGAGAGACATAGTCCCTCCAGCGTGTCCTGGGTCTTCCCCGGGGCCTCCTCCCGGGGGTACATGCCTGGAACACCTCCCCAGGGAGGCGTCCAGGAGGCATCCGAAAAAGATGCCCGAGCCACCTCAGCTGGTTCCTCTCGATGTGGAGGAGCAGCGGCTCTACTCCGAGCTCCTCCCGAGTGACTGTGCTTCTCACCCTATCTCTAAGGGAGCGCCCAGCCACCCTGCGAAGGAAACTCATTTCAGCCGCTTGTATCCGCGATCTTGTTCTTTCAGTCATTACCCAAAGCTCATGACCATAGGTGAGAGTTGGAACGTAGATCGACCGGTAAATTGAGAGCTTCGCCTTTTGGCTCAGCTCCTTCTTCACCATGACGGACCGGTAAAGCGACCGCATCACTGCGGAGGCTGCACCGATCCGCCTGTCGATCTCACGCTCCATCCTTCCCTCACTCGTGAACAAGATCCCGAGATACTTAAACTCCTGCACTTGAGGCAGGACTTCTCCACCAACCTGGAGAGGGCAAGCCACCCTTTTCACCAAAACCCCTATGGAGAAAAATCCGAGGACCGTGACGTCGCCCGGGATGACGCAGCCGGGGCCCCACCCTGGAGCCAGGCCCGGGGTTGGGGCTCGTATGCGAGCGCTTGGTGGCCGGGCCTTTGCCCATGGGGCCCGGCCGGGCTCAGCCCGAAGAGGTGACGTGGGCCCAACCTCCTGTGGGTTCACCACCCACAGAGGTAGCAGTAGGGGACTGGTGCAATGTGGATTGGGTGGTGGTCGAAGGCAGGGGCCTCGACGACCTGATCCCCAGACACAGCGGCTGGCTGTTGGGACATGGAATGTCACTTCGCTGGGGGGAAAGAGCCTGAGCTTGTGCGGGAGGTTGAGAGGTACCGGCTAGAGATAGTCAGGCTCACCTCCACGCACAGCTTGGGCTCTGGAACCCAGCTCCTCGAGAGGGGCTGGACTCTCCACTTCTCTGGAATCCAGTTTTTTGTCATGAGTAATCCCCATGTGCCCATAAGTCTTAGTCTGCCCTGGCTAACTCTACATAACCCCCATGTCAACTGGACTAACGACACCATTTTAGGATGGAGTCAGTTCTGTTTATCGTCATACCTGAGATCTGCCCTCCCTCACACCGAGCTGCTCCAGCCCACCATTGGTAAATATCCTGACCTCTCTAACATGCCTCCCGAGTATAATGACTTAAAACCTGTGTTCAGCAAGTCTCAAGCTGTTTCCCTTCCTCCCCATAGGCCCTATGACTGTGGAATTGACCTTCTCCCTGGAACTGCACCACCTAAGGGGCAACTTTACTCTCTCTCTCTCTCTCTCTCTCTCTCTCTCTCCCTCCTTCTGAAAGGCAAGCCATGGATAAATACATCACTGAGTCCTTAGCAGCTGGAATTATTCGTCCCTCCTCTTCTCCTGCAGGGGCAGGATTCTTTTTTGTGGAGAAGGACAAATCCTTGTGCCTTTGCATTGATTACTGTGGGCTAAATGACATCACCATCAAGAACCATTACCCCCTACCTCTCATGTCTATGGCGTTTGAGTTACTCCAGGGAGCCCAGATTTTCACCAAGCTCGACCTGCATAATGCTTACCACCTCATGAGGATCAGGGAAGGGGACAAATGGAAGATGGTGTTTAACACCCCCACGGGTCACTACAAATATCTCGTGGTTCCGTTTGGCCCGACTAATGCTCCCACGGTTTTCCAGGCCCTTGTTAATGATGTCCTGAGGGACTACCTTAAACTTTTTGTTTTTGTTTATCTGGACAATATATTGATTTTTTTTTTTTCCTCCTCCCTTGATGAACACTGCATCCATGTCAGGCAGGTCCTTCAACGACTCCTGGAGAATAAACTCTAAAGGCTGAGAAATGTGAGTTCCATAGAAGTTCTGTCTCCTTTCTGGGTTTTATTATCTCCCCCGCACAGATTCAGATGGACCCCTGAAACTCAAGGCAGTTGCTGACTGGCCCACCCCGTCCTCTCGGTGAGAACTCCAGCGGTTCCTTGGGTTTGCGAATTTCTACAGGCGATTCATCAGGAACTTTAGTACGGTAGCTGGGCCCCTCACGGCTCTAACTTCCACCAAGGTCCCTTTCAGCTGGGAGGAAGGGGCCGAGAAGGCATTCTTCAAGCTCAAATGAAGGTTCACGTCAGCACCTATACTCACCATTCCAGATCCGTCCCGACAGTTTGTGGTTGAGGTCGATGCTTTGGAGTCAGGGGTGGGGGCCATATTGTCCCAAAGATCAGCTAATGACAACAAGCTTCATCCTTGCTCCTTCTCTCGTCGGCTTTCCCCCTCTGTAAGAAACTATGACGTTGGCAATAGGGAACTGTTAGCTGTTAAACTGGCCTTTGAAAAATGGAGACATTGGTTGGAGGGGTCAGACCTTCCCTTCATCATATGGACAGATCACAAGAACCTTGAATACCTCAGGACTGCCAAGTGCCTCAATTCTCGTCAGGCCTGATGGTCTCTCTTCTTTTCTCACTTCAAGTTCACACTTTCCTTCCACCCAGGCTCTAAGAATGGTAAGCCCGATGCCTTGTCCAGAATGTTTTCTCCCCTCCAGGAGGAATCAACCTCCCCTGAGACCATCCTTCCTCCACGGTGCCTGGTGGGGGCTGCTCTGTTAGAGGTGAAAACCCTGGTCCAGAAGGCCCATGAGCAGGACCCAGGGCCCAGTAATGCACCTCCTAACCATCTTTTTGTTCCTGTTTCTGTGCGGGCACAGGTGTTGCAGTGGGGTCATGGTTCCAGAATGGCATGCCACCCAGGAGCAGCCCAGACTCTGGCACTCATCCAACAACATTTTTGGTGGCCATCCATCAAGGAGGACGTCCAGAGGTTTGTGGCAGCTTGCGACATCTGCGCCAGGAACAAGACTGGCAACAGACTCCCTACTGGCCTGCTGAGACCCCTTCTTGTTCCCCCCCAGCCCTGGTCACACACAGCCCCGGATTTCGTCACAGGACCCCCTAATACAGGTGGCAATACTAGTATCCTCACTGTTGTCGACCGTTTTTCTAAAGCTGTTAATTTTATCCCTCTGCCCAATCTTCCCACGGCCAAGGAGAACGCCGAATTGCTGATACTCCATGTTTTCCATCTACACGGACTCCCCTCAGACATTGTATCAGACCGTGGACCCCAGTTCTCCTAACCATCTTTTTGTTCCTGTTTTTGTGCGGGCACAGGTGTTTCAGTGGGGTCATGGTTCTAGAATGGCGTGCCACCCAGGAGCAGCCCGGACTCTGGCACTCATCCAACAACATTTTTGGTGGCCATCCATCAAGGAGGACGTCCAGAGGTTTGTGGCAGCTTGCGACATCTGCGCCAGGAACAAGACTGGCAACAGACCCCCTGCTGGCCTGCTGAGACCCCTTCCTGTTCCCCACCAGCCCTGGTCACACATACCCATGGATTTCGTCACAGGACTCCCTAATTCAGGTGGCAATACTTGTATCCTTACTGTTGTCGACCGTTTTTCTAAAGCTGTTAATTTTATCCCTCTGCCCAATCTTCCCACGGCCAAGGAGACCGCCGAATTGCTGATACTCCATGTTTTCTGTCTACACGGACTCCCCTCAGACATTGTATCAGACCGCGGACCCCAGTTCTCTGCCTGATTCTGGAAGGCTTTCTGTAAACTCATTGGTGCTTCTCACAGTCTGTCTTCAAGGTTTTCACCCTCAGACCAATGGACAGACGGAACGGGCCAACCAGGAGCTGGAAGTGGCTCTCAGGTGCATGGTGTCCAAGGATACTGCTTCCTGGAGCAAGACCCTTCCTTGGATAGAGTACTCTCACAACTCATTACCCACCTCTGCTACAGGTCTTTCCCCCTTCCAGTGCTCTCTGGATTACCAGCCGCCACTCTTCCCCATCCAAGAAGAAGAAGTCACCATGCCCTCTGCCCAGATGTTTGTGCACCACTGCAGGAGAACGTGAGCATTGACCAGGAAAAAGCTCCTATGTTCTGTCAAGATGTTTAAAGAGCAAGCTGACAAACACCATGCAGCAGCTCCCATCTATTGGGTGGGGCAGCGGGTAATACTCGCCACTTGCCCCTCAAGATGGTCTCCTGCAAATTGGCTCCCAGGTTCATAGGACCTTTCCTCATCTCCAAGGTAATTAATCCCTGCTCTGTAAGACTGTCTCTGCCCGTAACCATGCACCGTATTCACCCAACTTTCCATGTCTCCTAAGTCAAACCCCTTGTCTCCAGTTCCCTGTCCCCACCCTCCAAACCCCCTCCTCCTCCCAGGTTCATAGATGGTAGTGAGGTCTTCACTGTCAGGAGGTTACTGAAGGTACGACACTGAGGCAGAGGACTCCAGTACCTGGTTGATTGGGAGGGGTATGGTCCTGAGGAGAGGAGCTGGGTTCCTGCCAGGTTCATCATGGATCCTACTCTCATCACGGACTTGCACCAAAAACACCCCGAGGCACTTTCTAAGGCACCTAGAGGCACCCATTGAAGGGGGGGGGGGGTACTGTCACTGTCCGGTCCAGTCCATCCATGCCTTAGATAGTGGGACTTCCAGGATGGATCCAGGACAGGAATTCAGTCCTGCCTTGCTGAAGGCCGTTTCCTGAAGCGGCACTCCCACACCTGCTACCAAGCCTCTCCCATCAGCCAGGGCTTTTAAAGAACTGTTTGGAGCTACTCCATTTGCCAGACTGTCTCTTGTAGACTTTCCTCGCCTTGTTACAGCTCATTGGTTTTGTCTTCTTGATTCCCCCTGCCTGAATTTTTCCTTGTTTGTCAAGTTTTTCTGTCCAGTTTTTGTCCCTGTTTTTGCCTGCCTGTTCTTTTGAATTGTGTCTTTTGTTACCTCTGCCTGGATTTCATCAGTTTTTGTGAAGATTTTTCTGTCCTGTTTTTTGTCCCTGATCATGTCTACCTGCTCCTCTGTGTTTTTGACCTCCTGGCCTGTGTTTTTTGACTACCAATTTTTGCCTGAGCCCGACTGTACCTTTGCCTTTCTGCCATCGACTTCATTAAAGAAGTTTTCTCTTTACACTGCCTGTTTTCTGAGTCTGCTCTTAGGTCCTCACTTCACCTCAGCTTGCCACTCGTGACAGATTCATGTTCTGTTCTATTAGCCTAGACCCTGTTCTTCATACATCGCTTAGCCATCCAAAGAAGAAGAAAAAAAAACATTAGATGCAAGATTTTCTGATCATAATAGCTCCAAATGGGTTCATTTGATTCTTTGAATGCACCTGAGAACTTTGTTTTAGCATATTAAATTATTGTTTTGCCTGAAAAAAATCATAATCGGTGAGTTAAGGACTGGATAATGTGAATGTTAAAGAAGCCGAGAAAAGCTTTTATTTTAAATAATGAAGCTTTTTTTTTTCTTGCACACAATGTAGTAAATCATTCACAGTTTAATTTAAGGGGAGACGTTCTGAAAATCTCACTTGTTCAGTGCTCCGGCACATACATTTGAGTATCTGAAGCCTACCAACCCACAAGCTCTGAAATAAGACACCCAGTCACCCAGTTTCTTTTGTTCTTCCTATTTCAGAAAACGTAACATTCAGCTCCTCTTTCTATATCACAAGTTAAGGAGCTAATTAGAATGATCCCACCCCCTTATCTGTGTATCTCCACTCATGGGTTGAGAACTGCCTTTGCAAATGAAAATTCATGAGGGAAGTGCTACCTGATTGGCTGGTAAAAGAAGGGTGGGGTGAGCAGTGGCTCATTATCATTTAAAGGAATAGACACTCAAATCAGCATTTTTGATCAGGGCTGTTTAGATGGGGTGAGAAGAGAGCTGTGGTGTTTTATCCTTGTGGTATTTTGACCAAAGGATGTCACAGACATTTCTTTAAGACCTCAGGGAACTGTGTCAGCTTCTGGAAAAGGGGTATAATATGTCACCTTTAATATATCTACAGGACACTAATTTGAGTCATAATGCTTGCACAAGCTTTAGCTAATTTGTGCTAATGAGTGTGTGTAAGTGACTTGTGGGTAAAATATTATGTCTTTCCCATTATGTGTCTCTCATGGAATGTGATATGGGTTTTCCCAGAAGGCCAAACGTTTTAGTGGTTTAACTGGCATTATGGGTTCCGTTTCATGTCTGTCACCTATTCCATTGTGTCAGTTTTTCATCCATTTACTGTCAAATGTAAGTTTTGTTCAGTTATACAAAGAAAAATAGCATCTAAATCAACAAAAAGTGATAGTATGAAATCCTCCAATGTCAGGATTAGTAAGAATAAGCAACTTATATTACTGAAGGGTGACAGGAGTTACATTTTAATGCTTAACCATGAATGATAATTTCGTAGCTATAAATAAGACCAGTTTGTAGTGGTGCTTCATGTTTACCACTTTTAACTAATGGCATGAACTGAGAACATATGAAAAGAAGCTAAAAGTCGAGTAAAAATATACTAAAAAAAAAAAAAAGGAAATAAATGAAATTGCAGGTTCCAAATCTGGGACTGCACTGTAGTACAGTGACTGTAGTAGGTGACTGTGGTTTCAGTTATCCATGGTTTACTGTGGCTCAAAAATATAAAGCAGAAACATCAGAATCCTTTTCATGTGTGAGAGAGAGAGATTAGCAAATGTGGTCTCTCTTGTATCAAGACCTTACAAGAGAGACCACATTTGCATAACTTTCATCACCATATATTGTTATAATTGTTTTATTTTATTATTCGTTATTGTTGCTGATGTCTTATTGTGTGTAATGTGTGTATACATAGAGGATGTTACACGTTGCGCAAAGATATGAAGTTTATCTTCAAGTGGTGAACATATTCACAAGTGAGTGAAGCGAACTGGTGGTACTGTATTTTCAACACGAGAAGATAAACTTCATATCTTCGTGCCACCATGTAATGTTCATTATTACAGTTGTGGTCAGAAGTTTACATACAGTGACATGAATGTCATCTTGGATATGAATGTCATGGCAATATTTGGTAATATCCAACATGTATTACGCCACTCTACCCAATAGAGAATGAGCATGTAATATTGTTACAATATTGCATGTTGTCAAGACAACATGACGTTACATGTCAGAGCTCATGCAAATATCACACAATCATTTCTTTGTCGGCTGGGAAAGAGAGAAAACAAGACTAATCCAGTGCTACTGCTAGGATTAGCTATGCTTTAATAAATAAACTAAAAACTGAAACCAAAGACACGGTGAACACCTGAAAGGCTACCAAAACTTCATTATATATTCTTCACACATATTTACAAGAGAAAAACATACCAATGGACATCAAAAACTGGAAAAGAGACACATCGGAGATGTAAAACATCCGCACTAGGGAGTGACTGTGACAGTTTGTACACAAACATGGCCACAAGGTTTGCTTCATTAAAAATGGAAGATTTTGAGAGAATTTTGGCTGCCAGGTCGCTCCGTTGATGTTGATTTTAAAAAATAACTAAGCAAATTACATCAGGAAATGAATACTTAAGTCTGACTGAAAAATGCTGTGCCGAGTGTGCGTGGAAGAAGAGTCTTTGGACAGAAATCTTAGTTTCTCGGTTGTTAGCCTGTGCTACTGATGAATGCTACAGCAGCTAGAAGGTGACTTCACTGCCGTGCTAACAGCACCAACTTGTGGGTAAGCTAGCATTGGCCTTCAAGAATGCTGATATGAAGATTGTGTATGTATAATAATAATAATAATAATAATAATAATATTGGCTGGCTTTTTTCATGGTATATCAGATACATTCCAATCAGCTACTCATCTTCGGCTCGTTCAATATCATGCTAGCTGAATGGAATACAGTTCATCCCCCTTGATGTTTGTCCTGTTTTGTTGCATTACAAGCTGGAATTAAAATGGATTTTGGGGGGGTTAGTACCATTTGATTTACACAACATGCCTACAACTTTAAAGGTGCACGTTGTTTTTTATTGTGACACAAACAATAATTAAGATGAAAAAAAACAGAAATCTGGAGTGTGCATAGATATTCATCCCCCAAGTCAATAGTTTTTAGAGCCACCTTTTGCTGCAATTACAGTTGCAAGTCTCTTGGGGTATGCCTCTATTAGCTTAGCACATCTAGCCACTGGGATTTTTGCCCATTCCTCAAGGCAAAACTGCTCCAACTCCTTCAAGTTAGATGGGTTGTGTTGGTGTACAGCAATCTTCAAGTTATGACACAGATTCTCAATTGGATTGAGGTCTGGGCTTTGATTAGGTCATTCCAAGACATTTAAATGTTTCCCTTTAAACCACTCCAGTATAGCTTTAGCAGTATGTTTAGGGTCATTGTCCTGCTGGATTGTGAACCTTCGTCCCAGTCTCAAACCTCTGGCTGACTCAAACAGGTTTTCCTCCAGAATTGCCCTGTATTTAGTGCCATCCATCTTTCCTTCAGTCCTGACCAGCTTTCCTGTCCCTGCAGATGAAAAACATCCCGACAGCATGATGCTGCCGCCACCATGCTTCATTGTAGGGATGGTGTTCTCAGGGTGTTGGGATTGCACCACACATGGCATTTCCCATGATGGCCAAAAAGTTCAGTTTTGTCTCATTTGACCAGAGAATCTTCTGCCATGTGTTTGGGGAGTCTGCCACATGCTGTTGGGCAAACTCCAAATGTGATTTTCTTTTTAAGCAATGACTTTTTTCTGGCCACTCTTCCATAAAGCCCCACTCTGTGGAGTGTATGGCTTAAAGTGGTCCTATGGACAGATACTCCCATCTCCACTGTGGATCTTTGCAGCTCCCTCAGTATTATCGTTGGTGTCTTTGTTGCATTTCTGATTAATGCCCTCCTTGCCCAGTCTGTGAGTTTTGATGGGCGACCTTCTCTTATCAGGTTTGTAGTGGTGCCATATTCTTTCCATTTTGCTATAATGGATTTAATGGTGCTCCCTTGGATATTCAAAGTTTGGGATATTTTTTATGACACAACCCTGATCTATACTTCTCCACAACTTTGTCTCTGACCTGTTTGGAGTGCTCCTTGGTTCTCATGTTGCTTGCTTAGTAGTGTTGCAGAGTCAGGGTCCTTCCAGAACAGGTTGATTTATACAGATGTCATGTGACAGATCATGTGACATTTTGATTGCACACAGGTGGATCTTCTCATCTCATCTCATCATCTCTAGCCGCTTTATCCTGTTCTACAGGGTCGCAGGCAAGCTGCAGCCTATCCCAGCTGACTACGGGCGAAAGGCGGGGTACACCCTGGACAAGTCACCAGGTCATCACAGGGCTGACACATAGACACAGACAACCATTCACACTCACACCTACGGTCAATTTAGAGTCACCAGTTAACCTAACCTGCATGTCTTTGGACTGTGGGGGAAACCGGAGCACCCAGAGGAAAGCTATGCAGACACGGGGAGAACATGCAAACTCCACACAGAAAGGCCCTCGCTGGCCACGGGGCTCGAACCCGGACTTTCTTGCTGTGAGGCAAGTGCTAACCACTACACCACCATGCCACCCCAGGTGGATCTTAATCAACTAATTATGTGACTTATGAAGTGAATTGGTTGGACCAGCTCTTATTTAGGGGTTTTATATGAAAGGGAGTGAATGCCTATGCACATTCTAGATTTCGTTTTTTTCATCTTAATTATTGCTTGTGTCACAATAAAAAAAAGTGTGCCTTTAAAGCATGTTGTGTAAATCAAATGGTGCTAACCCCTCAAAAATCCATTTTAATCCCAGCTTGTAATGCAACAAAACAGGACAAACACTAAAGGGGATGAATACTTTTGCAAGGCACCATATATCTGATATACCATTCAACACCAGCCAATATTATTTAAATGTCACTCAGATCTGCGACATATTTTGTATGAAAAATGTGAGTTTTTCAACATGAGAAGATAAACTTCATATCTTCAAGCCAATGTGTGATTTTCTTTGTATTATATCGACACATTCACAAACAAAAAGTCCCCAAATTTATCAAAACAATTCATCAATTTCCTCATAAGTGACATATAGAGATTTATGTCACGGTTTTGAATCTCCATGTCCCGGATGTAGCTTGTATGAAAAATACAAGTGGCCTATTTCCCAGTAAACCACTTGTGTCCGTATTATATATTAATGTATGTACATGGAAAAACAAGTTATATATGGTGTTCACAACTGTCCACAGTTTTGAATACCTGTGGTAGGTCTTGAAACGTATCCCCCGCAGATATGGAGGTGCGACTATATTGTATATCATGAACACCATTTTAGAAGGTGCAAAGTAAAATATTTCTGACCTTTTAAGTAAAGGTGGCCTAAGTTTAAAACTCTGTAACAGGACATGTGTTTTAGCTAATAATACTCTTCATACACTACCGTTCAAAAGTTTGGGGTCACCCAGACAATTTTGTGTTTTCCATGAAAAGTCACACTTTTATTTACCACCATAAGTTGTAAAAATGAATAGAAAATATAGTCAAGACGTGTTTCTGGCCATGTTGAGCATTTAATCAACCCCACAAATGTGATGCTCCAGAAGCTCAATCTGCTCAAAGGAAGGTCAGTTTTATAGCTTCTCTAAAGAGCTAAACTGTTTTCAGCTGTGCTAACATGATTGTACAAGGGTTTTCTAATCATCCATTAGCCTTCTGAGGCAATGAGCAAACACATTGTACCATTAGAACACTGGAGTGATAGTTGCTGGAAATGGGCCTCTTTACACCTATGGAGATATTGCACCAAAAACCAGACATTTGCAGCTAGAATAGTCATTTACCACATTAGCAATGTATATAGTGTATTTCTGATTAGTTTAAAGTGATCTTCATTGAAAAGAACAGTGCTTTTCTTTCAAAAATAAGGAAATTTCAAAGTGACCCCAAACTTTTGAATGGTAGTGTACATTATCTTATTGTAGCAAACGTTCAATACAAGTATCTGTTGTTATTTGAAGAACCTTTTCCCCCATTTTCTCCCTAATTTGGTCTTGGCCAATTCCCATCCACCAGCCAGGTTTCCCCAATCAAATGACAACCACCAACCATATTGTCATAGTGTGTTCACCCTATTGTTATAAGATCATGAGTTCAAATCCCAGTAACGCCAGAGCCATCCATGGCCAGGAGTCAAAGAAAGCTAAATATTGGCCATGCTGCCTAAGGTGGAGTTTACATTAGACCGTATCAGCGGATCATCAGATTAACGTTTTTAAAACGATTAGCGTGCACATAGCAACACCAATACACGATTCGCGTGCACACAGCAACACCAATACACGGATACGCTCGGCTCCGCAGGCATCCTGCGCTCCAAATCACTCCGCCCTGAACAGCGAGTGCCCTCTGGAGGGTGCGCACTCCGGCCCTGCGCAGCTCACAGAGCGCGCGAGTATAGCGCACGAGCAATGATTCGGGACTGAGCCGCTGTGTGTGTGATCCCAGTGCATATCACTTACCACTTGCAAGTGGAAGGATGGCAAGCCTAAAGACAATCATAAGTACACAATGGGCAGTATTTGCATCAGTATTTGCAGTATTTTCATACTTTTATACTCTTTAATGAAAGGTGATACAAGGCGGAAGTCCGTGCCGTTTTTCAGCAGTTGCGTCACATGACCAACGCCAGCGAATCAGAAAGGTGGATGTCACAGTGACATTGTCCAATGACGACGCCAGCTAGAGCTCAGCATAGCGTATCCGCGTATTCTCAATGTTTACACAGCACCGGACCAGACACGATCTAGATTGAATACGTGGACCCTGGCGGATTCCCATCTCCCGGCGTTTCCAGGCGTTTTAATGTAAACAGACAGTGCATCCGCGAAGAAAACGAGACAGATATGGTCTAATGTAAACTTGGCCTAAGTGGGAGGCATGCATACTCTCTCTCACTGGGACACTAGCAAATTGTTGGAGTTGATGAGCTTTTGCATGTGGAAGAGGGCTGATAATGCTTTCTTTTGAGTGTGTTACCCTGCAAGCAGTTCAAGAAAGATGTGGTTGGCTAGCTTCATATGTCTCAGAGGAAGCATTTGCTCGACATCACCCTCTCCAGTTCGTAACTGTTATATGATAGGGGAGTGGTGGGTGATGGGTGGAAATTGGCCAACACTAAATTATTCATGACACTCAGTGAAACTAGACAGGAAAGTTACAGATTGAGCGAGAGTAATATAAGCCTGGACCCACCATGTGAGTTTCATTTCAGTAAACCATGTTTATATCCTGGTGTATTATTTAACATAATTGAGTAATTGAAGTAGAATTAATAGGAATTATTCTATCCACATTCACTGGATATGAGCAATTGCATGCTCTGATAGGCTACTCTACTACTAGGCTGTCAACCATGAGTAGAGAAAAATAAAATGGTGGTGCATGTTGCTGAACCAACCAAGGACAAAATAAAAACTCTACTCAAAAACAAAACCCCCAAAATTATCAAGTATTTAAAAGAAACAGAAATAGCTAAAAGAATATAGTCGTCCCCCCCAGTATCTCCTGCTCCACACTCCAGCCCAGTCAGTGGCGGTAATGCACCTTTTAAGTTGGTTTGCCAACCGCCAAAAAACCTTTGTAAGGATAAATAATTATAAGTATTTATTCTTGACCAAGAAGGCAGTAATTTATTTTGTGACAAAATTGTAAGGATTTATTCTTAATATTCTGTTTTATTCTTAATGTTCTGTTTATTCTTAATGTTCTGTTCTATTTCAGCTAGAAGGCACTGAATTCTTCTGTGACCTTCTGTTTCCTGTGTAACTGTGTGACCTTCTGTCTAAGCTAGACACATTGCTCGAGATGTAATATTGATATCTTTTGGAACATCCTATCAGAACTGTGCTATCTCTGACCTAAGGTTGTGCATAAATGTTGATATCTGTTAGAACATCTGCTAATATGAAATGATCCAAGGCTTCACTCTGTGAATATAAAAACCCCTGTATTCTCTCGTTGTGTTGGGGGGCTTGCGAATAAAGATGTGAACTACTTTGGGGTTCCTGTCTTTCTTTGCGACCCACCCCCCAGAGCTCTGGGTGCATGTGGGGGGGACTGATCTCGAGAAGTTGACTGTTCCAGCTGGGGGAACCCTTACAACCCTGAAGAAGAAGAAGAAGAAGAAGAAGACCCCCCCCCCAAAAAAAAGCAACAAAATATGGAATGAAAGTATTTGATGGTAAGAATGTATCTTTTTTTATTTTTCACAAATTATTATTATCGCATTTTTCACAAATTGCTACTGTCATTTCACCAGTTTGTTTACATTCTAAGCGGAAATGATTTTGTCAGAAGTTTTGTATAAAGTTTTTATTTATCGAATTTGCAAAAAATAAAAATGCTCTGTTTCTCAAAATCCAGTGAATGTGGATAGAATAAAACAGTTATTCCACTCAATCTCATCATGCATGGCTTATAGTTGACTCAGTGCTGTGTACCTTGTTGGCTATCAGCTCATGTCGATTTCATGGAATAACTGTTAAATGTACAGTATGTCTCAACCCACTGACGCTTCCTGGGAGTTTAAGAGGTTAAGAACATTTTACCAATTAATGATGATCCCAAAAGTAGACTTCCACTGTGTGTAAGTTATTGTTATTATTATTTTTGCATGTTTCCGGTCTGCCTCAGAGGACAGTAATGCTGTTCCATCTCTCCAGGTGACACAGCATACAGTGTCAGAGATTGTCATTTCCTGTCTTTCTGACACTCCCAACAGCTGTGACCCAAAATCCTGCAAAATCATCCTTACCCCAGGCTGCAACCCATTCATGTTACACCAAATCACAATAACTGGCCTGGATTCATGACTAAAAGCTCAATAGGAAGGCATTTAACATTCAGCTTCAGGCTTTAGTCATGAGAGGAAAATTTGGTATTATTCGTACAAAGCTGGCCTATTTTAGAGTTATTTGAAACCGTCTGAACCAAAGAGTGTAATTTCATTTGGTAATTTCATGCATTAGGGCCTCTCCTAATCTTCTGCCTAGCGTGACTGATGGGTCGGTCATGAGGATTCAGAAACTGCTCTCCTCAGGCCAGAATAAAAGTGGTGAGAATGAAAAGATCAATAGCCAGCAGTGCTGTGTGTGTGTGTTATGGCATAGACTGACTTCTCTCAGAGTCGCACACTGTTACAGTGAGCAGCTGTGTCGAGTTAAGAGCACTGCTTCATCAACCACCAACCTCGCTTGGCTGAGTTTTTCCGATTCTCCAGTACTTGTCTTTAATCCCAGCAGCAAATGTCACCATTACAGAGTTATCACAGTGTACCATCTAATGTGCCAAGACAGAAAGAAGATGAGTGAAAGGCTTTATGATTGTCATTCAGCATATGTTGTCACTATCAGATTATGTAGCAGCGGCTCAGCACTTTGGGCTTTTCAAAGCAGAGATCTGAATCCCTGAAGCCAAATAATTATAAAGCAATGAGATCAGACTGCATCCGATGGGCTTTGTGCTGGATGAGCAGGCTTTGGAGAGTTTGTATTCTCTACACATCTCCTACATTGAGGATGAGGCAAGGAAATATGCTTGCTCAAAAGTGCAATCATGCATGCATCCTTCTTGTTTGTGAAGATTCTCAGTCATCCTAGTAAACTGTGGGTGGTAAAAGAGAGCAATTGGACTTGCTTGAAGATTCTTGAAGACGTTTCACCTCTCATCCGAAAGGCTTCTTCAGTCTAGCCATGTATGATGAGATTGAGTGGAATAACTGTTTTATTCTATCCACATTCACTGGAACTGAAGAAGCCTTTCGGATGAGAGGTGAAACGTCTTCAAGAATCTTCAAGCAAGTCCAGATGCATCCTTCTTGGTTTAATTTAAATCTATTTCTCCCTCCATCCTTTTTTCTGTTCTGTTCATTAATTACGGTAAGTATTTTCTAAAACATTCACACATTAGAGAAATACCAAGCTAGTGCTTACCTTGCACTCAGAAACAATTGTGCAGGTTCTTCAATTGGATTTCTATCACAGCACATCTGATTGGTCAGATCGTATTGATTAATTCCCGATAACAGTAGCTATGAGAGTACTTATGGCTGCTAGGCAAATCATAGGTTTATATTAATCCACTTGTTCTGAGACACAATATGGCCAAAAGGATGTGGACACCTGACCCTCACACCCATAGGTGTATGTTGAACATCCCGTTCAAGATTTAGTTCCCATTGTTTACATGTCAAATTTATGCTAATAATTTACATGCTAAAAACCTAGTCAGGGAGGTGTTACTTAGAACTGTAATGTTCAAAGTGTTGCCTCCTTCGGAGTGTCATTTTTAGTCATCTTAGTAATTTTTAATACTGCTTCATTAAAATGTATTATATGACTTGAAAAAAAATAATGTTTAATATAGCTTGCCATGGGGCAGCATGGTGGTGTAGTGGTTAGCACTGTTGCCTCACAGCAAGAAGGTCTGGGTTCGAGCCCTGTGGCCAATGAGGACCTTTCTGTGCGGAGTTTGCATGTTCTCCCCGTGTCCACATGGGTTTCCTCCAGGTGCTCCGGTTTCCCCCACAGTCCAAAGACATGCAGGTTAGGTTAAGTGGTGACTCTAAATTGACCGTAGGTGTGAATGGTTGTCTGTGTCTATGTGTCAGCCCTGTGATGATCTGGTGACTTGTCCAGGGTGTACCCTGCCTTTCACCCATAGTCAGCTGGAATAGGCTCCAGCTTGCCTGCGACCCTGTAGAACAGGATAAAGTGGCTAGAGATAATGAGATGAGATAGTTTGCCATTATGAGCATGATATGGACTTGATACAATGTGTATTTTTATTTATTTACTTTTTATTTGTATTGGGCTTGTTTTTGACCTGACTTTGTAACACCAATCTGGTGACCCTGAATTAAATTCCGGTAGCCTATATTTGAACAGCATTTTTCACAATAGGCATTGTCACAGTGGCTTTACAGATATCTAGCTTTAGATGTAGGTCTGTAATAAGCAAACCAGAGGCAACATTGGCAAATAAAGAAAAAAAAAACACTATCCAGGATGACATGAGGAAGAAATCTTGTGAGGAACCAGACTAAAAAAAAAAAAACCCTGATCATACAGTACAGTCATCTATTACAAAACAAAGAAAAGACAAGTACTGTTGAAAATGTTCAGAATGTTAGGTTATTGGTATAAAGGTATATATTGCTATGCTATAGGTATGTATAGGTATGAGACCGTCAATGATGGCATAGCTCACTCCGGCCCCATCTAGTCCAGAAGGAATGATCTAAAGTGGGCCATCTTGCGCAATAAATGTTGCAAACTATATACACTATATAGAAGCTATAAGCTATATCCACCCTAGAAATACCGATCTATTTGCCAGAAAGATCCAAAATGGCAAGGAATTGATCGAGAAGCAATGATTTTTGTTGAACTGCTCATTAAGGCTTAATTAGTCCATTTGTTAATTAATAATTGTAATTAAGCAAATCTGGATAGAAGTTATATGCACCCTAGGTACCCCTACCTTCATGCCAGAAAGAATCAAAATCAGTGAAGAATTGAGGGAGAAGAAGCAATTTGTGTGGAAACTGCTCGTTAGGGCTTAATTACTCCATCTCATCTCATTATCCCTCGCCGCTTTATCCTGTTCTACAGGGTCGCAGGCAAGCTGGAGCCTATCCCAGCTGACTACAGGCGAAAGGCAGGGTACACCCTGGACAAGTCGCCAGGTCATCACAGGGCTGACACATAGACACAGACAACCATTCACACTCACGGTCAATTTAGAGTCACCAGTTAACCTAACCTGCATGTCTTTGGACTGTGGGGGAAACCGGAGGAAACCCACGCGGACACGGGGAGAACATGCAAACTCCACACAGAAAGGCTCTTGTCGGCCATGGGGCTCAAACCCAGACCTTCTTGCTGTGAGGCGACAGCGCTAACCACTACACCATCGTGCCGCCTTAATTACTCCATATCTTCATTATTAATTGCAATTATGCAAATTTGGGTAGAAGCTATATGCACCCCAGGCAAACCTACCTTCCTGCCAAAAAGAATAAAAATTGGTGAAGAATTGAGAGAGAAGAAGCGATTTTCGTGAAATGCAGATGACACCAGATGGATGACGGACAACACATGATGGCATACACTCATCACCTGCCGGCCGGATGAGCTAATAAGTTATAGATATATTGTGAATATGATTCTTGATATGAAAATATCAGGCAGTAAAACTCATATTTCCCATTTTGTGGGTGTTGTCAAAGATCAGCTTCACAGTAGTAACGTAGTATCGTTGATGGGTTTCCTGTATCTTGATTGGCTTGCTGCTCCTGACACTGCGATGTAGCCGGATGTACAAAACATGGCTGAGAAATGACGGCATGCAAAATGTACGGTTGCAAAAATAATAAATGTGATGTTAAGGGAAAGTATTTTTTTTCTATGTTCCATTGCTGATAACCGAGTAACGTAAGCAGCTTGCTAAACAACGGCTACACAACTCGGAAACAGGTCACACTTTAGAAACACTTTCCTTTGGTAGAAATTCCGTTGTGGGCGGCACGGTGGTGTAGTGGTTAGCGCTGTCGCCTCAGCAAGAAGGTCCGGGTTCGAGCCCCATGGCCGGCGAGGGCCTTTCTTTGCGGAGTTTGCATGTTGTCCGCGTGGATTTCCTCCGGGTGCTCCGGTTTCCCCCACAGTCCAAAGACATGCAGGTTAGGTTAACTGGTGACTCTAAATTGACCGTAGGTGTGAATGTGAGTGTGAATGGTTGTCTGTGTCTATGTGTCAGCCATGTGATGACCTGGCGACTTGTCCAGGGTGTACCCCGCCTTTCGCCCGTAGTCAGCTGGGATAGGCTCCAGCTTGCCTGCGACCCTGGAGAACAGGATAAAGCGGCTAGAGATAATGAGATGAAATGAGAAATTCTGTTGTTTGCAAGGACCATTTTGAGCCTGATTGCTTTGAAAGGAATCTCCAGGCCGAGCTCTTGGGCTATACGGATGGCTACTACGGATGTAATATATTTTTGGCCACTAAGGCTTTGTGGCGCTGTTCCCTCATATGCGCCACCTGAAACATTTGTACTTGACCTAAAACTCATTTCCAGTTAGTGCATTTGTGTGGATCCAGAGACTTACTAGATTATAACGTTATAATTCTATGAATGTTCGAAAGTAAATTATGTTTGCTTATTCATGAATGACATGCTCAGCCATAAGTTAATTTTTTAACCTTACAGCCAGCGCTATAAAGTTTAAAAATGTTGAGCACCAACTGTCTCACGTGTTATCCTCGTTAGTATAGTGGACAGTATCTCCGCCTGTCACGCGGAAGACCGGGGTTCGATTCCCCGACGGGGAGGCTTCAAAAATTTATTAACTTTTTTTTTCTTTTCTATATATACTAAATAAATGCATTTTTCACATGCTGTCATTATGGAGTTCCTAATTAAAACCTCTGGGTATGAAGTGCAATATGCTACTTGGGGGCATACTGTTATAGTAAAATGATGTCATGGGGTCATGCAATATTGGGATTTTTTTTTTTTGTGACAGTATGTCTTTAAATGTCATAACTATACAGGGTGTTTCAAAAAATTTGATATTATTTGAGATGTAAATATCCCAGACACTATATAGTCTAGCCAAATGAAACTGAACAGGCTTAATGTTGAGTAATATAAGATTTATTTCTCAAAATTTGAATGAGAAATTCAAAGGTATGTGGATTCCATGAACAATTTCACAAATTTTCAATATTCGCGAACCTGTTCGACCGTCTCTTCCGATGCTGGTGGTTGTCCAGATCTTTTTGCCCTGCACAGGCAGCCTTCCTCTTTGAACTTTTTGTGCCATGTCCAAATCTGCATTGCAGTTGGCACATTTTTAGAGAATTCTCTCATAAATACAAGCTGCAGTCTTGTTCGACTGTGTTTGAGCATACTCTAACACACAAAATGCCTTTACTTTTCCAGTGAATAGCATTTCTATACCTAAAAAGATAAAAACAAAAAACATTAAACATAAAATTTTGACCTGTTTCCACACATGCTGTTAAAATTTGAGGTCAATTGAACAAGAATTGGCAAAGTTATTAAATTGTGAAATCATATCAAATTTTTTGAAACACCCTGTATATGACATTAAAAAATACACAGATTCAACAGAGATATAGCAGAAACTTTTGGAGTGGACAATTTGGTACATTCTTAAAAAGAAGGAATTCATCGGTGAGCTTACAAGCACCGAAAGGCCTAGAAGACTATGGAAGACAACTCAAGTGGATGATTGATGAATTATTTCCTTGGTGAAGAAAAACCTCTTTGCAACATCTAACCAAGTTAAGAACGCACTAAAGGAAGTGGGCCTATCATTGTCAAAGTCTACAATCAAGAGATGCCTTCATGAATGTAAATACAGAGGGTTTAATTAAATAAATTAAATACTTTCCTTTTCTTGTAGTTTTCTTTTTCATTAATTGTTGATACTGCACCCTCTTTCAATACAGGCTTATAGCCAACGCTCCTCAACAGATCAGAGGTCTTGTACGAGTCTTCAGTAAAATGTGCAGAGCAGAGGAGAGACCACTTCATAGCCACCCAATGTGCCTGTGAACTTCTCACAAAACGCGTCCAAATCTTTGCAGTTTGAACATTCTTGGGCCATGAATGCAACATAAATCCAGTTTCTGTCATGTTGCTGCACCGGCCAAAAACACATCTATGTGGCATAGCAATAAATTAGCTCAAAATAGAGGATCGGAGTTGCAGTCAGCTCTGTGTTTTAGTATAGCGGAAATGGCGATGAGACCGCTGCTGTGACATTACGGACATCAAGGTCATTCACTCAGACCACTACCTCTATGCATCACTTTAATCGTAAAAATTACGATATTAGATTTATTGTTAATGCTTAAAACTATTCCTGTGTCTTTCTTGAGGTCTCAAGGCATTTATAAACTAAAGTGAGGCCATGGCTCTGCGTGTATGCTTTAAGATGCAAACCACTGATAACACTCAAGAACAGAAAGGCAAGGTTAGACTTTGCAAGAAAGCCTGCCCAGTTTTGGAACAAGATTCTTTGGATAGAAGAAATCAAGATTAACTTGTATACAGAATGATGTAAAGAAAAGAGTATGGAGAAGGAAAGGAAAGATTCATGATCATTGGTCAAACATGGTGGACATAGGCATGTATGGCTGCTATTGGAACAGGGTTGCTGGTGTTTATTGATGATGTGACTGCTGATGGAAGTGGCAGGATGAATTCTGACATGTACAGAGCTATACTTTCTGCTCAGATTCAGTCAAATGCTGCAAAACTGACAGGACGGCTCTTCGCAATACAGATGGATAATGACCCAAATCATACTGTGAAAGTAACCCAAGAGCTCCTTAAGGCACAGAAATGGAATGCTCTTAAATAGCCAAGTCAGACAGCCCAACTGAGCATGCTTTTCACTGACTGAAGACAAAACTGAAGGCAGAAAGACCCACAAACAAGTAAAAACTGAAGGTGGCTGCAATTAAAAAAAAAAAGTCAAAGTCCCTTCCACACCAGGATCTGGTCTTCCCAGGCAGTCTCCTGTCCCAGTACTAACCAGTGCTTTGAGGCACATGAATGTGGCGCTGATCATCTTCTTCTTCTTTTGGCTGCTCTCGATTAGGGGTCGCCACAGCAGATCTTTCATCCCCATTGCTCCCTGTCTTCCACATCCTTCTCTACCACACCTGCCACTTTCATGTCCTCTCTCACCACATCCATGTATCTCCTCTTTGGCCTTCCTTGTTTTCGTGTGTCTGGCAGCTCCATCCTCAACATTCTCCTTCCAACATGCTCTGCATCTCTTTTCAGGATGTGCCCATACCATCTCAGTCTCATCTCTCTTAGCTTAATTCCCAAGCTCTCCACATGTGGTATCCTTCTGATGTGCTCGTTCCTTATCCTGTCCAACCTTGTCACTCCCATCACAAACCATTAATATCCTCAACTCCGCCACCTCCAACTTTGCCTCCTGTCTCTTCGTTAAGGGTATGGTCTCTAATCCATACATCACAGCTGGTCTCACTACTGTCTTATTCATCTTACCTTTCACTTTTGCTGGGACTTTCCTATCACAAATGACTCCCGAAATCCTTCTCCAACTGCTCCACCCTGCCTGCACTCTCTTTCTCACCTCACTATCACAGCCCCCATTTTCCTGCACAGTTGATCCCAGGTACTTGAATTCACCAACTTTCTTTATGTCTACTCCTTGCATCTTCACTACACTCTCATCCCCATTCTCATTGATGCACATGTATCCTGTTTTGCGACTGCTCACCTTCATTTCTCTTCGTTCCAATGCATACCTCCATCTCTCCAAACCCAACTCAACCTCCTTTCTACTTTCAACACATATCACAATATCATCCGCAAACATCATGTTCCATGGTGACTCTTGCCTCACTTCATCCGTCAAGCTATCCATCACTATGGCAAACAAGAAAGGACTCAAAGCAGATCCTTGATGAAGTCCCACCTTCACCTTGAACCATTCAGTTGTTCCAACTGCACACCTCACTGCTGTTTCACTGTTCTCATGCATGTCTTGCACCACTCTAATATACTTCTCATTCACTCCACACTTTCTCATACAATACTAAACTCATCTCTCGGCACTCTATTGTATGTCTTCTCCAGGTCTACAAACACACAATGTAGCTTTCTTTGGCCTTCCCTGTACTTCTCCATTCACATTCTTAAAGCAAAAATTGCATCCGACGTGCTCTTCCTTGGCATAAACCCCTACTGCTGTTCACAGACTGCTACTTCTCTTCTCAATCTCGCCTCCAATACCCTTTCCCATAACTTCATGGTGTGGTTCATCAATGTTATCCCTCTGTAATTACTGCAACTCTGTACATCTCCCTTTTTCTTGTATATTGGGACGAGCACACTCTCCATTCATTCGGCATTTTCTCATTCTCTAAGATTTTATGAAACAATCTCGTTAGGAACTCTACAGCCGTCTCGCCCAAACATCTTCAAGCCTCAATCGGGATACCATCTGGTCCGACTGCTTTTCCAGTTTTCATTCTTTTCATGGCTGCCCTCACCTCATCCTTACTAACCAACTCTGCTTCCTGATTTGCTGTCTCCAACGAATCTGACCTTTTCTCTCTTGGATTCTCCTCATTTAATAAATCCTCAAAGTACTCTTTCTACCTTCTTAATACACTCTCTTTGTTTGTCAGCACATTTCCATTTACAGCTTTCATCACTCTTACCTGCTGTACATCCCTCACTTCCCTGTTTCACTGCCTAGCTAGTCTGTACAGGTCTTTCTCTCCTTCTTTGGTCTCCAGTCTTTCGTACAACTCCTGGTATGCATCTGCTTTTGCCTTCGCTACCACTCTTTTTGCCTTCTGTCTTGTCTCTTTGTATAACCACCTGCTTTCCTCATCTCTCTGATCGTCCCAATTCTTCTTTGCTAGCTTCTTCTTTTTTATCATTTCCTGCACTTCTTTGTTCCACCCACCATGTCTCCTTGTCTTCCTTCCTCCTTCCCGATGACCACCCTAGCACCTTCCTTGCTGCCTCTCTTACTAGTATAGCAGTAGTATCCCAATCTTCTGGCAGACTTCCATTACCACTCAATGCTCATCTCATTTCTTCCCTAAACTCCTTCTGATGTTCAACCTCTTTTAGTTTCCACCACTTAATCTTCGGCTCCACTATTTCACACTTCTTCTTTTTCACTTTCAAGCTCATCCTGCACACAACCACTCGATGTTGTCTATCTGCACTCTCCCCTGCCATCACTTTACAGTCTCCAATCTCCTTCAGGTTACCCCTTCTGCAGAGTATGTAGTCCACCTGTGTAGATCTTCCTCCACTCTTAAACGTCACCCTGTGCTGCTCTTTCTTCTCGAAGTACATATTGACTATTGCCAAATTCATCCTCTTTGAAAAATCAACCACCATTTGCCTTTCCACATTTTTCTCTCTTACACCATACAGTGGGGCAAAAAAGTATTTAGTCAGTCAACCAATTGTGCAAGTTCTCCCACTTAAAAAGATGAGAGAGGCCTGTAATTTTCATCATAGGCATACCTCAACTATGAGAGACAAAATGAGAAAAAAATCCAGAAAATCACATTGTCTGATTTTTAAAGAATTTATTTGCAAATTATGGTGGAAAATAAGTATTTGGTCAATAACAAAAGTTCATCTCAATACTTTGTTATATACCCTTTGTTGGCAATGACAGAAGTCAAACATTTTCTGTAAGTCTTCACAAGGTTTTCACACACTGTTGCTGGTATTTTGGCCCATTCCTCCATGCAGATCTCCTCTAGAGCAGTGATGTTTTGGAGGGACTTTCAACTCCCTCCAAAGATTTTCTATGGGGTTGAGATCTGGAGACTGGCTAGGCCACTCCAGGACCTTGAAATGCTTCTTACGAAGCCACTCCTTCATTGCCCGGGTGGTGTGTTTGGGATCATTGTCATGCTGAAAGACCCAGCCACGTTTCATCTTCAATGCCCTTGCTGATGGAAGGAGGTTTTCACTCAAAATCTCACAATACATGGCCCCATTCATTCTTTCCTTTACACGGATCAGTCTTCCTGGTCCCTTTGCAGAAAAACAGCTCCAAAGCATGATGTTTCCACCCCCATGCTTCACAGTAGGTATGGTGTTCTTTGGATGCAACTCAGCATTCTTTCTCCTCCAAACACGACAAGTTGAGTTTTTACCAAAAAGTTCTATTTTGGTTTCATCTGACCATATGACATTCTCCCAATCCTTTTCTGGATCATCCAAATGCTCTCTAGCAAACTTCAGACGGGCCTGGACATGTACTGGCTTAAGCAGGGGGACACGTCTGGCACTGCAGGATTTGAGTCCCTGGCAGCGTAGTGTGTTACTGATGGTAGCCTTTGTTACTTTGGTCCCAACTCTCTGCAGGTCATTCACTAGGTCCCTTTCTCTTTCCATTGACTCCATAATAAAACAACTTGCATCCACCTCCAATGTTCTTGGCCTTGCTTCCCTTCCACCTCGTCTCCTGCACACATAAAATGTCCAACTTCCTTCTTTCCATCATACCTGCTAACTCTCTCGCTCTGCCAGTCAGTGTTCCCACATTCAGTGTTCCTACCCTCAAGTCTAAGCTCCTTCCCTTCCATTTTTCATGCTGTCTCCTAACACACCTCCACCCTCTCTTTCTCCTTCTCCTTTTTGGCACAACAGTAGCATACTTTCCACCGACACCCTGTTGAACAACAGTACCAGAGGCAGCCGTTGTTAACCCGGGCCCCGACCAATCAGTTATGGTATTTCTCTTTCAATCCGCATGTTAGATTTGGCACAGTTGTACGCCGGATGCCCTTCTTGATGCAACCCTCTCCATTTATCCGGTCTTGGGACCGGCACCAAGAGTACGCTTATGCACCCCCAGTGGCTGAATTATGGGTGTGGCGCTGATCTCTATTTTCATAGCCCTCTGCCTCTCACCTATAAAGCTAGAGTTAGAGTGGGGGGGCTGGTCCTCTGGTAACCGCAAGAGTTTGACTTTCGACTCGCGTCTGTATTGCAGAGTGCCTTGCCAGATGGCAGTAGGTACCATTTTTATGATGGTCTTTGGTATGACCTGACCTGACCACAAGTAGAACTCATGATCTCCTGGTCGAGAGGCAGACATGCTAACCACTAGACCAGTTTGCAGCCTGGCTGCAATAAAGGCTTGGCTAATTACCTCAAAGAAGGAAACACAATGTTTATGTCCATGGGTTCTCGATTTCAGGTGGTCACTGACTGCAGAGAATTTGCCTCAGATAATTAAAAATGATGCTTATATTTCTAATTATTTTAGTTTGTTAATTATATTTGAGCCTGTGAAAATATATTGATAGCTTCATTTTAAATCCATTGTGGTAGTATACAGAGGCAAAAATTACAAAATTGTCACTGTCCAAATATTTATGGACATGCCTTGTGTGTGTATATATATATATATATATATATATATATATATATATATATATATGTGAATGGTTGTCTGTGTCTATGTGTCAGCCCTGTGATGACCTGGCGACTTGTCCAGGGTATACCCCGCCTTTCGCCCGTAGTCAGCTGGGATAGGCTCCAGCTTGCCTGCGACCCTGTAGAAGGATAAAGCGGCTAGAGATAATGAGATGAGATATATATATATATATATATATATATATATATATATATATATATATATATTATCTGTAGCCACTTGTCCTTCTACAGGGTCACAGGCAAGCTGGAGCCTATCCCAGCTGATGATGGGCAAGAGGCGGAACACACCCTGGACAAGTCGCCAGGTCATCGCAGGGCTGACACATAGAGACAAACAACCATTCACACCTACAGTCAATTTAGAGCCACCAATTAGCCTAACCTGCATGTCTTTGGACTGTGGGGAAAACCGGAGCACCTGGAGGAAACCCACACAGACACGGGGAGAACATGCAAACTCCACACAGAAAGGCCCTTGTCAGCCACTGGGCTCGAACTCAGAACCGTCTTGCTGTGAGGTGACAGTGCTAACCACTACACCACCTGCCTCTTTCTTTTCTTTTTTTTGTTTTGTTTAAAGATAACACTCCTCAATAAGGAATAAGAAATCTTTCATAGAATTCCTCATCCATTTCTGTTTGTTTCATCGCAATTTTCTTCAGCAGTTGTGTAACAAGGCATCCCAGGGTGAAGACAGAACGTTGCTGTGCTTGTTGGTGTGACTTCCACAGAACAAAAGAGGAACAGCTCTTGTGAACAGCTTCTGGCTAAATCACTACCAGTAAGCTTTAATTATCAGTCTTTACTCTCTCTCTCTCTCTCTCTCTCTCTCTCTATCTCTCTCTATCTCTGTTTTCCTGGTAAAATACAGCAGCTTAAACCAGCATGAATTTTATCCTGCTCCCTGCTGGTGCAGGTCATGTTTCAGCAGTAGTGTGTGGATCCTGTTGTCCCAGAGAGAAGCTCCCAGTGTGTTTATGATCCTGTCTGAGTGCTTTAAACTGTTTCCATGAATACACACACACCCATTACTCCCTTGCTCACTGTCCTTTCTGTACAATGGCCCTCAAGAAGTGTGTATACTCTTTCAAACAGAGGCAGCTCAACTCTGTGAATCAGGCTAGAGGACATTTTATAGGCTCGGTCTTGCTCAGTGTCAATTACAAGCCTCTGCTCAGTTGCTCACAAAGATGAGAGATAACACACACACACACACACACACATAGAGCTCAGATCTGAGTAAAAAAAATGAGGTTAACATTTAAAATGACTGAAAATCAGAATGTTAAACAATGGTTGTTAATGAAATGTTGGGTTTGATGGTGTATTAAAATCGTGTGAAACCTGCATCAGTAAATTCAATATGTGAATTTCAAAAAGAGAGTGATAAACCAACACACACTTCTGGAATTAGGGACAGAGATTTAGTGCTTGAAATCCACTGTATTGTAGTTTAGAAAAGTCAAGTAACGACTCATCACAGGAAATTTTGTAAACAAGGCCTACAACAATTTAGATGGAGTTCTTCAAAATTTCTGGGTTGCCATCATTTCCTGTAGATTAGCACGCTAGCTAAACTCGTGGATTAGCAAGTTAGCATGCTAAACAAACACACTGTATTTAAGCGAAGGCAGTGTGTCAAGAAAGTAATTGATCTTTAGATGTTGGCACATGAAAGCTTGGGGTTTCTGTAGTGTAGTGGTTATCACTTTGCCCCACACATGAAGGGTTCCTGGTTTGAAACCAGGCAGAAACACAGTCATGGAAGAAACCTCACACCCCATACACTGATCAGCCATAACATTAAAACATTCTGATGTTCGACGTGAACTTTAACTGAAGCTCTTGATTTGTATCTGCATGATTTGATGCATTGTGCTGCTGTTAAGGGATTGGAGAACTGCATAAAACAGCAGGTGAATGGGTATTCCTAATAAAGTGGCTGGTGAGTGTTGTTACATTGACTGTTATGGAAAAAGGTTAGTTCCTGGTGTCGCAGCTAAAAGGAGTTGTGCCCACATCAGCCTCTCTTTTCTCTTTCTTGAAAGTAATAAGACCAAAACACACGAGTTGTGTTTGAAAAAATCCACCAAACCGCCCTCCTGGGCCGCAGGTTCGAGTTACAGTTTTCCATGTGACTGTTCCAAAGCTGGAGACTCCTTCCAGAAATGTTAAATAAATGTCTTTCAGTTCTGACCAATCAATTCAGAATTCCTTGTTTTGATGGATGTGCTGCAAAATCTAGGACTAATATTTTTTTTAAAAATGTTTAATATTAAACAAAAAACAAAACAAAACAAAACTCAGTAAAAGATGTAAAAGTTAGAAATTCCAAGATGCAATTTTTAATCTCGGAATTTCTGAGGATTTTTTAAATTTATTTTTTTTAAGCACATGTATTACTTTATTATCTCAGAGAATATCCAAGGGTTAGTTATTATTATCTCATCTCATCTCATTATCTCTAGCCGCTTTATCCTGTTCTACAGGGTCGCAGGCAAGCTGGAGCCTATCCCAGCTGACTACGGGTGAAAGGCGGGGTACACCCTGGACAAGTCGCCAGGTCATCACAGGGCTGACACATAGACACAGACAACCATTCACACTCACATTCACACCTACGGTCAATTTAGAGTCACCAGTTAACCTAACCTGCATGTCTTTGGACTGTGGGGGAAACCGGAGCACCCGGAGGAAACCCACGCGGACACGGGGAGAACATGCAAACTCCACACAGAAAGGCCCTCGTCGGCCCCGGGGCTCGAACCCAGGACCTTCTTGCTGTGAGGCGACAGCGCTAACCACTACACCACCGTGCCACCTTTATTCTTTATTATTATTATTATAAATGTACAACTTGAATCTTTGAAATTCTGAGGATTTTTTTTGTCCTCAGGATATTGTCACCTGCCTCAGCTCCTTAAAAACAAAAAAAAAACAAACCAAATCCTACATTGGCCTTAATATGCCATTATAGAAAACATTTCTATATTATTATTCATCTCATCTCATTATCTCTAGCCGCTTTATCCTTCTACAGGGTCGCAGGCAAGCTGGAGCCTATCCCAGCTGACTACGGGCGAAAGGCGGGGTACACCCTGGACAAGTCGCCAGGTCATCACAGGGCTGACACATAGACACAGACAACCATTCACACTCACACCTACGGTCAATTTAGAGTCACCAGTTAACCTAACCTGCATGTCTTTGGACTGTGGGGGAAACCGGAGCACCCGGAGGAAACCCACGCGGACACGGGGAGAACATGCAAACTCCACACAGAAAGGCCCTCGCCGGCCCCGGGGCTCGAACCCAGGACCTTCTTGCTGTGAGGCGACAGCGCTAACCACTACACCACCGTGCCGCCATTATTATTATTAATAAATTTATTTATTTATACAAAAATAAACAAAAATGATATTGTAGATTAGCTATGTACTGGTGCTCAACACTGCTCATATTTCTGAGACAGAGAAAGTTTTTTAATACAGGAGAAGAAAATCATCCTCTTCATGAATGCATAATGAAAGGTACTTCATTCTTCATGTATTAGTTCAGACCCTCAGGCCTTTAACTTTGTTAAAAAAAATTAAAAGTGTGTGTGTGTGTGTGTGTGTGTGTATACACACACAGGGCTGCAAAAGTAGGTATACAGTAATGAAAAACAAAATGTTTGCACAAAACGTTATTTTATTGATTATACAAACATATCAATAATAGCATATCAATAAGAAACATATTAATGCCTCAAATGTTCAAACTGTTTGCCCCCAGCATTCACATCCTCCACTAGTCGAGTGTGGACACCCATGCACACTCTGGCACAAAGGTCTTTATCAGTATCAATTTCCTGGAAAGCCTCCCGTATGAACTGAATCATGGCACCAGCAGAACGTGCATGCGAAAACCCTATCTTTTAATGAATTATAGTATTAAATGAAACCTAGCACCACTATAATAATACTAGTAATACTGGAATAATCCTTACTGTATACCTACTTCTGCAGCCCCCTATAAAACATCATCAGATTTTTACACAAGTCCTAAAAGTAGATAAAGAGAACCCAGTTAAACAAATGAGACAAAAATATTATATTTGGTCATTTATTTATTGAGGAAAATGATCCAATATTACATATCTGTGAGTGGCAAAAGTATGTGACCTTTGCTTTCAGTATCTGGTGTGACCCCCTTGTGCAGCAATAACTGCAACTAAACATTTCTGGTAACTGTTGATCAGTCCTGCACACCGGCTTGGAGGAATTTTAGCCCGTTCCTCCGTACAGAACAGCTTCAACTCTGGGATGTTGGTAGATTTCCTCACATGAAGTGCTCGCTTCAGGTCCTTCCACAACATTTCCATTGGATTAAGGTCAGGACTTTGACTTGCCCATTCCAAAACATTAACTTTATTCTTCTTTAACCATTCTTTGGCAGAACGACTTGTGTGCTTAGGGTCGTTGACCCACTGCGTGACCCACCTTCTCTTGAGATTCAGTTCATGGACAGATGTCCTGACATTTTCCTTTAGAATTCTCTGGTATAATTCAGTATTCATTGTTCCATCAGTGATGGCAAGCCGTCCTGGCCCAGATGCAGCAAAACAGGCCCAAACTATGACACTACCACCACCATGTTTCACAGATGGGATAAGGTTCTCATGCTGGAATGCAGTGTTTTCCTTTCTCCAAACATAACGCTTCTCAATTCAGCCAAAAAGTTCTATTTTGGTCTCATTCATCCACAAAACATTTTTCCAATAGCCTTCTGGCTTGTCCACATGATCTTTAGCAAACTGCAGATGAGCAGCAATGTTCTTTTTGGAGAGCAGTGGCTTTCTCCTTGCAACCCTGCCATGCACACCATTGTTGTTCAGTGTTCTCCTGATGGTGGACTCATGAACTTTAACATTAGCCAATGTGAGAGAGGCCTTCGGTTGCTTAGAAGTTACCCTGGGGTCCTTTATGACCTCACCAACTATTACACGCCTTGATCTTGGCGTGATCTTTGTTGGTCGACCACTCTTGGGGAGGGTAACAATGGTCTTGAATTTCCTCCATTTGTAATACTGGATCATTTTCCTCAATAAATTAGCCCATTTATATAAAGTATAATATTTTTGTCTCATTTGTTTAACTGGATTCTCTTTATCTACTTTTAGGACTTGTGTGAAAGTCTGATGTTGTTTTAGGTCATATTTATGCAGAAATATAGAAAATTCTAAAGAGTTCACAAACTTTCAAGCAACACTGTGTGTGTGTGTTTTATATATATATATATATATATATATATATATCACCAGTGACACTTTCTGATAAGAAGTTCAGAGGTTTTCAGAGGACTAGTTAATTTCCACAACTTGTGCACAAATCTTCAAATATTTTGTGCACAGGATCACTATCACAACCAACCACAATCATTTATTTGGTCCCTTCTGAACCACATCACATCACATCACATCACATTATCTCTAGCCGCTTTATCCTTCTACAGGGTCGCAGGCAAGCTGGAGCCTATCCCAGCTGACTATGGGCGAAAGGCGGGGTACACCCTGGACAAGTCGCCAGGTCATCACAGGGCTGACACATAGACACAGACAACCATTCACACTCACACCTACGGTCAATTTAGAGTCACCAGTTAACCTAACCTGCATGTCTTTGGACTGTGGGGGAAACCGGAGCACCCGGAGGAAACCCACGCGGACACGGGGAGAACATGCAAACTCCACACAGAAAGGCCCTCGCCGGCCCCGGGGCTCGAACCCAGGACCTTCTTGCTGTGAGGCGACAGCGCTAACCACTACACCACCGTGCCGTGCCGCCCCCCCCTTCTGAACCTCCAGTAATAAACACACTCATTTTACTGCAAATACTTTTTTTGTTCAACCCTCATTAACAGATTGAGCATGAAGTCCTTTTTTGAGTAAAATCTAATAACTGATGTCCAAATGACTTTCAGAAGACAAATGTTCAGTGATGGGAAATCTTTCATATTTAAATTCCTTCCCAGAATTCTGTGGAACCTTGTATTTTGAGACCTCGCTGTACAAGTAACTGAGTGACGTATCATACACCATTCAGCGTGTCAGAGAAATGTATCTGTAGCTGTAGGTAAGGTGCTGGAATTAACGAGAAGTCCATCAGACAGGGTGCGGGCTGGCTGCTAGCGGAGGAGATTAGCATACTGATAGCTTTAGATTTCAGAGAGGGGAGATTTATGCATGGCTCTGCATTCCTTTTAGGACCCTTAGCAATCCCTTGGCTGTCGTTATACATGACTGGAAACAAATTTTGCAATGCAAAGTTTCACACAGAACAACGTGCACTGAAGGAAATCTGCAAAACAAATGCATATTATATTAAACAAGATGAAATGTCGAGTTGGTGCTTTACCTTATGAACGATCGTTACACCACAGCGATGAAGGGGTTGATTCATTTCCTATAACCGCAGCTCTGACCATACTGTAGTTCTGGATGTATGTAAAGCGCTTATAATTTTCTAATAGAAAAATGACCATTTCTATAGTAACAGCTCATTCATATGGACTTGGGACATAATCTAAACCCAACAGTATTTTTAAAATCACTTTTCAGTCTCAACACATGACACACATACTACTGACGCGGTGATTTGTTGAAAAACATGACTCATGATGTATTTAACAAGAATGAATTGACACGTATGCCTTAATGTTAGCACAATGGTGATAAATTACAGGTGATAAACTGCAGTACGACTTTTTAATTTTTTTTTTAAATCAATGCTCTGATTGAAGCAGACAATAACCAAATGAGCAACTAAGGAGAAAACAACTAAGGAGATTACTGAAATGACTGGAATTGGGTTACGAACTGTCCAACACATTAAAACCTAGAAGGATAGTGATGAACTGTCAACTTCACAGAAGAAATGTGGTCAGAAAAAGATCCCGACTGACCATGATCAGAGATCATTTAACACTTCACACCTGGTGAAGTCAAATCATAAAATACTGACAGTAAAACTCACGGCTATGTTTAATAGTGAAATTAAGAACATTTCCACACACACAATGTGATGAGAACTCGCAGGATTGGGATTAAACAGCTGTGTGTCCATCAGAAAACCACTTGTTAGTGAAACTAATTGAAAGAAAAGGCTTCACTTTGCTAGGGAGCATAAAGGTTGGACTCTAGAGCAATGGAAAAAGATCATGTGGTCTGATGAGTCCAGATTGACCCTATCCCTGAGTGATGGGCGTGTCAGAGTAAGAAGAGAAGCTCATGAAGTGATGCACCCATCATGCATAGTGCCCACTGTTCCAGCCTCTGGAGGCAGTGTTATGATCTGGGGTTGCTTCAGTTGGTCAGGTCGAGACTCAGCAACATTACGGGGCAATAAAATGAAGTCAGCTGATGACCTGAATGTACTGAATGACCAGGTTCACATCAATGGTTTTTTTTTTCTTCCCTGATTGCACGGGGATAAAATTAGGACTCAGATTGTGAAAGAGTGGTTCAGCGAGCATGAGGAATCATTTTCACACATGGATTAACCACCACGGAGTCCCGACCTTAACCCCATTGAGAATCTTTGAGATGTACTGTAGAAGACTTTATGCAGTGGTTTGACTCTCCCATCCTCAACACAAGATCTCAGTGAAAAATTAATACAACTCTGGACTGAAATAAATTTTGTGACATTGCATAAGTTTATCAAAACAATGCCACAGCGAATGCATGCTGTAACCAAAGCTAAAGGTGGTCCAACCAGATATTAGAGTGCGTGACTTTTTTTTTGGCAGGGCAGTGTATCTATCCAAAACACCCACATTAAAAACTGTAAAAAGATGTACATTTTGAGCCATTTTCCCTCCACTATTAATACCCTACTATACACTACTGAACCAATGATTTGTCATCCTTGAATAAAAAAAAAAAATCATTCGTGTTGGAAAACTACTGCAGTATAAAAGAAATAAAACACTTTGGGATATGCTGTTATAGGAAAATAACCAGCTCTGTAATGGTAACTGTAACTCTGTTTCATCACTTTCTCCTGCTGCTGATTATTTTCCTGTAAAAGTACACCCACATCATGTTAAAAATTAAATGTGGATGTATCTTGCAAACCTAATAATCCAAAAACAAAGCAAACTCAACAACAAAAAATATTTTAAATTGATATTTTGCCTTGAACTTCCATGGTCCAAAAGAGAAATGTAAATTTTTGAAGAATCCCCCCTGGTTAACATACACTAATGTATGATTTTTAAAACAAACAAACAAACAAACAAACAAACAAACAAACAAACAAACAAACAAACCTTTATCCTAATGAAAACCGGTGGAGTTGAAAATACTTTGAAGATATATACTCACCAGTCACTTTAATCGGAACTTGTTCTTGATTCTAAGATTCCTGTTCTTGGCTGAAGGAGTGGAACCCAATGTGATCTTCTGCTGTTGCATGCTGAGATGCTTTTCTGCTCACCATGGTTGTAAAGAGTTGCTGTGAGTTACTATATTCGTCCTGGCCAAAAAGCTTGACCCAATCTGGCCATTTTCCTCTGACCTCTCTTATCAACAAGGCTTTTGTTTCCACCCACAGAACTGTCGCTCACTCAACTCAATGTTTTTTGTTTTTCACACCATCCTGTCTGCGTAAACTCTAGACTCTTGTGTGTGAAAACCCCAGGAGATCAGTAGTTTCTGAAATACTCAAACCAGTCCATCTGGCTCAAACCAAACACCCATGCCACAGTGAAAGTCACACTCTGAGATCACAATTTTTCCCATTCTGATGTTTGAAGTGAACATTAACTGAAGCTTTTGATTTGTACCTGCATGATTTTATGCACTGCGGTACTGTCAAGGGATTTGGCTGATTAGATAACTGCATCAAACAGCAGGTGGATGGGTGAGTGTAGCTTCAATTTCATCATGAGGGTGTACATACCTTTGCACACAATCCAAGAAGTCCCAAACTACACTACAACTTTATATTAAAAGATTATTTTATTCACAATAGAAGTGTAACAAATATAGTTTATCAAAAAGATTTCTGCTGATCATTAATATAATTTATTCCATAAGATCATAATTTCTTTTTTTTTTTCATAAAGAAACGTTTAGTGGCAGTTGCCAGAATGGAATATGTACATAATAACATTGTAACATTATAATAATGAACAATGGAAACAATACACGTAAACAGACCCAAAACATTCCCCCACCACAAAAAAAAAGAAAAATCCATTGTCAGATGATTAAAAAAAAAAAGAGTAGAAGAAAACACCTATGTGCAATGGAATGATTATCAGTAATAAGGTACACTCACAATTCTGAGGTTGTGGCACAGAAAATTAAATTCACAAACAATGAAAGGCGAGATGTAAAATAGTCGACACAACATTATAATCACAAGTCCATCTTTGCCTGAAAGGAGATGCGAGGAAATATCAAATCGTGGGCTGCATTTGCGTTTTTTCGCAAGCTAGCATGCTAGTCAGGTTATGCTAGCAAGCTGTATTTCACAATGCTGTTGCGAAGAATTCAGTCTGAGAGCATGGGGGATACCAAATGTCAAACATTTTGTACTCCATTTTGAAAACTTGAGACCATTCGGATATAGATAGATACAATACTGTACAAAAGTCTGTGCACATGTAAAGAAATGCTGTTCATCAAAATGACTTGAAAATAATGAAATTAAATGTTTTAAAATAAAAAAAAATTACTATAAACTGTAAGCGGTAAGCCATAATAAATGAAACAAAGTCAGTATTTGGTGTGAGACGAAATTCCCTTTGCTTTAAAGAAAAAAAATAGTAGTTTCAGGTACAGTGGAAATTGTTTTATACGGAAATGAGCTGTAGGTTTTACTGAGCATCTTACAGAACCAGCCACAGTTCTTCTGGACACTTTGACTGTCACACTCGCTTCTTCATTTTGCACCAAAACCCAGCAGCCTTCATTATGTTTTCTTTTTTAATCTGAAAAGTGCTCTCTTTTGTAATATGCTGCTCAGATACAATTTTTTTTTTTTGGGGGGGTAACATTTAATTTTGTGTGGCGGCACGGTGGTGTAGTGGTTAGCGCTGTCGCCTCACAGCAAGAAGGTCCGGGTTCGAGCCCTGTGGCCGGCGAGGGCCTTTCTGTGCGGAGTTTGCATGTTCTCCCCGTGTCCGCGTGGGTTTCCTCCGGGTGCTCTGGTTTCCCCCACAGTCCAAAGACATGCAGGTTAGGTTAACTGGTGACTCTAAATTGACCGTAGGTGTGAATGTGAGTGTGAATGGTTGTCTGTGTCTATGTGTCAGCCCTGTGATGACCTGGCGACTTGTCCAGGGTGTACCCCGCCTTTCGCCCGTAGTCAGCTGGGATAGGCTCCAGCTTGCCTGCGACCCTGTAGAACAGGATAAAGCGGCTAGAGATAATGAGATGAGATTTAATTTTGTGCTGGAAAATAAACATTTGGACTCTAAAATGTTTTTGTACTGACTCAATAATGTAGAAGTCATAAAATAGAAATCTATAACAAAGTTTGTATGAAGAAACAAAACAAAAAACAGTGCCTAAGACTGGGCGGCACGGTGGTGTCACCTCACAGCAAGAAGGTTCTGGGTTCGAGCCCAGGGGCTGGCGGGGGCCTTTCTGTGTGGAGTTTGCATGTTCTCCCCATGTCTGCGTGGGTTTCCTCCGGGTGCTCCGGTTTCCCCCACAGTCCAAAGACATGCAGTTAGGTTAACGTGGGGCGGCCTTGGGCTGAGGTGCCCTTGAGCAAGGTACCGAACCCCTGACTGCTCCCCGGGCGCTCTGGTGTGGCTGCCCACTGCTCTGTGTGTGTGTGTGTGTGTTCACTGCTTCAGATGGGTTAAATGCAGAGGATGAATCTTACTGTGCTTGAAGTGTGCATGTGACAAATAAAGGTTTCTTCTTCTTCTAAGACTTTTGTACAGCAGTGTAGATTGAGAGACAGCAATTCATGTCAAACAACAGTGTTTAGTTTCAGCGCCAAGTTTTGTTCTGTATAATGTTATCACACCTTAAAAATATTATGTAAGTAATAGATATAAAGGCATCATCCCTATTTAGTATAAATACACAGGTGATTATAGAAAATCGCACATGCTGATTGGTCAAGAAATATGGACTATTTCTCGATAATCACCTCGAGCGACTCAGCAAAATGGCGGCCAATTGCTTTGTCACTGTGAGCGAGGAAGAATTACAAATGATGAAAGAAAATGCTGCTCCTAAAAGCACTAAAGATGCTATGAAGTTTGGTCTAAAACTATTCCAATGTAACGTGGAATCGTGATTTATTTTATTGATTTCAAAACAAAGTATTTTATGTGACTCGGCGTAGATAGGTCACACAAGTGCCTAGTGCCACTTTTGAAGACTGAAATAAGTGATTTTTTTTAAAATAGTCACCTGTGTATTTATACTAAAACAATTATCTACCTCAGGTTCAGTGAATATCAGTGAGTAATAATATCTGACATAAAGTCGAGGTTATTCACCGATATTCACTTCACCTTCAGTGAATAATTGTTAAATATAAATGTATTATTCCTATAGAAACCAATTTGTATCAGAATTTACATTGATCTCAAATCTTACATATCCGTTTAACATCTACACTTAACACTTTACATTTATTATTTACATGTAGATACAGTATATTAACAAGTAGTGTGAAATATTTCCATCATTACGTTAAAAATCAAAACACGCGCAAAACACTACGCTGAAAAGGCTGAAACATAACACTGTTGTTTAAAAGAAATTTCTATCCTTATGTGAACGATGTTCATAAATACCAGCTATAATGGTCTCAAATGTTCAAAAAATACAAAATAAAATGTCGTAAACAGTGTTGCAGTGTTGAACGAACGACTTGCTTTTGACTACGCTGGAAAAGATGGAGGTGTTTTGTTGCTGCTTGTTAGCGCTGATGTTAGCGCTCCTGTAATAAGCGAGACACTTGGAGATGTACTGACGGTTTGCTGTTGTAGCAGGTGATCACATTTCCCTTTGGTCTTAGTGTTACAGACCCGCGTCTGCCGCTCTTTGGATTTCTTACATGATATAACATGACAGGACATGACATGCAGTTTATCTTTCTTACACCATTAACCTCCTTTTTTTCCGACATAGACAAAAGTGAAGAAGGCTAAAGTGGATAATGAAGTGTTGATTAAAACAAGTGTTTATACGTAGATCTCAGTACTACTGCTTTACACCTCAACAGTGACAGAAAGCTAATGGTAGGCAGGAAGGGCACGTGCTCTCTCTCTCTCTCACACACACACACACACACAATGTCCTCTAAAATGAGTCAGAGTACTTCTTTTTTTGTTTGTTTTTTTTAAGAAAATACACACATACACAATTCTATACACAATTAACCAGTCAAGACTTGTTTGGCGTCCAGTGTTAGCATCTTACTAGTTTTGTGTTGGAGCTATGATGCTAATGTAGCTAGCAAGGAAATGAGAAAGTGTCATTTGTGTAAAAATCTGCAAAGTCACCTTCTTGAACCACTGATGTGGTTCAGTACACAGTGTGACGTACTATGCTTTACGAACATGACAAAAACTTCAGTGCAAAGCACTGAACACTGTGTTGTACAGTAACTGGGGTGGCCATCTTGGAAAACCAGAAGCACCTTTCCCCCCCCTTCTCTTAAAGCACTTTGGTGCTGTTCGAAACTTTAGTCAGATGTGGAAAAACTCTACACTAGACCGTTTCCTGATTTCTTGTTTCCATTTTTATGATATTTTTCCAGGTTATGGAAAACATGGAATGTGGACGCATTAGCAAGGATGCATTAGTGCGAAAATAAAATATATAGAAATAAGGGAATGTTGTAAGATTTTATAGCTTGGGTTCTTACCCAAGAAACTGACTGTTCATAGCTGCTGTAACGTTATGACGACATTAAATGTAGCTATAAACAGGAAAGCATGATGATAAATACTGAAAAACAATGAATAATAAAGAAAATATGCTAGCGTTGGCAAATTATAAAACAGTTCAAGATGTCCTGTTGTTGTAAGCTAATCAACTTTAGGGTGGTCAGGGTAACTCCGCTTTATTTCGTATCGCATTAACACCACACCAAAGTGTTTTATCGTATTATTTGGGTAAAACAGATTTCATTTAATTAGTAGCTACATTAGCCTTATAGCTCCAGGCGCAACTAAACTAAAGACGCAAACATGTCCGAGCTGACGACATTTTAGCAAGTAGGAATATTCTGTACAGTCAGCTCAGGCCTAGCTGCAGAGAGGTTGTGTAAATTGCAATACAGCACAGTTTCCAACAAGACCTGATGTTGAAAAGCACAAAAACACAAACTGCTTGCTACGAGTTTTCTCAGCTGTGGCAGTTCCCAGTATTAATGTCATTCTGTGTGTGTGTGTGTTGTATCCAGTGTAATCTACCCTTGTATATACACCGATCAACCATAACATTAAAACCACTGAGGGGTGAAGTGATTATTGATTATCTCATTACAGTGGCACCTGTCAAGGGGTGGGATATATTAGGCAGCAAGAGAACAGTCAGTTCTTGAAGTTGATGTGTTGGAAGCAAGAAAAATGAGCACGCATGAGGATCTGAGTGACGTTGACAAGAGCCAGATTGTGATGGCTAGATGACTGGGTCTGAACATCTCCAAAATGGCACATCTTGTGGGGTGTTCCTGGTATGCAGTGGTTAATACTTACCAAAAGTGGTCCAAGGAAGGACAACTGGTGAACCGGCGACAGGGTCATGGGTGTCGAAGGCTCACTGATTCGCATGGGGCACGAAGGCTAGCCCATGTGGTCTGATCCCACAGAAAAGCTACTGTAGCACAAACTGCTGAAAAAGTTAATGCTGACACCTTTCTGTTTTAGCCAGCATTCACTTTTTCAGCAGTTTGGAGATGCTCAGACCCAGCACCAATGAACGTTCGACACCCATGACCCTGTCGTCGGTTCACCGGTTATCCTTCCTTGGACCACTTTTGGTAGGTACTAACCACTGCATACTGGGAACACCTCATGTGCCATTTTGGAGATGCTCAGACTCAGTCATCTAGCCATCAAGATTTGGCCCTTGTCAAAGTCGCTCCTTACACTTGCCCATTTTTCCTGCTTCCAACACATCAACTTTGAGAACTGACTGTTCTCTTGCTGCCTAATATATCTCTTCCCTTGACAGGTGCCATTGTAATGAGATAATCAATGTTATTCACTTCTTCACCTGTCAATGGTCATAATGTCATGGCTGATCAGTGTGTGTGTGTGTGTCTGCTTACTTTGAATCTATTTGCTAATTCCTTATGTGTGTTTTCTGTGTTCCACCCCAGTAAGTTTCACCCACTTTCTCCAGGCAAAACCAGGAAGAAGAAGAAAACAACATCATTCCACAATTTTTGTGCTTTCACAATAAAAAAAAAAGCAGAAATAATAACACAAGATAAGCAAAAATAATATTCACTTCACATTTGGTGGTACATTCAGACGTAATAATTCAGTCTAGCTAATTGATACTGTTGTTGCCCATCTGACTCGTTATCACCGGATGATGAGTTCTCTGGTCGTCATCGCTGTCCTTACAGTGAGAAGAGTTCCTTCATCTGTACGCCTGAGACTGAAACACTTCTTCAGTCATAAATTAACACAAACTCTCCTATTTTTACATGTCCGATAACTCAGTCACGCTTGATTGAGTAAACAACAACAAACTTCGTTATTGAACGTGACGAGAGGGAGAATGTAGAAAAGGAAGCACTGACGTATGCGGTCATAGAATCAAACGGAATGATGATGATGTGAGATTTGTACTCAACATACCAATCACGTCAAATCATCCAAGTTATCGTTCAAGCTGTGGCTGTCTTCTGGACCTTATATATTTTCCTGGACACCGAGAGAGAGACAGAGAGAGAGAGAGAGGAAATAACGAGAAAAACAAAAGCCCCCTGTCCTCTTCCTGAACTAAATCTTCATCGGTTTGTGAAATCACTTACAAGAACAGAAGAGTTGGTCATTGAGCTAAAAAGGCACTAGTTAACTCCATATCACTACCTTGCAGTTATGATTGAGGCTATGAGTCAAACAAATGTTTCACAAACTTGCGCAGCACGACAGCTGTGGGCCGAAATATGGCTTTGTTTCTGTGTCATGTGTGTGAGAAAACATGAGAAATATATGATAAACATTCAAGTGGAGGTGGTCCGGTCTCCTCACAGAGGAGAGAAGCTCGTTTGGACCTCGGAGGCTCAGAAAGAGGACTGAATTAAGGATTGGGGTGAGAAAAAGTGGGCGGGACAGGAGAAGAAGGGCAGCATGCACACTGCTATCTTTAAACGTTGGTGGAGATGATGTTCAGAGGCTCAGACCCAGGGTGACCTGCAGGACATGTCTGGGTGGAGTAGGGGTCGGCGGGGTCAAAGGTGAACTCCACCGCTCTGCTTTGCTTAAGATTGGGGCTTGGAGCAATTCTCACAGCTGGAGATGTCCCTGCAGGGCTTTGTGGGGAAACGTGAGCGCTGCTACAGCTGGTTGTTCCTGTCTGAGCTCAAGCTCTCTCGCTTTATGATGGGCAGCGGGTGAGCTTCGGTGTTAAAGACCCAGTGCTCAAACGGCAGGTGGTCGTCATCAGAGAACAGCAGGTACAGATATCTAAAACAAACACAGACAGAGAGAGAGAGCACGAGAGAGAGTCAGTGCTTAAAGGAAACCTACACCCAATTAATTAACACACAACAATTTATTCTGCAATGAAATTCTGAGCTTACTTTTAACCCTCACTGAAAATCTACCTAAAGAGAATGATGCAGCAGTGCTACACCCCTTTACACCAGGGGTCATCAAACTACGGCCCGCGGGCCGACTCCGGCCTGCCACCCCAGCCCCTCTGCCCCCCACCACTTGAACCGGCCCTATGAGGCAATCCCCAAAAGTGGTCATGGCCTATTTTTTTAAATTGCTTTTTGGCAAATAATAACATGTCTGCATCTTGTATTTTGTTGATTTTATCAATTAAAATTGATATTTAGTTATAAAATGAACTATTCATATTTTCCGAATTTTCGTCATATGCTCGCGATCAAGCAGTGACAGGCAGCGCACGCGCAGAGAACTGTCAGTGTTCAGGACAGCAAAATGGCTAGCGGTCAGTGAAAAGCTGACAGAGAGTGCAGAGTTTTTAAACAACAGTGGACCACTGATTATTTTTCGTTCAGTGTAAGGACCGTGCAGTTTGTCTTGTATGTAAAGAAAGTGTGCCGGTTTTCAAAAAATATAATCTGCGTCGTCGCTATGAAACCCGCCACAAAGAGTATGCTAGTTTGCAAGGGCAAACAAGAGAAGACAGGATTCGGAGGATGAAATGCGGATTGGCTGCACAACAGAATGTATTCCTTCACCAAACCCAGATCAACCAGGCTGCTGTCCGAGCTAGCTATAAGGTACCGTAGCTCACCTACGAGCTACCCATGGAAAACTGTTTACTGATGGGGACTTTGTTAAAGTATGCATGCTTGCTGTGGCCGAGGAGGCGTGTCCCGACAAGAAGGATGCGCTCAGCACGGTGAGTCTCTCCGCACCTACTATGACCAGGTGAACCGAAGATTTGGGGGACAACGTGTATGACCAGCTGAATGAGAGAGCATCAGAATTTGAGGTTTTGCTTTGGCCATGGATGAGAGCAATGATGTGCAGGACACAGCACAACTGGTGTGATCTATTGATCTATTGCTCATATTATTATAATTTCACTGTTTTTTAAAATGTATTTATTTTACAGGCCTATTTATTTGGCCTTTATTAAGTGCTGCACACAATTATTATTAATATTATTAATAATATCAACAGGCCTACCTACAATTTATAATTTTCCACTCACCTTTGCCAGTGTCAATCACCTCAACTAGGCAGATGCTTCTTACCTTGACAGCTTTGATGTTATTTTTATTAGAAAATAAATAAATGGAATATCTGTGGTATTTCAAATTAAAACAAAGTGTGAAGACTCGATTACTACTTTTGCAAACCACTAGTAAAGATAAACAAATATGTGCCAGGAATCAAGTGTTGATATAGTAGTGTGGATATAGTAGTGTGGATGGCCGTGCCAGGCTAGTAATCTCTACTACACAATGAGGCCTGCTGGTGGTCATATTTGTCTGGGTCATACAATTCTATGTTATATAACTGACCCGACCCCGGCCCCCCATCACAGTCAGGAACGACAATGTGGCCCCCAGAGAAAAAAGTTTGGTGACCCCTGCTTTACACAGTCCAGTTCTCTCACTTCCTCAGATCACCTTCCAAAGCTTCAACTTTCATGTAAACCGTCAAGACCATCACGGCAAACGCTAAGTAGCCGAACCAAGCCTTTGCATCATCTAGTATGTATGTACTGCATTCTGGGACTTTGCCTCGATACACATTTTATGACGGGTCGTATAAAACAGGATAAGATGAAAAGATGAAAACACAATTATGGGTTTTATTCTGTTCCAACACGCCCCCTGCTGCCCTCCTCCTGAGTCAAGATGTAGAGTTGTGACAAGTGAAATGCAAAATATTGTACAACACGTGGCATGTGACTGAGCCAATTGTTTAGATTTATGCTTTACAGTGTTGGACATAATTTGTGGGCAGCACAGTGGTGTAGTGGATAGCACTGTTGCGTCACAGCAAGAAGGTTCTGGGTTTGAGCCTAGTGGCCGGCGGGGGCCTTTCTGTGTGGAGTTTGCATGTTCTCCAGGTGCTCCGGTTTCCCCCACAGTTCAAAGGCATTGCAGCTCGGTTAACTAGCTACTCTAAGGCCCTGTCCACACGGCAACGGATTCAGGTGAATCTGATAAAATTGTTTATCGTTTCGGCCTGGCGTCCACACGGCACCGGCGTTTTGGGTGCCCCAAAACGAAATCTTTTGAGAACGGGTTCCAGAGTGGAAAAATCTGGCAACTGAGCCGTTGCGAAGTCGTCTGGATGAGTAGAACGGATTTGTTTACGATGACGTCACAACCACATGACTAGAACAAGCAGCACTCTCGCGCGCATCATTCGTAACAACAGAAATTGAAATTGTTTACACATTAACCTGACTGACCTGCCAGACAGACAATTTACACCTGCTTTGATGAACAGAAAGTACAGCCTTCCACACAAAGCAACAGTTACCTGACTATAATGGAGGCAGAGGGGAAAAGGGTCAGAAGACCCTTCAACAGACTGTTTTGTATGAACCACTGCATTGCATTCACTTTTGTATACAGCTTTTCTTTTAAATAAACAAGTAACCGAACCATTCTTGAATTTCTTTTTTTTACTGGATAAGACTGCTTTTCAAAATGTTCACACACATTGGCGCTTACATTTCCAAAACGAACTGAAAGAGGCCAGCGCCTCGTTCCCATAACTACCTGCGCTCTTAAAGGGCCAGTGCAGAATTTCCCCACCACTACACACAATGGCAAGTGGAAAAAAATAAACCCATTACATGCGCATGTGTCCTACTTCTTCTTCTATTGTTCTGGTGTCTCCGATGGGACCGTCTTACAGTGCACGTAGTGGTGTGGCATGCGTATTGCATCGTTTTCAGCAAGCGCTGCGTTGCCATATGGACCTGATATTTTACTGATCCGTTGCCCATGTGGACGCGATATTTTTTTTTTAAAAAAAAATCTCGTTGCCGTTGTCGTATGGATGTAGCCTAAATTGTCCATAGGTGTGAATGTGAGAGCGCAGAAAGGAGGTGGTCACCATACTGCTGCAATTCTGGCCAAGTCAACCAAACATGGTTCGCCTCAAGCCCGGCTCGGGTTCGGCGGTGACGACAACGACATCATTTGCATAAAGTTGAAAAAAAATCTCATGTTGAGTGTCACTGTTTTGCTTGTTGATGAAATGGTGGCTCCATGAAAATGAATGGCTGCCTGCCGCTTTGTTGTGTGCTAGTGTGAACTTGGCTTGTGCGGTATCTAAAAAAACGTTGTTGCTGTTCGCCATCATGCACTGTAAACTCCAGAACTGTCCCGGAGTAAATGGGGTCACTAGTGTGGATGCCGAGACATCTTATTGAAGAGGAAAAAGGATCACTCCACTTCCTCGTTGTCGCAGAACACACACTCCCTTTCTCACCAGCAGACTGACCTCTGGTGGCACGTGCTGTGCACTATATCACCTCGATACAGCATCTCTGCATAGTTTATCAGAAAGAGAAGTGTCTGTATTTTTGGAAATCATACAGTCAGGATTTGTAAATACCCTGGGATACTGTAATACTGTGATACCCGAATCTAATGTGAACGCTCCTTGAGTCTGGTGCAGTGATCAAACTGAAGCTGAAACGATTTTCACTCTTCTGCTTTGTACATGATGTTACTGTTAATATAGCTGAAGAAAAAAAAAACCCAGCAGCCATTTTAATGCTTCAAGTCTATTTTTGAGTCTTACTATGGTGGGGTTTACATTAGACCGTATCAGCGGATCATCAGATTAACGTTTTTAAAACGATTAGTGTGCACACAGCAACGCCAATACACGATTCGCGTGCACATAGCAACGCCAATACACGGATACGCTCGGCTCCGCAGGCATCCTGCGCTCCAAATCACTCCGCCCTGAACAGTGAGTGCCCTCTGAAGGGTGCGCACTCCGGCCCTGCGCAGCTCACAGAGCGCGCGAGTATAGCGCACGAGCAGTAATTCGGGACTGAGCCGCTGTGCG